>NC_057723.1:28511419-28518632 GCF_004010195.1 Chiloscyllium plagiosum | reverse complement strand
GATTTACAAGGATGTTTCCAGGGTTGGAGGATTTGAGCTATAGGAGAGGTTGAACAGGCTGGGGCTGTTTTCCCTGGAGCGTTGGAGGCTGAGGGGTGACCTTATAGAGGTTTACAAAATTATGAGGGGCATGGATAGGATAAATAGACAAAGTATTTTCCCTGGGGTGGGCGAGTACAGAACTAGAGGGCATAGGTTTAGGGTGAGAGGGGAAAGATATAAAAGAGACCTAAGGGGCAATGTTTTCACACAGAGGGTGTTGCATGTATGGAATAAGCTGCCAGAGGAAGTGGTGGAGGCTGGTACAATTGCAACATTTAAGAGGCATTTGGATGGATATATGAATAGGAAGGGTTTGGAGGGATATGGGCTGGGTGTTGGCAGGTGGGACTAGATTGGGTTGGGATATCTGGTGAGTGTGGACGGGTTGGACTGAAGGGTCTGTTTCCATGCTGTACATCTCTATGACTCTATAATATCAGAAGCAAATCTGCTCGTTTGTACTGTGGTCAGTCAGCAATCAGAATGCACACAATTTGCAGTTTACGCTAGCCCATGATACATTGAGAACTGGAGACCTTCAATAAGGAGAACCATAACTATGCACTGTCCCTCATTGAATACAGTGATGACTGTCGATGATTATCCCTCCCACAGTACAGATGCTGTCCAATACTCTATCATATCTCACTCTTAGATATTGAGTTGCCTTCCCTTCACAGAAATTATCCCTCTGCAGCCCAGCATGTTGCTTCTAATCCCCATATTTGACTTCCCTATCATCCTCCCCATGAAAGCAATAGCCCTTTTCAGTGCACAGGCCTGCAGGACTAGCTGTGGCTGAATTGAAAACTGAGCCCCAGGCAATAAGAGACCAGACCTCTGTCTGATCTTTGTCCAGTTCCTGACTGACTATCCAGTAACTCTCAGACTAGTTCAACGTAACTGGCAGGACTGACTGTGGCTCATCTCTTGGTCTGCAAAGAGATGGATCCTTGGCTCCTGGTCATACTAAGTAGCAAGCTGACCGTGTTCAAGACCCTGGACTGAGATTGGATAGTGTCCCTGACTGAATGTGACAGGACCCCCTGACTGACTATCATCCTTTTAACTGGAATAAAGACTACTTCCTGTAGATTTTCACATATGATCATGTACGTTCAGTATATTTGTTGTGAAAGCTGTTGCTGCAGGTATGATTGATGTTGCACAATGCCACGGAGCGCTATGTCTGCCTAAACTGACTGGCTTGTTGTTTGTGCGAAAAAAAAATGAAAGAGTGAAGTACTATGGGCCTGTACATTCTGCATAGGCAACAAAACTACAAAAAACAGGCAAAGCAAGGCAAAAAAGCTGTGAACATCCAAATCGGTACAAACTGAGTGAATGCTAAAATCACAAATTAAGAGCCCTGAGATGCACCCTGTTCAGATCATTAGATAAGTGTCTGTTCACCTACTCAAAACAGCCTGGCAGCAACAATGTAATGACCATGTACATGGTCATGTATGCATTCTACAGGAATTAGTCCTTATTCCAGTTAAAAGGAGGATAGTCAGAGCACTGTCCGATCTCAGTCCAGAGTCTTGAACATGGTCAGCCTGTATTTGATAAATCCAAACAGCAGTATTGAAGTATTGAACCGTATTAAAAATAAGTTCAATATGAGCCAAGCTGATGGGGTTCTTTGCTGATGCCAATCTCTGTGGGCAGAGGGTGCAGGCAATCACTGACCATGAAGCATGCTGTGAGATGTTGGGGAATTCAGGTCAAGGTAGATGACTGGAGAAGATGTTGGTGAACTATAGGCATTCGTTAACTGCACTGACTTCCATACTGGAAAATGGCACTATCTAGTTTCTCTCTACTGCTTGGGAGAGTAGGGACCTGCAGATAAATGAGACGAGATGAGGTAATAATGAGTTGTCAATGTATTGAAATAAACCTCACTGCTCAGCAATGAGAATCTCAACTAGTTGATAAAGCCTTATGTGAAAAATTGGATTTCTTTTTCTTGAGATCAAGGCTCTAATTTTTCCATTTTCACTGCGTTTTCCCAACTTTGCCGTCATTGTCCATACCATTCACAGGCCGGAAAAATTCCACCCTGATCTCTCTGATTTAACTGTTTATCAACATGATTGATGAAAAACCTTTTAACATCATACAGCTACAGGAGTAATTTTTAAATTTTGCCTCCTTATCAAAAGAAAAATTGCTTCGTCATGACTAGAGAAAATTGGTGCTTTTGATTTAAGACACCATTGAAGTAATGCATTTAGAACTAAACCTAAAATCTGATGCTGTAAACTAACTCAGGCTTTGTTTTGGTTCCTTAAGCTTTGTTGGTGAGTGAGTACTTCTGCCTGGGAATCAGAGCAAGCATCACTTCGCTGAGCACACTGATTCCTCTATTATTGTTATTCATTGTAAACAGGTTTGACTCTTGAGTGAGCAGCCTTTGAAAATTCAGAAGTTATTTAAATGCTATCTGTTTGCAGAGGGCAGCTCCTGAAAAGTGATAACAGCCCAAAATGACTGACAACATTTTCTATTAGATTGCATCATCAACTGGCTCTTTCTACAGAAGTTTCAAATCATATACCTATTATCAAGGAGTGACAAACAATTCCAAGCAATTTTGGAGGGTTATAAATACCACATTTCATGAGTATAGAATTGAAGAAAGATTCTTACTTATCTGGCTGTATAACGTTTTTTTTTAAATACACTTACCACCTTGCAAGTGTGACCGAATTCTGTGATCTCTCCATAGGTTACAATGCCTGTTGTCGACCTCCATAACAATTTTATTCCAGAGACCATTTTTTGCTTAATGTGAATTAAAAATGAAGACCAATCCTACTGATACAAAAACAAAATACCACATTTCCACTGGATACAGGTTTTGTCTCTTCACACTCCCTTCAATCATGCAGTATAAAACCTTTCGTCATTTATTCCCTCCTGCCATCCACCCTGTCGCAGACCTTCCCTTTTTGTTCTTTCCCCATTTCCTACTTTCTCTTGCTCACAACCTATCAAATTTCAAATTTTCCCCAGTTCCGATAAAAGGTCACAGACCTGAAAAGATAATGTTCCCCTCTGCTCAGATGCTGCCTAACATGCTGAGCATTTCCACAATTTTCTGGCTGGTTTTATTTTATCTTAAGTGAATTTCATTTATAGGTTAATTAAACTTACTATGTTTTTAAAGAATGTTCTGTGTTGATAAATGGGATCACCTGCATACTAAGCCTCCTGGAGACGGTCTGAATGGTTGGCAGCTAGGGCAAAGATTTTGAGATGAATGTCCCTGCTGTTTTCAACACGTAGTGATGTATGAATTGGGCAGGCAATTTTATTAACCTAGAGATTGAGTTGTATGCTTTATCGAGGCAATATGAACTATCAATATTCAACTTTCATTTGATTTTGGTACTTCACATTTTATCAGACCGAAATGGTTTAGAAAGGAAAGATACTGAAACTGAGCACAATGAACACCTGACCACAAATTGAGTCATGCTCCTAGAAACCAATATGGAATAAATGAAATTGACAGATCTGAAGTTAGCCTTTTGATGAAAAGAGACTTCAATCAGTTGTGAAGATTTATGAATCTCCTGTTTATAATCTTCATGTCAACTTTTACATAATGGAAATGAACATCTCATCTGCAATTATCGAGCTTGGAAAGAATGACTCCATTCATAGGAACACATAATTAAGCTGCATTTCAGGCAACTGTCTTGGCAGAGAATTGGAGACAGCAGAAATGGAAAATGCTTTCCCTTTGCCCTTGGTCAGGAAGGACAAAGCAACCACTGACAACACCAATTTGCGAAACACTGAGAATTCAAGTTTATCTGCACCTTTCATAGCTCCTACTGATCCAGGATAGCAATGACCAACTGTGAACCCATGTTAAAAGATCCTGCCTCAAGGCCATCTACAGACATTAAACTGCTTAATATTTCATCTTTCTTTTTGTACTTGAAACTACTTGCTTTTTAACTGTGTGCTTAAGTTTTTAATGTTCTTTGGTGTTGCGGCTATTATTTTTATGACAATAAGTAAGAAATAAAATTCCTTACCTTTCACATTGCAATTCACTTCTTAATGTTTCTGGTGAATTAGGTAACCATACATTAAATGGAGTAAGGTATAGTTGTGTGCTAAAAACATCATTTGCACATTGTTGTAGTGAACCAAGAAGCTTGAACAGAAGAGATCCAGTACACATGGTTGTAACAATCAGTTAAACATTACCTATATGTTTACGTATCACTTGTGAACCATGATTCATCCACTCAGCCTTCACTGGCCTTAGTTGCATGTGTTGTTGGAAGTAATAGTTGTCTTGCAGTTGACTGATTCTCCAGCATACTGATGGGAGAAATTGCTGAGTCTTCACCCTCGCCTGCTCCCTCCAGGATGTGCCTAAGGACAGCTGCTAGTAATGTACCAGCCTGAAATCTAACTTTCAATTCATTGAATCATAGACTTATTACAGCACAGGAAGCTATTTGACTAAACACATGGGGTCAGGGAAAATAGCAATTCATCTAGTGCCTCGTCTCTCGTTTCTCCCCATGGCCTTGCACATTCTTCTCCTTTTGGGTGCCTTAATTGGATCTGCCACCATCACTCTCTCAGGCAGTGCATTCCAGACCTAACCACTTGTTGTGCAGAAAAAGTGTTTTCACATGTTGGCATAGCCTCTTTTTCAATTACCTTAAATCTGTAAACTCTGGTTCTTGATTCTTCCACCAATGGGAAGAGTTTCTCCCTACCTACTCTGTCAAGACCTGTCATGATTTTACATACCGCTATCAAAAATAGGGCTCCACAGAGGCCAGTGGTTAGCACTATTGCCTCACATCACCAGGGATCCAAGTCTTGTTCCAGCCTTGGGTGACTGTGTGGATTTTGCACATTCTCCCCGTGTTTGCATGGTTTCCTCCCACAGTCCAAAGATGTGTAGGTCAGGTGGACTGGCCACGATAAAATAAAGTTGCCCCATGGTGTCCAGGGACATGTAGGTTAGGTGAATTAACTATGGTAAAAGCCCCTTATGGGGGTTGGGGGGTGGTTGGGGTGCATGGGTCTCGATGGGATGCTCTTCAGAGAGTCAGTGCAGACTCGATGGGCTGAACAGCCTCTTTCTGCACTGAAGTAATTCTATGATTCTACCACATCTCTTTTTTACCTGCTCTTCCCAAATAAATCATTCTTATCTTCTCCAATCTACCTGCGAAAATAAAGTTGCTCATTCCTAGAGCCTTTCTTGTGAATCCTTTCTGCAATGTCTTCACAGCCTTCGTAAAGTTTTGTGCCCAGAACTGCACACAGTCAAATCAGTATTTATGTAAGTTTAGCACAACCTTTTTGTACTCTATTCTCCTAATGATTAGGCTGAGCACACTGTACGCTTTATTGACCACTCTTTCAATTTGTGCTTCTACATTCAATGATTTATTACATATGCATCCAGGTCCCTCTGCTCTGGCACACTCTTAGAATTATATTCTTTATTTTGTATTATCTCTCCATGTTCTTTTGACTAAAATGAATCTCTTTCCACTTCTTTGCATTAAATTTAATTTGCTTCTTGTCTGCCTATTCCATCAACTTTTCTGTGGCCCTTTTGAAGTTCTACACAATCCTCTTCATAGTTTATAGTGCTGTACTTTCAATTTTCAATTTATTGGCAAATATTGAAATTTTCTATTGAATACCAAACCTAATGCCGTTAATATACATCAAAAAGAGAAAGTGCCCTAATGCTGACCCATGGAAAACTCAACTGAAGTAAACTTTACTTCAGTCTAAAAACAACCAACCTTTCACTATTTCATTCTATTTCTGATTATTCAGTTAATTTTATATCCATGTTGCGAATGTTTCTTTTGTTCTTTGAATTCGAATGATGTCCACAAGTCTTTATTCAATGTTTTTCAGAAGACAACATTGTATTACAACAATCACATGACCCTTATCAAATCTCCGTGCGACTTCAACAACATTTTCAAGTAAGTTCATTAAACATGACTTGTCCTTAACAAATCAATTCAGGCTTTCTTTAATTATTCTACATTTTCCAAAGTGACTATTAATTTTGTCCTGAATTACTATTTCTGACAAGTTGACTGGGGATGATCAACTGATACTGCGGGAGACTGTGAGGTCTGCAGATGCTGGGGATCAGAGTTGAGAGTGAGTTGCTGGAAAAGCACAGCATGTCAGGCAGTAGCCGAGGACCAGGAAATTCATCTTTTCGGGCCGGAGGCCTTCTCATTGGTCTCTGCTAGGTGAGGCTCAAAGTCTCATTTCAGGCATAACATGGATTTGTCTGTCCTGGTGTAGGAATCTCTTATGCCATGTTCACACTGGCAATTGAGCTCAAAGAACTTAGACTTCTATCCTTTCTCTTTTTGTTGTATATTAACGGCATTGGGTTTGGTATTCAGTAGGAAATTTCAACATTTGCCAATAAATTGAAAATTGAAAGTACAGTACTATAAACTATGAAGAGGATTGTGTAGAACTTCAAAAGGACCACAGAAAAGTTGATGGAATAGGCAGACAAGAAGCAAATTAAATTTAATGCAAAGAAGTGGAAAGAGATTCATTTTAGTCACTGGGGAGACTGGATGCCTCCTAGCAGAGCGCTTTAGGGAACATCTCTGAGACACCCGCACCAATCAACCACACCGCCCTGTGGCCCAACATTTCAACTCCCCCTCCCACTCTGCCGAGGACATGGAGGCCCTGGGCCTCCTTCACCGCCGCTCCCTCGCCACCAGACGGCTGGAGGAAGAATGCCTCATCTTCCACCTCGGAACACTTCAACCCCAGGGCATCAATGTGGACTTCAACAGTTTCCTCATTTCCCATTCCCCACCTCACCCCAGTTCCAAACTTTCAGCTCAGTACTGTCCCCATGACTTGTCCTACCTTCCTATCTTCTTTTCCACCTGTCTACTTCACCCTCCCCGCACTGACCTATCACCTTCATCCCTTCCCCCACTCACCTATTGTGCTCTATGCTACTTTCTCCCCAACCCCACCCCTACCCTCCTCTCACTTATCTCTCCACCCTTCAGGCTATCTGCCTGTATTCCTGATGAAAGGCTTTTGCCCAAAACGTCGATTTTACTGCTCCTCGGCTGCTGCCTGAACTGCTGTGCTTTTCCAGCACCTCTCTAAT
>NC_057723.1:28488147-28511356 GCF_004010195.1 Chiloscyllium plagiosum | reverse complement strand
AAACCGGAGCACCCGGAGGAAACCCACGCAGACACGGGGAGAACGTGCAAACTCCACACAGTCAGTCGCCTGAGGCGGGACTTGAACCTGGGTCTCTGGCGCTGTGAGGCAGCAGTGCTAACCACTGTGCCACCGTGCCGCCCACAACTCCTCCATCCATTATTTACAGTTGCAGGTTGTCGGGAGCGTGAAGTGTATATGTATTTCCCATTAGAGTGGGGGTGTACAATAAGATGGAGCAAAAATGGTACATGAAACAACTTCTGCTCTGGATATTACAATAAATGTCATCAACGAATTCTTCTTGTCTGTGAAACAAAGCCTACTTTATACACAATAACTTTACCTCCCAATCTCTCACTTTCAAATAAAAGATGTGTCATTTCACCAATTTTGAGACTAACACTTTAGGATAGCCCTTTTTTGATTAGTACTTGGACTAATGACAATGTACATTCTATTTATCACATTGATTTCCAAGGTGTGCAGTTAACCTATTCTTTCTTAACAATGTATTCCCATGGGTCCTTGGATATGTCTTTTTAGATTAACTATTCTTGTTCTGCTTCTACACACAGTCTGAGGGTCAGCATGAATGGCGGTGGTGAGCTCCTCTTAACTTACAAGAGGTTCAGGGGACTGAGATGATTCTGGTGTGATAGTTGTTTATTCCTGAGAAAAATGCTGCAATTGATAATAAAATGATAGAAAATGCCCAAGCACTTAGTTGTGAATGGCCTACAAATCTGTCATTTCCATTGCTGCTCCTCTCCTTTCTGCTAATGATATCAAAAGAGGTGCCCCACTTTCTAAAATTGTAGTAGTCTCTCCTGGTTGTGAGATCTCCATGTGATCATTTGCCACATTTTCCTATGAGACGATTTGATTTGATTATTGTCACATGTACAGAGATACAGTGAAAATTATTATTTTGTGTGTTATCCAAGCAAAACATAACATACATAAGTAATTCAGAGTAATACAACAGAATGCAGAATATAGTTTATAGCTGCAGAGAAGGTGCAGTGAGAAATCAACTTTAGTATATATGAGAGGTCCATTCAAAGATCTACTAACAGTGCGGGAGAAGCTGCTCTTGAATCTGTTGGTATGTGTTTTCAAACTATTATATCATCTGCCTGATAGAAGAGGATGGAAGAGAGTATAACTAGGGTGGGACAGGTCTTTAATTGTGTTGGCTGCTTTCCCAAGGCAGCAGATATATAGACAGAGTCAATGGAAGGAAGGCTGGTTGTTGTGATGGACAGGGCTGTGTTCACAACTCTCTGTAATTTCTTGCAGTCTTGGGAAGAGCAGTTACCATCTCAAGCTGTGATGTATCCAGATAGGATCCTTTCTATGGTATATCTTTAAAAATTGGTAAGAGTCATTGTGGACATGCTGAATCTCCTTAGCCTTCTGAGGAAGTAAAGGCATTAGTGTGCTTTCTTAACCATAGCATCAATGTGGATGGACCAGGACAGATTGTTAGTGATGTTTACTCTTAGGAACTTGATACCCTGAACCATCTCCACATCAGTGCCATTGGTACAGACAGGGGCATGGTCACCACTCCGCTTCCTGAAGTCAGATACCAGCACCCTCATTTTGCTGACATTGATTGTTTTCCTTACACCATGCTACGAAGCTCTCTATGCATTTCCTGTACATTGATTTGATTTGGTTTGATTTATTGTCAAGTGTATTATTTGACCAACATTATTTGAAGTTAGAGAGTCCATTAATCAGTCCAATAATGGCAGGGAAGAAGCTGTCCTTGAACCTGTTGGTGCATGTGTTCAAGCTGCTGTATCTTCTCTTTGACAGAAGAGGTTATAGGAGAGCAATCGTGGGGTTGGAGGGGTCTTTGATGATGTTAGGAGCCTTTCATGGCACCAAGAGGTGTAAATGCAGTCCATGGATGGAAGGTTAGCTTTCGTGATAGTCTGGGCTGTGCACACAACCTTCTGTAGTTTCTTATGGTCCTGGGCAGAGCAGTTGCCGTACCAGGCCATTATGCAGTCAGACAGTAGGCTTTCTATAGTGCATCTGTAAATGTTGGTGAGGGTCCATATGGACATGCCAAGTTTCCTAAGCCGCCTGAGGAAGAAAAGGCATTGTTGTGCTTTCTTGACCGCAGGATGGGTTTTCGGTTATCGTCACTCCTAGGAATTTGATGCTTTCCACCTTTCAACCTCATTTCAGTTGATGTAGATGGGAGCATGTTCATCTCCTTTCTTTCTGAAGTTAATGATCAGTTCTTTTGTTTTACCAATGTTGAGAGAGAGGTTGTTCTCATTGCACCATAGACACCAGGGAACCGTAATTTGCCAATATGCCCACGGACCATGGACATATCATTGAAGAACAATATGTATGAAAGCACTCCTTATCTTGTCTGACACCATTGTCAAAGTTCTATCTATTGACTATAGCTCTGCCTTCAACACTCTCGTTCCAACCAAACTCATTAGTTGTCATTATTTAAGATCCTATCGACTATAGTGGTGTCATTACAAAATTGTAAATGGAGTTGCAGCAGAATTTGGTCACACGGTGTATAAGGAACATCATAAGTACCCAGCCTTACAGGGCATTGGCGTTGAGGGTTATTAGGGAAGAGGTGACGTCGCCTATTCTTACTGATTGTGATTTGTGAGTCAGGAAGCCGAGAAGCCAATTGCAAGGGGGGAAGCAGCAGTGTCTGAGGTCTCGGAGTTTGGAGATGAGTTTGGTTGGAGCTATGGGGTTGAAGGCAGAGCTATAATCAATAAGTCGGAGTCTGACATTGGTGTCTGACAAGACAATGAGTGCTTGCATGTATGCTGTTCTTCCATGACAATGCCAATGGGCATATTGGCAAATTAAGATAGCCTGGTGTTTATGGTGCTCCTGTGATCACTTTTTAAAAAGTGCACATCATCAACAAGAGTTGCAGGATTTCCTTCCAGTGGCAGCAAAATGACATGATTTTCTATTTTCTCAAAGGGCTAGGCTATAAGTTGTGCAATTAGTCCTGACAACTTCCCTTTTTAGTTGTATGAAGTCCAACATCTAAGATATAGTGTTAATACCATCAAAATGCTGGAGCAGATGTCCTGTCCATGGTTAACCCTGTCTACATTCCACGGATTGTTAAATATTCCAGTCTTACAAGGACCTTCTATTTACAAGTGCTATCCACATCTCAGACACTGTCTTCAACAGTTCCACAACCACAATGACCGTACACATATAGACATTGCACAAGATCTTGGTCAGTCTGGAATTCAAGGCAATGGTATACTGAACAGAAAATCGGTATGAATGCTTTACTTTAAGGGAATACATTTTGGGACAAAAGTGCCATTTTACAGATTTGGAATTAATGTTTGCTTCTGGCACTAAATTAAACTTCAATATTTATTGGCCTGGAATGATGCCTCCTTCAGTGAAATGCCAGAAGATTTTGAATAATGTTTAGAAACAACAACAATCAGAGCTAAATCATAACAGATGGTATAGGAATGGTCTTATTTAGTGATAATATATAAAAAAATTAGCAGGCATTGTTATACCTCACTGGGATATCATGCACCACTATTTCTGCAGTTGTCACAAAAATTGAAGATAGCTTTAAAATGCAGAATTGCCTCATTTGTCTGACTTTCAGACCAGGTTTCTATACTTTACAAGGATTACTATTTATTGCATGTAAATAGTCTGTCACTACAGCTTGGGTGTTTGGACTGTGAGAAAACTAGGAAAGCAGTTCAGAGGTCTCTGTTCGCAGATCTGCTGAGATAGTTCTTTTGCTGATCAGGACACTGCCTTTTGTATGTCTTTCTCCAAATGCTTCCACTGATTTGCAGGAGGCATGAGTTGGTTGGTTCACAGTTATAAATAATATCTGCCTTCTTAATTAAAAATCACAGCTTACAGCTACTGTACAAGGCAATATCAATTTGTTTTCTTCAGGCTTAAAGAGGTTTTTACTGCAGTGAACAGAGAGAGCTGGCTCCTGAACTGAAGGAGATCTAAAGGTTTCTTACTATCTTATTCATAGCCCTGAGCTGTACATCTACCTGGGAACCAAACCACATAAATGTTGGCAGGCAGATGGCTTTCATCAGCAATAACTGGTCACCAGTATATCATTCATAGCTATGTGTTGCCACATGAAACTGCATCTGTGTGCAACCATCAGGTACAGCATATCTCCAAGTAGGCGCAGAGTGACTGAGTGCTATGACAGCAAAAGAAGAGCTTTGAGAAGCAACCTGGTCTGGTCCATGAGCTGGGTGTGCATCACTGAACAGACAGTGCCCTTGCTGCAACATTACAGTAATGGTTACCAGCCAAAGATGCATTGCTAAAGTGCAGAGCACCTGTAAGTTGATTGGAGATGTGCCATGAGGGGCCTTAAAGTATGGCACATAGTCCAATACCAACCTCTGTGGATATGAGATGCCTGTGGCTGGTGCTCCTAGATCATGCCCAAGATGTTGGTGCTAGTGTCCCAATAATAAATTTACCAGGAATCCTCTCTGGTTTCCATGCTGAGTTTTCCCAATAGCTATTTTGTATGGTGAGTTTTGGTAAAATTGTAAATGATAGTAAGTTGGATTGTTAACAAGGAGTTCAATCAGCTACAATGATCATCATGTGCTGCTGCTCAGTGAGAATCTCACGATGCCACTGAGAAAATGACATAAGATACAGTGAGATGATCTTGATGTTGAGATGGGCTTCACAAAAGTCCCGAATAAAAGCAAACCACAGCAGATACTGAAAATCTGGAACAAACAGAATTCTGGAGAAACTCAGCGGGTCTGACAGCATCTGTAGAGAGAAAACAAAGTTAATGCTTTGTCTTTGGCATGACATTTTCAATTCAGTTATGAGGAAGAATTATATTGGACTCGAAATCGTAATTCTGTTTCTCACTCCTGAAGTGCAGCCAAATCAACTGAATTTCTCCAAAATTCTCTGTTTCTGTCCTGCCAAAATCTTTCTTGAAGAAGGGCTCATGCCTGAAACGTCGATTCTCCTGCTCCTTGGATGCTGCCTGACCTGCTGCGCTTTTCCAGCAACACATTTTCACCGCCAAAATCTTTGCCTGATTCTATCACTCACCTCATTGCAGCCCATGTCACACAGAGATTGGTCAGGTTCTATGCATCATGCTTACCCACCTCTCTTGCCATTGCTCATGCCACACCAGTGAAGCGAAAATTCAAACTCATGCCATTTAAACAAAAAGCTGTATCATTTAAGTCAAACAGTGTTTGCTTTCTTTTCTTCTCGCATTATAAAAGTGTTTCTTTTTTCTTTACTTTCTACAATTCTCCTGAAAGTAGGGGCTCACAGAGGTCAAATTATTTGTTATTGAATCTAAGTAGTCATTCGTTTTGAAGCTTGGAAATAAACATTGAGAGACTCTTCAACATTAAGCTTATCAAAGCTGAGGTCTGATTCTGTGATTAGCCTGTCCCCTTCCATCAGTCATTTTCAGCAGAAATCACTGATTTATGATCAGGAGCTGTAACCTTGTGTGCCTATATTTTTCCACCTCCCTAACTTGGAACTGTTTAGGTCAATCACTGTATCATCAAAAGAAGACAAATCAATAGTAATATTTCATTGTCATAGTTCATTGAGAAACAGTGGCATTCAGCATGAAATTAGATGTAAACTTCGCTAGTTTTCAAAGTATGAGCTCATTGATGACTGTTGAAAGGCAGGTCAAATGTGTAAGGCACCACTGCCAGTATCTATGCCTACAGTTACCAACATGAATTGCACCAGTTACGAATGGAAACTGGATCTAGCTTTGCTTCTCACTAAAATACAAGCACTCAGACCAATTGTAGAATTGCTGACTGCTACCCCGCTGAGATCAGCTAATTCAGCTCAGGAGTCAAACCTGTGACCTTGCCTTGTGTACAGAATAAATTCCTTTTACAGCCACGAGAAACATTGCTTATCAAGGGGAGCACAGGCACAACACTTCATTGCTAATGAGCTAGTTTGATACTCAAATAAAATAAATATTTTACTTCAGTGTTGATAATGGTAAGCTCTGTAAGGTTATTTTTTAATTAATGGTAACACCCAGTTTACAGGATGATAAAACCTTGTTATAGAGTCAATGCAGTGGTACAACCTGTGATCTCTTCCATTACTCTTATTAAGTCACAGGCAAGGTAGTCTGCTAATGATCTCACTGAGTTCTAATCCTCCCTGTTTGGGGACAAAAGTATGTTTTTGCTGCTTCTTCTATATAAGGAACTTATTAGAGTTGGAATTTACAAGTACAAATCTGTAGCTCATCACTTTACAATGTTGTGCATTGATGTTCCAGTGGGGACTGAGAAACCCAGCTAACATTTCTATTTCCTGGATTTCAAGCCAGTTGCATTGTTCTTGAATGTTACACAGCTTAAGTCAGCACTAGAACTAGAAAGAGTTGGAATTTACAAGTACAAATCTGTAGCTCATCACTCTACAATGTTGTGCATTGATGTTCCAGTGGGGACTGGGAAACCCAGCTAACATTTCTATTTCCTGGATTTCAAGCCAGTTGCATTTTTCTTGAATGTTACACAGCTTAAGTCAGCACTAGAACTAGAACCTGCACTCCCAAGAATTAGGAAGCTGTCTTCATCAGATTAATGGTTGATTGAACATTATGGAAATTGAGGTGGGCAATTCAAGGTCTGAAATTACATTATTGCATTTATATATACTTTACCTTGAATTCCATTAAATATTTATCACTTATATCACAGTATTGATTTCTTAATGGCCTAAGAATTGTATGTGGGATTGTCAAGGTCATCAGCACTTAAAAGATTTTGCTAATTATTTTTGTATGTTATCTCTTACACTATTAACCCTTCCATTAGCAGTCTATTTGAATTTAATTTGCAATTGTTTCTGCTGCCTTACATTTGTACAAATAATGTTTTATGAATGAAAAGGAGGTAGTTCAGGTGCCTTAACTCTTTTGATTGAAGAGGCATCCATTCCTAGTCTCTAACACTTTCTGCCTGTCTGTTGGATTTTTTTGGATGAATTCCAACTAATTTAGCATGTCTCCAGGTGACTGGTTTCAACTGATATTGCCAGAAGTTGCTTCATTGGCTGAAAAGTATGTGAGAGGAGTGAAAACGTGAGGGACAGAAAGAAAAAAATCCAGTAAAATTATTTAAAAATGAAAAATTAAGAATTTTCAGTAAAAGGTATGATTTGATGATGCCGGTGTTGGACTGGGATGTACAAAGTTAAAAATCACACAACACCAGGTTATAGTCCAACAGTTTATTTGGAAGCACTATCTTTCAGAGTGCCACTCCTTCATCAGAAAAGTATGTGAGAGGAGTGCAAACGTGAGGGACAGAAAGAAAAAAAATCCAGTAAAATTATTTAAAAATGAAAAATTAATAATTTTCAGTAAAAGGTATGATTTGGTGATTCCGGTGTTGGACTGGGATGTACAAAGTTAAAAATCACACAACACCAGATTATAGTCCAACAGTTTATTTGGAAGCACTATCTTTCAGAGTGCCACTCCTTCATCAGGTGATTGTGGAGAATAAGATCGTAAGACACTGAATTTATAGCAAGTGTTTACAGTGTGATGTAACTGAAATTATATATTGAAAAAGATCTGAATTGTTTGTTCAGTTTCTCATCTTTTAGAATGAACATATTGGTTTCAGTTCTTTCATATGTAAATTGCAGAACATTTAAAAGTTACATTCTCAAATGAACTTTAACAATTGATGTCCTGTCGGCCCAGATAATGTATTGAAGGTGTTAGCTCCCTGTGTGAGGCTGTCTGTGCCACAATAGTCAGACGGATTCTAATCTAAAAAAAATGGATTTACAGAATCTTACATGGATTCATGCAGTTTTTGAACAAAATAAAATGTAATTTTGCAAGTATAAATTCACCCCGCAAACTTCAATGTGTGCATGTGGGTGTGGGGGAGGGGGGTTGGAGTGGGGTTATGAGTGTCTGTGAGAGTGTGTATGTATGTGTGTGAGTGTGAGTGTAAAGGGGAGTGTGAGTCTATGAGAGGGTGGGTGTGTGAGTGTGGGAGTGTATGTGTGAGCGTATGAGAGAGGGTCTGTATGAGTATATGGGTCTGTAAAAGTGTATGTGTGTGTGTGTATGTGTGTGTGTGTTTGTGTATGTTGCAATGGGGTCACCTGTAGTGTGACATGAACCCAAGGTCCTGGTTGAGGCCATCCCCATGGCTATCAGCCTCTGCTGGCCACTTTTCACTGTAGTCTGTCCGGAAGTCCACCTTGGAGGATGGTCACCCGAAAGTCCAAAATTGAATGTTTTGGACCACTGATGTGTTCTCCGACTGGGAGGGGACACTCCTGTCTGTTGATTGAGGACATCCTTGAGTACTTCCAGGTGCCCGTCACGTTCCTCCTCATCTGAACAGATCCTGTGTATGCGTAGGGCTTGTCCATAGGGAATGGTTGTTTTAATATGTTTTGTGTGGAAGCTGGAGAAGTGAAGCATCATGAGGTTATCTGTGGGTTTGCAGTAGAGTGAGGTGCTGAGGTGCCCATCCATGATGGAGATGCAAAAGTCCAAGAATGATACAGAATAAGAGTAGTCCATGGTGAGATTGATGGTGGGATGAAACTCATTGATATCACTGTGTAGTGGTTTCAGTGACTCCTCACCATGGGCCCAGAGGAAGAAAATGTCATCAATGTACCTGGTTTATAATGTTGGTTAGAGGTCCTGTGTAGAGAAGTCTTGTTCAAACCTGTGCATGAAAATGTTGGCATATTGTGGTGCAAATTTGGTCTCCATGTCTGTTCCATGTGTCTGGGTAAAGAACTAGTTGTTAAAGGTGAAAATGTTGTGGTTGACGATAAAGCAGATAAGTTATAGAACAGTGTTTGGAGATTGGCAGTTGTTGGTGTTGAGTACTGAAGCTGTTGCCACAATGCCGTCATTGTGGGGGATGCTGGTGTAGGGTGCTGAAACATCCATTGTGACGAGGAATGCTCTTGGTTTGACTGGTCTGTTGGTGCTGAGTTTCTGTAAGACATCTGTAGTGTTGTGACAGAAGCTGGGGAGTCCCCTGTACATTGGGTTTCAAGACATAGCCAGAGAGGTTTTCACACAGGATCCCATTGCCTGACACACCATTGACTACTCTATACTATATGTCTCATTCTTGGACACATGCATCTCCATCAAAGATGGGCAACTCAGCACCTCACACTACTGCTAACCCACGGATCACCTAATGAAGCTCCACTTCTCCAGATTCCACCCGAAACATATTAAAACAGCCATCCCCTATGAACAAGCCTTATGCGTACACAGAATCTGTTCAGATGAGTAAGAACGTGATGGGCATGCCCTCATAAGAACGGGGTATTATGATCAACCCATCGACTGCCAATTCCGACGTGCCACAACAAGAAACCGTATTTACCTCCTCAGGAGACAGACACGAGCTGCAACTGACAGGGTACCCTTCGTTGTCCAGTACTTCCCAAGAGCTGAGAAACTGTGCCATGTTCTTTACAGTCTGCAACACATTATCAATGAGGATGAGCACCTTGCCAAGACCTTCCCCACACCTCCACTGCTCGCCTTTAAACAACCACCAAACCTCAAACAGATCATTGCTCATAGCAAACTGCCTGACTTTCAAGACAATACCATACAACCTTGTAACGGTAAACACTGCAAGACATGTCAAAGTGTTGATACGGATACCACCATTACACGTGGGTACACCTCCCACCATGTATGTGGCAAATACTCATGCGACTCAACCAACGTTGTCTATCTCATACTCTGCAGGCAGTGATACCCTGAGGCATGGTACATTGGCAAGATCAAGCAGTGGCTATGGCAACGGATGAATTGATATCGTACAACAGTCAACAAACAAGAGTGTTTCCTCCCAGTCGGAGAACACTTCAGTGGTCCTGGACATTCGACCTTGAACCTTCGATGACCATCCTCCAAGGTGGACTTCTGGACAGGCAACGGCGATAAAGTGGCTGAGCAGAGGCTGATAGCCAAGTTTGGTACCCATGGGGATGGCCTCAACCAGGACCTTGGGTTCATGTCACACCAAGGTGACCCCATTGCAGTATACACAGACACACAGATACAGACACACACACTCCTACACACACTGCAACAGACACACACACTTCGACAGACCCATGTACTCACACGGACCCTGTCTCATATGCTTACAAATACACTCCCACACTCACATACCCACCTTCTCACAGACTTATACCCCTTTATACTCACACTCTCACACATACATACACTCTCACAGACACTCATAAGCCTCCCACCCCTCACATCCACATGCACTCATACACATATAAGTTTGTGGGGCAAATTTGTACTTGCAGAATTACATTTTATTTTGTTCAAAAACTGCACAAATCCAGGTAAGATTCTGTAGATCCATTTTTTTAGATTAGAATCAGACTGACCATTGTGGCACAGACAGCCTCACACAGGGTAGCTCACACCTTAAAGTATCTGGGCCAACATTACACCAATTGTTAAAAGTTAAAAATCACATAACACCAGGTT
Organism: Chiloscyllium plagiosum; assembly: GCF_004010195.1. Classification (NCBI taxonomy): domain Eukaryota; kingdom Metazoa; phylum Chordata; class Chondrichthyes; order Orectolobiformes; family Hemiscylliidae; genus Chiloscyllium; species Chiloscyllium plagiosum. Next base: position 28,500,768 of record NC_057723.1, on the reverse strand, counting down.
ATAGTCCAACAGGTTTAATTGGAAGCACACTAGCTTTTGGAGCGCCGCTCCTTCATCAGGTGATTGAAGGACCCAACCTGTTGGACGATAACCTGGTCTTGTGTAATTTTTAACTCAGTAAAAGGTACTTTTACACTAACTAGAACTTAACATTCAAACACTCTGGTATTATTGCAGCCTGAGGATAAAAAGATATCAATTTGTACAAGATTTAAGATCAGCTTTGTCTCTTGCTCTCTCTTTGCTCTTCCTTTTAAAGTAGAAAAGGAAGATTGTATATAAACCAATAAAAATAAATAGAAATCTTCAACCACTTGAGAATGTAACTTTTAAAAAGTTCTGCAATTTACATATGAAAGAACTGAAAGCAACCTGTTCACTCGAAAAAATGAGACTTAACAAACAATGCAGGATTTTTCCATTTATAATTTCAGTTACACCACACTGTAAACATTTGCTATAAATTCAGTGTCTTACGATCTTATACTCCACAAACACCTGATAAAGGAGCAGCGCTCCAAAAGCTAGTGCTTCCAAATAAACCTGTTGGACTATAACCTGGTCTTGTGTGATTTTTAACTCAGTAAAAGGGACTTTTACAGTAACTAGGACTTAACATTCAAACACTCTGGTATTATTGCAGCCGGAGGATAAAAAGATATCAATTTGTAAAAGATTTAAGATCAGCTTTGCCTCTTGCTCTCTTTGCTCTTCCTTTTAAAGAAGAAAAGGAAGATGGTATGTAAACCAATAAAAATAAATAGAAATCTGAAAAGAGACAAACAAAAATCTGCTGGTCTTGAAAACTACTATCAACCAGGTACGCTGGTTTGAAATCTTGTGATTTTAAATTTCCTTGTGTTGCTATTCATCAGATTTGGCTGATGTGCAGCGATGTTGACTTCCGTCAGTCGTGAGCTTGGAGTATTTGGTCACAACTCAAAAGAATAGGTTTTATATATTTACATTTGTGGTGCAGGTCTTTGTGCTGCGAGTATTTATTGGGAATTGAAGAATGGAAAAGCTTTAAAATGTGCCAACAATAAATCCTTTGAGGGCTGCTAATCACTGCACTCACATTTTCTAATATAGTTGAATAGGACATGAAGCTCCACATCAGGGTTCCAAGTTTCTTAAATCTATTCCTGTGAGAACCACAAAGTGGCAAAATACATAACGCCCAAAAAAATGACATGTTTGTTAAAAAAAAGACAGGTAATATTTGAAACACCTAGATGTTGAAACTAGGCTAGTATTATATGGAAGAATGAGGAACAGAGGTCAGCAACAATGCTTGACATTTTGAATTTTGCTAGTTAGCTGCTAAAGGCTAACATAGCACTTTGAATACTTGAAGGCATTTTAACAAAGTTAAAAATCTAATTAAATCACAATCCTTATATTTATTCTGTTTCATTTCTAATGGATAGAGTTTGGAAAATATCGTATGAGCCAACAAAAAAATCAAAGCTCAGGCTGATTAGAATGTTTGATTCTTTTACGTTTCTTTTAGCCATGAGATGATATCGTTCCTGTACTTTCTGCATGGGACTATTGCTCCTTTCCCCAGCCTATTATTTTTCGATATGAATTTCAGTGAATTAGGTGGCTGGTCTGCTGGTAATTGATGTTTGCTCTAGATTTTCTAATAATAAGTGACATGAAGCTAAGCTGCGCCCAAAATCTGTATTGTGTAAAACAATTATTAATGACCTCATCTGATTAACCAAACTGCTGTCCTCAGTTTGAGTGGACTCTAGGCATCTTAGATGAAGGCATCAGTGGATGGCACGTGACATTGTTTTGGCCAAACATGAATTAAAACCTACCCAAAGAACATAGAACATTATAGCACAGTACAGGCCCTTTAGCCCTCGATGTTGCGCCACCCTGTGAAACCAATATGAAGCCTAATCTAACCTAAACTACTCCATTCTCGTCCGCATGCCTATCCAATGACCATTTAAATGCCTGTAACAACCTTTGCAGGCAATGTGTTCCACATCCTACTACTCTCTGAGTAAAGAAACTATCTCTGACAACTGTCCTATATCTATCACCCCTCAATTTGAAGCTATGCCCCCTTGTGCTATCCATCGCCATCTGAGGAAAAAGGCTCTCACTGTGCGTGCTATCTAACCCTCTGATTATCTTATATGTCTCAACTAGGTCACCTCTCAAACTTCTTCTCTCTAATGAAAACAGTCTCATGTACCTCAACCTTTCCCCATAAGACCAACATCCTGGTAAATCTCCTCTGAACCTTTTCCAATGCTTCCACATCCATCCTATAATGAGGTGACCAGAACTGCACACAATACTCCAAGTGCGGCCATACCAGAGTTTTGTACAGCTGCAGAATGACCCCATGATTCAGAAATTCGATTCCTCTACTAATAAAAGCTAATACACTGTATGCCTTCTTAACAACCCTATCAACTTGGTGGGCAACTTTGAGGGATCTATGCATATGGACACCGAGATCTCTGTACTTATCTACACTACCAAGAATCTTACCATTAGCCCAGTACTCTGCATTCCTGTTACTCCTTCCAAAGTGAGTCACCTCACACTTTTCTGCATTAAACTCCATTTCCCATCTCTCAGCCCAGCTCTGCAGCTTATCTAAGTCCCTCTGTAACCTCCAACATCCTTCAACACTATCCACAACCATACCGATCTTAGTGTGGTCCGCAAATTTACTAACCCATCCTTCTATGCCCTCATCCAGGTCGTTAATAAAAAAGACAAACAGCAGTGGACCCAAAACAGATCCTTGCAGTATACTACTAGTAACTGAAGTCCAGGATGAACATAGCCCATCAACTACCACCCTCTGTCTTCTTTTAGCTCGCCAATTTCTGATGAAAACTGCTAAATTGCCCTCAAGCCCTCATGTCTCCATATTTTGTGCAGTAGCTTACAATGGGAAACCTTATCAAACGCCTTACTGAAATCCGTATACACCACATCAATGACTTTACCCTCAACCACCTGTTTGGTCACCTTCTCAAAGAGCTCAATAAGGTTTGTGAGGCATGACCTACCCTTCACAAAACCGTGTTGACCATCCCTAATCAACTTATTCCTTTCTAGATTATTATAAATCCTATTATAACCTTTCCAACACTTTACCCACAACTAAAGTAAGGCTCACTGGTCTATAATTACCAGGGTTGTCTCTACTCCCCTTTTTGAACAAGGGAACAGCAGCATTCGCTATCCTCCAGTCTTCTGGAACTATTCCTGTAGACAATGACAACACAAAGATCAAAGCCAAAGGCTCAACAATCTCCTCCCTGGTTTCCCAGATTATCCTAGGATAAATCTGGCCCTGGGGATTTATCTATTTTCACACTTGCCAGATCTTTTAACAGGTTCATCCTTGTGAACTTCAATCCCATCTCGTCTAGTACTTGATTCTCAGTATTCTCTTCGACAACATTGCCTTTTTCCAGTATGAATACTGATGAAAAATATTTAGTTAGCACTTCCCCTATGTCCTTTGATTCCATGCACAACTTCCCACCACTGTCCTTGATTGGCCCGAATCTTACTATATTCATTCTTTTATCCCTTATATACCTAAATAACACTCAAGGGTTTTCCCTGATCCTATCCACCAACAACTTCTCCTATCCCCTCCTCGCTTGTCTTAGCTCTCTCTTTAGGTCTTTCCTGGCTACCTTGTAACTCTCAATCACCCTAACTGAGCCTTCACATCTCATCCTAACATAAACCTTCTTCTTCCTCTTCACAAGTGATTCAACTTCCTTAGTAAACCACAGCTCCTGTGGTCAACAACCTCCTCCCTGCCTGACAGGTACACAAGGCTAGAATCGAACTTGTGATCCTGGTGCTGTGAGGCAGCAGTGCTAACCACTGAGCCACCGTGCCACTCTAGCTAGGGCACACAGTCGCTGTTCCTTGAATAAACTCCATATTTCTATTGTGTCCATCCCCTGCAGTTTCCTTCCCAATCCTATGTTTTCGCAATCTTATCTAATCGCATCATAATTGCCTTTCCCCCAGCTGTGGCTCTTTCTTCTGGTGTATATTGATCCCTTTCCATTGCTAAAGTAAACATAACTGAATTGTGGTCACTATCACCTAAGTGCTCACCTACCTCCAAATCTAAGACCTGGCCAGGTTCATTACCCAGTACCAAATCTAATGTGGCCTCGCCCCCTTATTGGCCTGTCTACATACTGAGTCAGAAAATCCCCCTGCGCGCAATGAAGAAGGGCTCATGCCCGAAACATCGATTCTCCTGCTCCTTGGATGCTGCCTGACCTGCTGCGCTTTTCCAGCAACACATTTTAAGCCCATAACATTGAAATCCCAGGTACCAATCCATGCTGCAAGTTCACCTACCTTATTCTGGATGCTCCTGGCATTGAAATGGACGCACATTAAACCAACCTCTTGCTTGCCGGTGCTATCTTGCGACCATGAAATCATATTTTGGACCTCCCTACCCTCAACCTCCTCTATACTCAAACTACAATTTAGGTTCTCATCCCCCTGCTTAATTAGTTTAAACCCACCTAAAGAGCATTCACATATTTCTTTGCTTTGGCAAAGATTAGGAACTAAGAGATGTTGTGAACATTCACAAATGAATTGATAACAACAATGGTAGACTGATCCAGAAAACTGAACAGACACTAGTAAGATAGCTATGATTGAACCAGGGCAGAAGAATAGGAACAGCAACAGACATTTGATTGCTTTAAATCAACTAATCATCAGGTCGAAATTGAACATTAAACCCATAAAGAGCAATGAGACCATATTAGTACAAAGTATCCATGAACATTTATTTTCCACAGTGTTATGTGCTCCATAGAGATCGATAACTTTTAAAAAGATATGAATTTTCTAAATGTCTGATGGAAATAACCAGAGGACAATGCTGCATTAAACTTTTGCTGTAACAAACAAAATAAAATCAACATGGGTCAAACATTAGTTAACAGGCAACTATTATGCAAAACTAAAGAAAGGGCATTAATTAAATAATGCATCAACTTAGATTACAAGTGCTTTCACATTTCTGGCAGGTTTGTAAAATTACAAGAAAAAGTTCAAAGTTGATCCACAAAAGCCAGCAGGCTCATTTGCCTGTACATCTCTGGGTCAAAACTCCCAGCGACCTTTAAAAGTAGCTTGAGGACTGCTGACATCTATGACAAGTTTCCTGGCATTTTGGCTGTGCTAAACACCAAGGCAGTAGAGAAGTTCTGTGAAGTTGGCAGCTTCAGCTGAGAAGACTCACTATGTGTCACAGAAGGAAAAATGTCATAAAACTTGATGAAATTGACATTTTGCCAAAATATGACAAGTTTCACTCCAATGTGTATTAGATATATTGAACTTTTCCATTTTTATGCATCATGGTAGGAATGTTTTTCACATTTCCATTTTAACCACTTTCATCCCACGCGTAATCTGAAAACTTTGAAAATTCACTTGATATTCCTTTATCCCCAGAGAATTAATTGCTTCTTTACATTTATAGAGAAAGAAAAGCCCAGCCCATTGTTAATTCAGTGAGTGAAATGATTCACATAATGAGGCCTGTTACATTGTTGAAGGACATTTGTGATAATCTCTATTGGAACTACCAAATCGAACAAAGAGGTATAAGTGAGATTGAAAGTTCTAAGAACATGCTACATGAGTCTGCACCAAACAGTATTGAAAATATAAAAACTGCAAGAAGTGTGGATGCTATAAATCAGAAACATAAACAGAAATTGCTGGAAAGGCTCAACAGGTCTGGCAGCATCTGTGGAGAGAAATCAGAGTTTACATTTCAGGTTGAGTGACTCTTCCTCACAACTGCTATTGAAGGTTTCAAATGATATCTCAGCATTGCAAATATAACAGTTCACATCGGTGATCAAAGACTTGAAATTGGAATTACTATAGCAGAGGAGGGAGAAAAATAGACTGACCGTGCTTGACAAATTGTAGAATGGACTGGTTAGAATTGATCGAAACAAATAGGAGACAGTCAGGTCTGCAGATGCTGGGAGATCAGAGTTGAGAGTATGTTGCTGGAAAAGCACAGCAGGTCAGGCAGCATCCGAAGAACAGGAAAATTGACGTTTCGGGCTGGGCCCTGGCTCGAAACGTCAATTTTCCTGCTCCTCGGATGCTGCCTGACCTGCTGTGCTTGACTGAAACAAATAGCTGGTGCTCTCCAACGATGATAAAATGAATGGGGACCCAGTCATCCAAAGGACAAAGACCATTTGTTTTCAAGATTGTGTATTAGCAATGTTTCTTCCTAAAGCCCATCCCACAAAGGAACAAATTGCCAAAGGAAATATGCTTAGAACAGTCATTTGAAACCTTCAAGATCCACCTTTAGATCATTTTCAATTATAGGTTTTCATGATCAACTCCCCCATTTCAGCAGTTAAACTAATGCTATTAGTTTGTGATACTGACATAACTAAAACAGAAGCTGAAGGGTATCTCAACAGAATAGATTTCACAACATAAATTCTGAACATTTCCTGTTTTCTAAAGTTACTTGCATCTCCTTTAAAATGCAACCTGAAAATTATTGATAGATATTTTTTAATAAATCAAAAATAATCCATACCATAGGATCTTAAATATTTTAAAGACGCGACTTATTGATTTCTATTCCGCTATGAAAAAAATCAGAAGCACATAAATATAAACAAGAGCTCTGGAAGATATTTAATTGATAGCAAAGCCAACATTAAAGAAATTAATTCACACTTGGCTGAGGTTGCATCATCCACAGGCTGCTTGTCCCAGCTGTTAGAATTGTTTCACAAAAGCAAAATATTATAAAGTGATAATCAGATCAAGTAAATAATTGGTCTGCATCCTTAGAGAAGTCCAAAGATGTGCAGGTCAGGTGAATTGGTCATGCTAAATTGCCCGTAGTGTTAGGTAAGGGGTAAATGTAGGGGTATGGGTGGGTTGCGCTTCGGCGGGTCGGTGGGGACTTGTTGGGCCGAAGGGCCTGTTTCCACATTGTAATGTAAACTAATCAAACAACAAAATCAGGTATACACTTTGTTTAGGGTTTTCTCATGACTTCAAGGAAATGCTCAAGTCTGAACTTGAAAAGCGTAGAGCATTTAGTGGGGTGAAGGGAGAAGCCAGTCAGTCAGGGATGTTGCTATAATCATAGAATCCCGACAGAATGGAAAATGCCATTTGATCTATTGAGACTGCACTGAACTTCGGAAGAGCATCTCTCCGAGACCGAGCCCTCCACCCTATCCCTACAACCCCGCATTTACTACTATGCGGGGCACTATATGATAAATTAACATGGCCAATTCACCGAGCCTGGACATCTTTGGACAGTGGGAAGAAACCAGAGCGCATAGCAGAAACCCACAGGGAGAATGATCAAACTCCGCACAGACAGTTCCGCAAGACTGGAATTAAACCCAGGTCCCTGGTGCTGTGAGGCAGCAGTGCTAACCACTGAGCCACTGTACCAGCAGTCAGTCAATGGGCTTGTTTGATTATACTACAGAGTGTCGGCCACATCCAATCAAGCGCTCGACCCTATTAGAATCTGGGGATCTATGCCCTTGCAATCCAGGGATTAGACCAGATTAAATCCTGCAGATCAAATGCAGCCAGTTTAGTGATTTCAGGTTGCTCAGCGGAGGTTATACGGATATAGCCGCCCTGGCACTTGGCTATGATTAGTCAGGGTTGTCCTGCCAAGTCAGTCCAGATGGGCCAGAGGGTTTGTCAGTAATGGTCAGAGGAATTATCCACAGGCAATCAATGGAAACCTTGGGACAGTGGGCTATTTAAGTTTGGAAAAGAGGTTCATTGCACTGGGTCACTAACAGAAGAATTTCACAGAAAAGGGACAATTCTGAATAGAAGGGTGGAATATTATCAACCGTAGGAGGGATTTGGGTTCTCCAAGAGAAGCATTTCTTCGAGGCCATTGTATCCCTGCCCTCTACATGAAGATGCTGTCGAGCCATCAAGGCTATGGTGTGGTCAAGCGACCACAGGACCAAAATTGGTCATTCTAAATTGACCAATGGCTGGGGAAACTAGGCCTGACTGAAAATTGGCCAAAAGGTAGCCAGCAGCTAGCGGCAACAGAGGACAGGGGAAACCAAGGACAAACAGCTTACAAAGTTTCGGGGGAATTGGTTACAAACAGTCCAAGGGTTGGGTATTGGAGGAAGTTCATTCAGGTTTCAAGGCACATTGAATTCCAGCCAGTGCCTGAGGATGTACACTTTACACATCCCCGGCAAAGCAACAGGGAAGGTGTTGACATGAACTCATTGTATGCTTTGAACCCAGCTCATAACCCCATTGGCTAAAGGACACACAACATTCAGGAAGGTCCAGGATAAGGAGAGGTAAGAACACACATGTGGATGCCATCCCTTCAGTAAAGACTCGAGTTGGCCCAACAGTGAAGGTCTGAGCACCTGAAGAGACAGAAGATCCACTCTGACCTGTGAGACCCACCGTTATGAGCTCTACATCGGAAAGGAAGGAGATTCCAATGAACCAACTCAAACAAGTGGATCACTTCACGTAATACGCTTACTCAGACAGATTGAACTCGATAAAGGGTAAATATTGTTGGAATTTGAAAATGCTCACATGGTATTTTTAATAAAGAATATTTTATGAGTAAAATCAAGCTGAACTGCAAACTGAATTCTATGTCCCTTTGTCCATTTTACTGGCCCAAGTGCTTGGATAAAGTGTTTTCAATGCATAAGCTGACCAAAGGGTCCAAAACATAGACAATAAAAGCAGTTGGTAAAGCCATTGGCTCTGGGGGTAAAGTTGGATATTCATCATTATATAAAGAAGCCCTACAGAAACGGTAGGATGCCAAATGGTCATGGGGCCTCAGGGACTGCAAAACAGAAGAGATTAGTGAGGAGGGAGGATCATATTGTCACTCCGGTAGAGTCTGACACACACTTACAAAAACACACTTTGGAACCTTCCCACCTCATATTGAAAGGTAACTGCAGAAGAACTGCACAAAATAGCTGGCACCCTGTACAAAGCTGAGGGAGTAAGTCTTATTTTTTAGAGGTAGAGTAAAACATTTGGAACTTGAGTCTCTGCTGGGTCAATTGCAACAATCATGATTGTCGTGATTTAGTAATGCTAGTCTTCTGGCTTCGATTTTCACTTCACCAGCATGTTATTCATTGCACAAGAATGCACATTTTGAACTATGGACTCAAGCAATCATGCCCATTACATTGTGCACACTAATTGTCTCTGTCATGTTAGCTAAATAAATATAATCAGACAAATGCACTTAAAGTGTATCTAAATTTAGAACTGGAAGAGATTGTTAAATTTACAACTGTTGCATTCACACACTGCACTATAAGTTTGTAAAGACATGGTCTGTTATGTGGAAAGGAGTAGTTTCTTGGTGGAGGGGGCAGGTGAGAGAGATGTGCTATCATGCTAGTTTCTTAATAGAATTCAACTCCCAATGTAGCATGAAAATTTTGTTTGAGCAAAGATACACTTAAATAAGTATGTAAGTTAGCTCACTGAGCTTGAGGTTTGTTTTCTGACATTTCGTCACCATACTAGGTAACATTATCAGTGCGACTGTCTGGTGAAACGCTGGTAGGATGCCCTGTCTCTCTATTCATAGGTCTTGGTTTTTTAAGATTGTTGACGTCACCCCCAGTTCCTCCTTTCAAAGGAAGGTAGACAGGGTCCAAATCAACGCGGACATTGATGGAGTTCTGGTTCGAATGCCACGCCTCCAAGAATTCTTGTGCATGTCTCTGTTTCACCTGTCCTAGGATATGTGCACTGCCCCAGGCAAAGTGGCATCCCTCCTTGTTTGCATGCATAGAAACCAGTGACAGTGGGTCATGTCTCCCAGTGGCCAGTTGGTATTCATGTGTCCCAGCAACATGGCACCATGCGTTGTTTGCATGATGCCATGCAGCAACTGTGGAAAACAGAGCATTGGACAGACTAACGAGAGGGATACCACTTTGACTGGGGCAGCACACATATCCTAGGAGACGCAAAACAGAGAGACACACAAGAATTCTTGGAGGCATGGCATTCTAACCAGAACTCCATCAATTAACTCGTCGATTTGGACCCTGTCCACCTTCCCTTGAAAGGAGGAACTGGGTGTGATGTCATCCACCTTAAGAAACCAAGATCTACCAATAGGGAGGGGGTGAGTGGGGGATGTGGGGAGGGTCATACCACCAGCGCTTCGCCAGAGATTCTTACTGATGATGTTACCTAGTATGGTGACGAAACGTCTGAAAACAAAACATCAACCTCAGTGAGCTAACTTACATACTTACCACCAACCTGAGCTACAAATCTTCTCAAAAATTGCTGATACATTTTGATAATCAACACTTCTGTCTATGCTTCCTGTTACCTTGGGAAAACAGTCAACAAAATCAAAGACCCTTCCCACCCAATATACTCTCTTCCACCCTCTTCCACTGGGCAGAAGATCCAAAAGTTTGAAAACACACAATAGATTCAAGAACGGCTTCTCCCTTACTGTTACCAGACTTATAAATGAACCTCTCATATATTCGAGTTGATCTTTCTGTGCATCTTCTTCACAGCTGTAACACTGTATTCTGCATTCTGTTCTGTTACATTGATGTACTTCTGTATGGCATGATTTGCCTGGTTAGCATGCAAAAAATACTTTTCACTGTATCTTGGTACATGTGACAATAATAAATGAAATAAAGATAAGGCTACACATTTAGAACTCCATAATCAAGGCATGACAAATCCTACTTTGGGTAGCTTCTGTGCTGCACTATGTGAAGGCAAGACAGGAGGCTTCATTCTGATGGATATGGGCTTCAGGAGTTTCTTCAATAAAATTGCTTTATCTGTCTGACCTTCCCCATTCCTTCACCATGGATGGAATCCTTGTTGTCTTGTTTCATATCTAAAGATAATGTAGATAATGACAGTAAATACAAGTTTGTTGGCAAGCTCAGCAAGAACAGTAAGGCCTCCAGAGGAAGATCCACCAAGTGAAGATCCACCAATGAGATGAAGAAGATTAATGAGACAAAGGCCTCACTGTCACTCTCTTTAACTGTCTCAAAGACAAAATCAGAAGTCACACAACACCAGGTTATAGTTCAGCAACTTTATTTGAAATCACACAAACCTTTGGAGCGCAGCCCCTTTGTCAGAGGCCCAGACCAACCCCAACACATCCACAACATATCTCAAAATCAGCAGATTAAGGGAGTCTGAGAACATCTACACTGAACTAAGTCATCTGCTGCAGGAAGACTTGCATTTAGAGGATGGTAATCCCAATAAATGCTGGCATATCTAGCAACATTAATGTCTTGTGGATGAATTGCAACCAATCCATCCCGGTAACCATCAAGATCATAGTTGCCCTAAATGTTTATGCCAGTGACTCATTTCGTTGAGAATCTGCAGACCAGTGTGTCATCTTCCAACCCTCAAACCATAAATGCTTCTGAGATTTCACAGATGCCATTTTCTCCAAATCACAATCCTTCTGTCATACTATCCTGCTACAAGGTTAGTATAATGGCCTGGGCAATAGAATGGTTTACCATTACTATCTTTGTCAATGCAAGGCATGATCAACTGTATCCAAGTTGCATTGACAGCGCAGAATTTATCAACAAAATTTCATTATTTTTCAAAATTTGGAGGCTGATGTCAGATATCCTCTGAGCTGCCATGATCTTTACATATTAGAAAACTCATAGATTTCTGCATAATTCCAAGATCCTCAGTATATACAGTGATGGCTTTTGGGAGATAATGAATGCCCCTCCAACCACAGCTTATGACAATGTTATGAAACCTTCAGAGTGGCACAGAATATAGGTACAATGCTGCTCACTCTTCCACCAAGGCCATTGTTGTATAGACCACATTCCAATTAAGACATTGTTTTGATGGCTAAAGTACTCCTGCTGAGTCTTGCAGTAGAGTCCAGGAATAGAATCCATATCATTGTGGCATGTTCTGCCTTTTACAGTTAAAAAAGAACAAAGGGAGTATATCCTGCAGAATAAATGGGAATTGGCAGTAATGTTCTGAAATTGAAAATGGGAAGGATGATCAAGAGATTGATGATGACAACCATCCAATCTGTCATGAAAGAGGAATGTAACACTGAGCATGAGAAGACACAATAGCATAATTGAGCCTCTCCTGGGATGAATAAGACCATAAGACCATAAGACATAGGAGCGGAAGTAAGACCATTCGGCCCATCGAGTCCACTCCCATGAAAGAGGAATGTAACACTGAGCATGAGAAGACACAATAGCATAATTGAGCCTCTCCTGGGATGAATAAGACCATAAGACCATAAGACATAGGAGCGGAAGTAAGACCATTCGGCCCATCGAGTCCACTCCACCATTCAATCATGGCTGATGGGCATTTCAACTCCACTTACCCGCATTCTCCCCGTAGCCCTTAATTCCTTGTGACATCAAGAATTTATCAATTTCTGCCTTGAAGACACTTAGCGTCCAGCCTCCACTGCACTCTGGGGCAATGAATTCCACAGGCCCACCACTCTCTGGCTGAAGAAATATC
>NC_057723.1:28365316-28485798 GCF_004010195.1 Chiloscyllium plagiosum | reverse complement strand
CAGTCCACCTGCATATTGAAGTCTCCCATGATCGCCGTGACCTTGCCTTTCTGACATGCCTTCTCTATTTCCCGGTACATGTTGCGCCCCTGGTCCTGACCACTGTTAGGAGGTCTGTACATAACTCCCACTATGGTTTTTTTGCCTTTGTGGTTCTTCAATTCCACCCACACAGACTCCACATCATCCGACGCTATGTTATTCAGTGCTATAAATTTAATTTTGTTCTTAACTAACAAGGCAACCCCGCCCCCTCTGCCCACCTCCCTGTCTTTTCGATAAGTTGAAAACCCATGGATGTTTAACTGCCAGTCCTGACCCCCCTATAACCACGTCTCTGTGATGCCTACCACATCATAATCATTCACGATGATCTGTGCCATTAGTTCGTCTGCTTTGTTATGAATGCTACGAGCATTCAGGTGAAGTGCCTTAATGCTAACTTTCTTATCATTAGAGGTATTGGAAGTCATAAGATATCCTAAGTTATCCTTCCTTTTTGCTGCATTCACAGTCTGTCTCAAGTTTAAATCTGCCTGCACATATGCTATCTTGCCGCTTATCTTTCTATTTAACTCCATACTCCCTGTCGCTTTCACTTTCCCTTCCCCCCATGAGCTGGATTTGGACATTAATTGTTCAATTGCTAAATGCAAAGGATGTGTGTTGTGTTATCATTGCAGTCCTTCAATTTTCTTATGCAAAATCAATGCCTTGTTATTATCTGATTGTATGCTTGATATCTTTGGGTGGCCCCACTTTCAAGAATCTGAACCTGCTATGTCCAACTGACTGTTAGGGAAAAAACTGCATTCAGTGAGACAATATGTTGCTGTTGCATTGTACAAGGGTTGGGTAACTCATAATGAAGGCCTCAGTGAGCAGATTATACCTGAATGTTGTTTGGTGAAGGCTGTCAAGATATGCAGCAGGGAGAGATGAATCCTGAAAAATCTCCTTTTGACCCTTTCATCATCAGCAACTCTCCAATGTTTCAGAGTGCATGCAATTTTCTAAGTTGCTGACTTCTGCAGCTGGAGTGACCTGACTTTTCAATAATGAGACAAAATTATACTAACTTGTCAGGTAGTCAGAATATACATTAAAGAACACTTTAAGCAAGAAATATTTAGATACATTATCATATTCACCCATGGAAAATTTGAAAGATTTGATATAATCTGTGCTTGTATTAATATAGCCCATGCTAAATTAACTTTGAAAGTAAAAATTCTTCTCAAATCTTTGCTCTGTGAATTTCTCTCCAATTCAAAATATTTGTCCTGTACACCGCACCAACATGGGAAGATTTTTCAACTCTGGTTATTCACATTCCATGAGTGACATTTTTGTGGTTTAAACATGACAAGTACTTTCCTGAAGGTGGTTCCTGCAGGAAGTCAATATTAGAGAATTCTTGCCTTGTCCTATTTTCTCTTGGTAGGTAAGAACAGGCTAAACTGCTTCTTGATACTTTAATTCTACCCAAGGAACTCACGCAATATGTTAATCTATCCTCCATCTTTCAGAATCTGACTGACGTCTACATTATTCCATATTTGTTTCAACTTTTCTGCATTGCAGTTTACTTTAGTTTTTACTTCAGTTATTGTAATCCCTCTTTTCATTAGCAGTTCTGCAGGTTGTTTGCTCTTCATAGCCAAAATGGTGAGCAGCAGATCTTCACCCAAGTTCTCACAATTTCACATCAAATGCATGTCACAGGAACTATGCAAAATTAAGCCAAAGTTGTTTTTTCCTTATATTCCTTCTTCTCTGTGAGATGCACCTGATTTAATTCTTCATACTTTCAGACAGCAATTTGTGATTCCTTTCAATCATAAACTTGAATATGTTTTCTGCTGTAGTACATTTGTGGTTCAGTTTGTTGTAATGTTGTGCTACCTCCTCCTAAAACTCTGAAAAGCCTGAAACTCTGAAAGTTTGGTGAGCTGAAATTGTGAACCGACACGACATACTAATTATATATTGCTATATATTAAGCAATTTCTTATACAGCTCACTAATATTGTTTACTCCATACAAAGCATAATTACTAAGTTGGATGCTGCCATTTTTGAGCATCATGTAAATATTTGTATTTGATTCCTTTACAAATGGAAAAATTATAATCTTAAATATTTGAAAGACATTAAAGCCACTGTTGTGAAGATATGAATCATTGAAGGTCTTTTATTTCAACATTTCTTGAGAGAATAAAAATTTTATATTGCTAAACACGCCTATTAGAAATCTCCAACTGTGCTTTTACAAAATTAAGTAAACTTATTATGTATCTTGGGACTGAAAAGAATGCCAAAGGCAAAGTTTAAATGTCTATAATCATGAGAAAGGGTTGGCAGCTTGAGTACACTGCATTCTTAATATTCTCACTGGATTTTGCAATTGAATTCCCTCAACTGGAACAGACTGCCAAAGAACTGATAATAGTTGCTTATGAAGTTTAGCATTTGTCTCCTACCTGTCTTAACCCATTGACCTTCGTTACTGAGGTAATTAATTAACCCATTAATTTCATGGTGAATGAGGAAATGTCAACATTTTTATGGCTACTAAGAATTCATCAAATAGTCTTTAAATTTCCAATATGAACATCATTATGATCTTGTAATCTGGCTAAAAATACAAGAACAGACATTATGAAATTCACAATTTATCAAACTTGCTCCCTTTAAATGACAGTTAAATTTTATTCAATCATGGAATTGTTCTAATTTCCTTATTTTAAGGGACAGTTGTAGAGAAAACCTTTGGAAAGAGGAAGGTTTTGTTGAATTTCAACATCAAAGGTTCTCAAAAGAAATTTGAAATATGCAACCAGGTAATCCATTCTGGTCAACTACGACCAATTCTTTTTTTGATAGACTATTCATGAACATTAGCAAACCATTCTTTTGAGTATTTTGTTATCCTGCTTTCCATTTATACTTGTTAGATTCTTGTTATAATTGTTAGATTCTCTTAGTTAGCACTATGTTCTCACAGTTTTATGTACATGTCAAAACATGCAGAGATATATTGAATGGCTTGGCCAAAGTTCTTCATGTTTAGTTTATAATGTTGAAGCGTCATGCTTCACCCGTGGCTCAGATAGTAGGGCTCTCACCTCTGAGTAGCAGCATTCCGGGTCAAAGTGTTAAATGCCGATTGTTTTTTTTTCTGTGAAATCCTGCACTATTGATAGCACTGCCTTTTGAGTCAGACAGTAAAACCAAGGCATTGACAGCCTTTTCAGGTAATATAAAAGTAACCCTTGACACTATTTTGAAGAGGAAGATGGGAGTTAACCGTGGTACCCTGACTGATCTTTAATTGTCATCATCAAGTATTACTGCCTTTGCAGTTTGAGTTCATGTATCGCTGGACATTGGAGTGCAATTAGCAAAAATTAACAAACAGCAAAATTCACAGCTGACCTCAGAGGAATCTGCGTGGTAGAGCTCACAGCACAGGAACAGAGAAGTGCATAGTTTTTAATTTGTAACCTTGCTGTAAATCTACAGTAGTGGGTAGAGTGGGTTCTTTCTTGATTATATGTATTATTGAGAAATGTCTCTTGGTTAAATTTTAAAAATATAAACCATAAGTACTAAGTTAGCCTGGAGCACTGTTTTTTAGAGCAACAAGATGGTGCTATTTTCTGGGCTGCAGATTGTGAAGGAGCAAAGATACCCTTTAGTAGAGTGATATGCTCTTCCTATTGGATGTGGAAGTTCAGGTAGATTTCAATGTCATTGATGATTATGTCTGCAAGAAGTGTGTTTGGTTGTGAATCCTATTGTATCACATAGATCAGTTGGAGCGGCAGTTAGAGACAATAAGGACTTTACAAGAACTAGGGGATGTGATGGGTGGCAATTATAGGAAGGGAGACAAGATGCAGATAGAGTCAGGTAGATGAGTTAACTCCAGGAAATGTAGGAGGGATAGACTGGTACTGTAGGGAGTTTTCTGTGGCTATTCTCGTTTCAAACAAGTATGATGTTTCAATGTGAGCAAATGCGAGGTCTTGCACTTTGAGAAAAAGAATAGAAGCATGGATTACTTTCTAAACGGTGAGAAAATTCGTAAAGCCAAAGTACAGAGGGATCTGAGAATGCTAGTTGAGGATTCTCTAAAGGTAAACATGCAGGTTGAGTCCGTGATTAAGAATGCAATGTTGTCAATTATCTCAAGGGAGTTGGAATAAAAAAACACTGTTGTGCTACTGAGACTTTATAAAGCTCTGGTTAGGCCCCATTTGGAGTACTGTGTCCAGTTTTGGTCCCCACACCTCAGGAAGGACATACTGGCACTGGAGCGTGTCCAGCGGAGATTCACACGGATGATCCCTGGAATGGTAGGTCTAACATACGAGGAACGGCTGAGGATCCTGGGATTGTATTAATTGGAGTTTAGAAGATTAAGGGGAGATCTAATAGAAACTTACAAGACAATACATGGTGGACTCGATGGGCCGAATGGCCTTACTTCCGCTCCTATGTCTTATGGTCTTATGGTCTTAAAATGTAGGGGGTGATGGACTCAGAGGAATGCAGCACGAACAGCCAAGTTTCTGGAAACAAGACTGGCTCTAATGTAATGAGGGGTACTTTGGGTTCCAAGCGATTGATTGTGATAGGGGACTCTCTAGCCAGAGGCACAGTAAGATGTTTCTGTGGTCAGCAGCGAAAAATCAGAATGGTGTGTTGTCTCCCTGGTGCCAGAATCAAGGATATTTCAGAGAGGGTGCAGAATGTTCTCAAAGGGGAGAGGGACCAGCAGGAGGTCATTGTACACATTGAAACAAATGACATACGAAGGGAAAAGAATGAGATTCTGAAGTGAGAATGCAGAAAGTTAGGCAGGAATATAAAAAAGGAGGTCCTTGAAGGTAACAAAATCTGGATTACTCCCGGTGCTACGAGCTAGTTAGGGTAGGAATAAGAGGATAGAGCAGATGAATGCGTGGCTGAGGAGCTGGTGCAAGGGAGAAGGGTTTACATTTTTTAATCATTGGAATCATTGTGTTAAGTGTTTATATGAAGAGGAATTTGGTAAATGTGTACAAGAACATTGACTGATTCAGTATGTGAATGTACCAACTAGAGAAGGTGAAAATCTTGATCTACTCTTGGGAAATAAGGCAGGACAGTTGACTGACATGTCAGTTCAGAGCACTTTGGGGCCAGTGATCATAATTCTATTAATTTTATAACAGTGATGGAAAAGGATAGACCAGAACTAGAAGTACAAGCTCTAAATTGGAGGAAGGCTAATTTTGACGGTATTAGGCAAGAACTTTCAAAAGTTGATTGGTGGCAGATGTTCGTAAGTAAAGGGATGGCTGGAATCTGGGAAGCCTTCAAAAATGAGATAACAAGAGTGTTCCTGTTGTGTGAAAGGAATGGTTTGTAGATGATCTGAATGGACTTCAATAAGGCATTTGACAAGGTTCCTCATCAGAGACTGGTTAGCAAGGTTAGATCTCAAGGGATACAGGAAGAACTAGCAATTTGGATACAGAACTGGCTCGAATTGGAAGACACAAAGTGGTGGTAGAAGTTTGTTTTTAGATTGGAGGCCTATGACCAGTGGTGTGCCACAAGAATCATTGCTGGGTCCACTGCTTTTCATCTTTTTTTAAAATGATTTGGGGGATGTGAACATAGGAGGTATACTTACTAAGTTTGCAGATGACACCAAAATTGGATGTGTAGTGGACAGTGAAGAAGGTTACTTTAGAGGTCAATGGGATCTTGATCAGATGGGCCAATAGGCTGAGGAGTAACAGATGGAGTTTAATTTAGATAAATGTGAGGTGTTCTTTTTGGAAAATCAAATCAGGGCAGGACATATACGTTTGATGATAAGGATGTGGGGAGTGTTGCTAAACAAAGAGACGTTGGAGTGCAGGTTCATAGTTCCTTGAAAGTAGAGTCACAGGTCGATAGGATAGTGAAGAAGGCGTTTGGTATGTTTTCCTTTATTGGACAGAGCATTGAGTATCAGAGTTGGGAGCTGAAAATGTGTTGCTGGAAAAGCGCAGCAGGTCAGGCAGCATCCAAGGAACAGGAGAATCGGGAGGAAGAGAGCTTCTTCAAGGAAGGCATCCTTGCAAGAGGATTCGCAGTAGGTTAAAATCTTCGAGGAGGGGAGGAGGAGAGCTTCTTCAAGGAAGGCATGGGAGGAAGAGAGCTTCTTCAAGGAAGGCATGGGAGGAAGGGCTTATGCCCGAAATGTCGATTCTCCTGTTCCTTGGATGCTGCCTGACCTGCTGCGCTTTTCCAGCAACACATTTTCAGCTCTGAACTCCAGCATCTCACTTTCTCCTATAGGAGTTGGGAGGTCATGTTGTGACTGTACAGGACATTGGTTAGGCCACTTTTGGAATATTGCGTGCAATTCTTGTCTCCTTCCTATCAGAAGGATGTTGTGAAACTTGAAAGGGTTCAGAAATGATTTACAAGGATGTTGCCAGGGTTGAAGGATTTTAGCTATTGGGAGAGGCTGAATAGGTTGGGGATGTTTTCCCAGGAGTGTCGGAGGTTTAGAGGTTTTTATATTTATGAAGTTATGGAGGTTTATAAAATCATGAGGGGCATGGATAGGTTGGATAGACAAGGACTTTTCCCTGAGATGGGGGAATTCAGAGCTAGAGGACATAGGTTTAGGGTGAGAGGGGAAAGATAAATTTGGGACCTAAGTGGCAACCTTTCACACAGAAGGTGGTGCGTGTATGAAATGAGCTGCCAGAAGAAGTGGTGGAGACTGGTACAATTGCAGTATTTAAAAGGCATATGGATGGGGCTACGAGTAGAAAGGATTTAGAGTGATATGGGCCAAGCACTGGCAAATGGGACTAGTTGGACCGAAGGTTCTATTTCCATGCTGTACAGCTGTATGACTCTATGACTCTAAAAATACCTGGCCATTTTCATGGCTGTTTGGAGGGACATGTGTGTGCGCACATTGGGTGCTGAACTTATTACATTACACTTCATTGGTTTGAAAACACTTTGATATATTGTCATGGAATAATATAATGCATGATATAAATTAATTTCTTTCTTTCTGTGGCCCCATGAAGAAATGGGATAAATGCCTTGATTTGCTGACCTGAATTCCTCTCCAAGTCACACAATTTTCTGACAAGGAACTATATTGTCATTCATTCATTCATTGTCTTTGGATCAAAGATGGGGCCTGATTTCCTAAAAGCACTGTTTGACTGTCCCTAGCTCACATGGACTGCAAAGGTTTGAGGTGAAATTTCACTGCCAACTTCTCAAGGACAAATAGCCACTGGTAATAAATACTGGCATAGCCAGTAGTGCCCATGTCCTACAAATGAATAAAACTGGTCCTGATTGACTGTTGACTGTCTGCTAGAGCTCTGCTAATGAGTATTTTACGTTGGATGGTACAGGGTTGTTGATGGAGCAGGATCAACAATATCTCCTTTCAGCTGAGTCATTCATAATCCACCCACATTGTAGCTCATCCTTAATACTATTAATTACCTAATTGCTAAAATTTTAGTTCTTGCCATTTTTACAGAGACTATTATACAATTATCTTTGACATAAATAAGAAAAAAACTACTTTTTATGCTATTCCCAAGCACCTGCATAGTGTTTTGCTTAATTGTAATGTAGGTGATGCTGTATCAGATGTTGTTGAATATTTAGGCCATAGATGGAGAGGACATGACAGTGTAGTGGGCGAGCAATGATGTCACCAGTTGTACAGCTGTCTTGTACTTTAAGAAATACACTAACCTACTTATATTGTCATTTACATATCCCACTTTAATACTTGGTTGGAAATTAAACATTTTTGATTCAGAGCTTCAATCAAATATAGTAACATTGTATTTTGCATACAGCGAAGAGCCAATATGTCTTACCATTATTACCATAGTGACAAATAGGGTACTTGCACACGCTAAGACAATGTTTGGAATGCCTGATAAATTTCATTGAGCTCTGGTATCTATGCAACAGAAAGCACTGAAATTATGATTGGCAAAGGTTGTCATGGTTACAGCAAAGTAGCTAAAAAGGATGCGTGAATTTTGTTCCAATTACTGGTGATTTGTGGGGGATTGTTTTCTGCTTGCATTATATGGGATAAAGATCATGTGACATATACCTAGCAATTATTCATTGCAGCTTTTTGGCCTTGGAGATTGTAAAAATCCAATACAAATTGCAACAATAGAGTCAGATTACATAAATAAGCTTCTATTAAGGAAAATAATGAAAAGACCTACAAAGATTTTTGACTCCTCTGTGATTCCGTAGACATGTAAAAATGATTAAAGAATGCAGATTAATAATGCATTGATAATGTGGTTTTAAAAGTGCAATCTTAAAATACTCATTCACTATTTAATATTACTAATGAATTTGCTAGAACTGAACATTGAGTTGACAATCCATTTGTCTGTATCTAAAACAATTTGAGCAGAGAGTGATTTAAATAAGTCAAATTCTTAGGCCTCTTACCTCATCCAGAAATTCATGGATGCTGGTCACAGCAATTTACTATTGAAATGGTTCCACAATGAAATGGTTCCATCATCAAGTCACCCTTTTGTCAGACGTGGACTGCTTTCGACACAGATCCAGCTGTGAGAGCCAGCACTCAGAGTGAGCAGAACCTCCTATTTATATCTGTCAACCAGGGGTCCCCAATTAGACCAGATTAACAGCCCATATCAGGGAACTCATATTCTATGAGGTCCACCTCGGTGACCTTGTAACAATCACTAGGACCATGAGTATCCGAAGAAGTAAATCTTGAGGACTTGACTAAAATTAGTCATTGGGTGTCATCATCATGAAGCTAGTTAGCTGTTAGTAATAAATGGACACATCATTAAGGTGATTGGAAGGGATTTTGTAGTGCAGTAGTATGTCCCTACTTCTGAGCCAGATGGCCTGGGTTCGAGTCTCATGAGATGCCACAGGTGTGTAATAATATCTCTGATTAGAAAATGTCCATTAACTTAAAACATGAAGCAAATGATGGACAAGTTGTCACCATTCTGAATGACTGATAGCAAACTCTCCCAGTTATTAATGTTAATGTTGCTGCACTTCAGAGTTTGTTTGAAATTTTCTTTGTTGTCTGCAGAAATGTTGACCTTTTGAGAGTTGAATAAAACAGGATGTGATGGGAGAATTGTTTCTCAGCCACCCAAATGCAATATCCAGTCCACAAAGTTTGATTTTATAGGAATTTTGCCTGAATACTTTGGAGCTGACTTCAAGAAGGACACAAGTGATTGGTCCACAGTTGTCCAGCTGAATCTTTTGGCAAAGGCATCATGGATGGAATTTCTCTCATATTTTGTTTGTCTTCTGTGACACTCTGTTGCTGTTACTCATTTCAGGTATTACTGCTTTGCTGGTTTGTGGCGACTTGCTTTGTACACTGGACCTTTTGTTGATTAGTGGATGTTTTCCTTATCATACCCTTACTTTAGTAGCTTATGGAAGGCTGATGTGGCACAGCTAATCCAGTGTTGGCCCCCTCAACAAGAGTTGTATTTTGAGAGAGGTGGCTGCCGAGGGATGTAAATGCTCAATGTATTCCAAAGTCTCTCCTTCTATACAGATATGAGGTAGAATTATCATTCTATTCTATTCAAATGATTTCAATATTTCACTGTCCTGGTCTGGATTAGTCTGAGTTTTGTTTTGGAAGCAGTGGAGTAAAGACCAAGTCTCTTACAGGTAGAATTGAACAGACTATGGGTGACTTTCAAAACTGGTACAGAGTGGACAACAGCACTGCAGTTCCCCAAACTATATCTGTCTTGGATAGCCAGTTTAGTTTTGGTATGTAGATGGCTAAGAATAAAGAATTTTCTGTCTAGGTTGTATTTAAGGCACAGATTAGACAGCAGTTGATCTTTGATGGGATGAATAGCCACTATCAGGTAGATTGTAAATAGTATGTGGGCAATACATCGCCTTGCTTGATGCGAATTTGGATTTTGAAGACATCTGTTTCAGATCTCCCATTTACAATAGTTGCAGTCATATCATCATGAAGTCATTGTAGGATTGTCATGAATTTTCTTGGACAGCCCTAATCTTTGGAGAACAATCCACAGAGCCTTCTCATGTAATGGATCCAATGATTTGTTCAGGTTACAGATTACATTACAGTGTGGAAACAGGCCCTTCGGCCCAACAAGTCCACACCCACCCACCGAAGCGCAACCCACCCATACCCCTACATTTACCCCTTACCTAACACTACGGGCAATTTAGCATGGCCAATTCACCTGACCTGCACATCTTTGGACTGTGGGAGGAAACCGGAGCACCCAGAGGAAACCCACGCAGACACGGGGAGAACGTGCAAACTCCACACAGTCAGTCGCCTGAGGCGGGAATTGAATCCGGGTCTCTGGCGCTGTGAAGCAACAGTGCCAACGTGCCGCCCACAGGTTGATGAAAGCAATGGAGAATCCTTGGTGCTGCTTGGATTTGCCTGTCAATAAAGACTATGTCAGATGTTCCCCTAGAATGTCTAAAGCCTTGCAGTGTCTCTGGGAGAATTCAGCCACAGAAACCACACTATTCAGGAGAATGCCTGCCAGGACTGTCCCTGTTATAGGCAACAGGAAGATACTAGATTGCTTCCACAGCATGATTTTTCTCCCTTTCTGAAGACAGCTACAATTGTGAATTGATCAAAAGCCCACCAGGTTCTGAAAACCTTAGCTGGGATACCTCCAGTGCTTGGTTACATTGTAACACTCCCATAAAAGGTGATTCGTTAATGGACTACCACAGGGTATTGAGGGATAGCCTGTGGAGTTTCAGCTGCATTGGTGGATTCATGATTATGGAGTTCCTTCCAGTGTTGACAGATGACATTGTTATCCTTAAGAAGATAGAAACCAACCTTTCAAGTGAAGTGGATTTTATCAGTTTGACCTGGGTCTAAAGATGACCCTGGCAGCTTCAAGAAGGGTTTGCATGTTATGATGTTTCAAGATTTTACTTCTTTCCCTGTCATTATATCTTCTGAATTTGTCTTTGGATGTCAGCTGCCTTAAGAAATACAATCATTCATTCAGATCTGGTTAAAAACAAACAATGGACTAATTTTAAGTCAACAAATGTTTAGATATTCTCAAGCCATTCCTTAACACTTCAATTTAAACAACAGCAAATAGAATGATAGCATGATGTATTATAGATTTGCTCTTATTGTGCATTATAATTTCTAAGCTAAAAGTGTTTCAAATTTCATTTAGATTTGCTATCAATGAACAATAGCTTGATGAAATATTTGCATCAGAAAACAGTTGGTTACTTACAAGGTCCCTTTGTTTATTCCTTGAGTGTGAAATTGTGATTGCACAACAGTGGAGGTTCTCTAGTGCAACACTACTGTGATGAAGTCATTGGTTTTCATTGTCTTTTCTTGGCTACACTTTTCATTCAAGTTATTCAACATTTTCACAGCTAAGTGCCCCATATGGTGCCTTTTTATAGTGTACTGTATGCTACTGAATGCGACATGACACTCTGCCAAAGGTAATAAAGAAAGAAATTGGATTTATATGTATTTTCCATGACTTCCAAATGACTCAAAGTTCTTTACTGTATAGCCTACAAACTATTGTTGAAGTATGATGACTTATTATCATGTAGGAGAAATCAGTAGCTAAAGTGCACACAAACAGCAATGAAATAAATTACCGGATCATCTGTTTTAAATGTTGTGTTGAAGTTGAACATACATAAAAAACAAGTACGCAGTTGCTCTTCGGCCCTTCACCTCTATTTCTTGTCTAGCCTCTTTACTCCTTGACTCCTATGTCAATCAAGAATCTATCTAATAGACCATTAAAAATATACCATGGTCTGCTGAAAGAAAGATGTTCTCCATATTTGGGTCTTAAATGGGAGATTTCTTATTTTAAAATGTGTTCTCCTAGTTCTTGCCTCTCACCCAAGGGGAAACATCCTTTCAGCAACAATCCTATCAAGTTCCCTCAGGAGGATCTTATATATTTCAATAAGACAACTCTTATTTTTTATAATCTCCAATAGATACAGGCCTAGCCTGTCCAATCTTTCCAGTAGATAACTTCCCCACTTCCCTTCACCCAATTCACACTGCATTCCAGGAATCAACCAAGTAAATTAAAATCAAAAGAACTGCGGTTGCTGTAAATCAGAAACAAAAACAGAAAATGTTGGAGCTCAGCAGGTCTGGCAGCATTTTTGAAGCGAAATTAGAGTTAACGTTTTGGGTCTGGTGACCCCTCCTCAGAACTTGATTTCTCTGATTTTTCTGCACAGCTGCTGCCAGACCTGCTCAGCTTTTCTAGCAACTTCTGTTTTTGTATCAATCAAGCAAAGATTCCTTGCACTGCTTTGAATGCAATTATGTTCTCTCTTTAAAAAGGAGACCAAAATCTACACAGTAAATTGTATAGATCTCACCAATGTTCTGTATGCCTCTGGCAAAAGGTCACTTTTTAATATTCCATTCTCTTTGTAATAAACAACAACAATCCATTTGCCTCGATAATTGTTTGCATCTAAACACATTTTGTGATTCATGTGGTGATAAATATGCTGAATATATTAGTTGTAGTTTTAGAATTAAATTGGATTTAATTTGGATTTAAACAGAGGAAGAGAGATTTTGATTAACGGTGTGAAGGTGTTTGTGTTCAAAAAAAGGACAAAAATTCACTTGGATAGTGCCCTAAATATATGATTTCTAAGGAGGGATATGGCTACCCCATTGTAAAATTTGATAAAATGTTCAAACAGAACCAACTCATTGAGACAATTGCTTTAATTTTGACTTCAGAACATTATTTTCAAGGTCTGAGATCAGAAAAGCCTGGAGTCCATTTCAGAAGAGATCATGTTTTTCTGCAAGCAGAAGAAACAAACTATTTCAGTTCACCTCAGGACAACTGGTTACCTCAGCAGAAGTGATTTTTGGTCTTACACAAGTCTTCAAGTTGCTCAAACTAAATTAAGTGTTTATGACATCAGAATTGTGAGATGTTCATGCCTGCAGACTCAGAAAGAAATCATCAAAAAAACTCAAAATTCAAGGCAAAGAAATTGGCAAGTGTCAAAATGATATTTCTCTGGAACTGAGATTCTGTAACAGATAGTTTTGAAACTTTGCTTTGATCTTTGTGCTAACATCTTTGTTTCCTATATTTAGCATTGTTTTTATTTCTTTTGTGTAATCAATCTCTGTTCTCTTGTTAAAGAACATCTGTAGCCTGAAGTGAATATTTTCCAGAAGCTAACCACAACATTAACTGATTGAAAACAAAAACAAATTATTGATCAATGAAAGCAAAGAATTGTGGATGCTGGAAATCTGAATCAAAAACAAAGTTTTTCTGGAGAAACTCAGCAGTCTGGCAGTACCAGTCGAGAGAAAAATGAAGTTATCGTTTTGAGTTCAGTGACACTTCATCAGAGCTGAAAATAGCTGGGGAAGGATGAAATATATGGTGATGATGGGGTGGAGGGAGTGAACAGAGTACATGGAGATCTGGCCCAGAGAGAGAGAAAGAGAGAGAGAGAGAGAAAAACAAAAAAGGGATCTAACAACCCAAGTTTCACTCTGGGATTTGACCTGTTCTGTTACACCACTAACTATGAAAATAACAATGTACCAGGACACCTAGATACATCTGAACCTCAGAGTTCTACAATCTCTCTTGTTTTAAATACTGCTTTTCTATTATTTCTGTTTGTGTACAAGATCACTATTTCTCACATTATACTCTATCTACCACATTTTGCCCACTCACTTAACCAATCTATATCACTTTGTAGATGCTAAATCTTCTCTTTACATGTTCAAGTAGACTTCAAGGCGTGTGCAGCAATTCATCATCATTGTGAAGTTGGGGAGCAGACCTGTGTGGGACTCAGGACATAAAAATGGATAAGAGTTTTGTAAACTGTAGTCTACTTTAACTCAAAGTTGAGCCAGTTAGAGTAGCAAAGGATCAGAACAAAACTGGGAATGAATGGCTTCAGCAGACCTTCGTGATAAGATGGGGAGCAGATTGAGCTCAGTTGAAGCACCAGCTAAACCCCAACAGGAACCCTGCCATTCCTCAGGCAGACTAAAAGTGACATCAGTTCAAAGCTGTGAAGTAATTGGACGGTGATGGATAAATGGACTTTGCCCACCTTAAAGGTGCATATAAGAAAAGTATGAGTTCTAACTTGCTTGCTCTAAATGAGAACTTAATTATTTTTTTATTTGGCTTAAATTTAGGATAAGAGTTTTTGAGCTAAAGTTATACTTGAGCTAAAGTTATGCGTTGGAAAGCCTGCAGTATGTGGGAAGTCTAAGGTTCTCCTGACAGGCTGGATAATCACATCTCGAGGAAATGCCACCAATTTGATCTAGTTGAGCGCCAGGTGATAGGGCTTGAGCATTGACTGCAGATACTGCTGAGCATCCGTGAGGTTTAGAGTTCTGTGGGTAAATGTTGTCATCCTGCAGCATAAGGAAATGCAGTCAGGGAAGGAATGGTGACCATCACTCAGAAGAAGGGAGACAAGAAGGCAATCAGGAAAGCCCCAGAGTGCATCCCATTTAAGGACAGTTCTGTGTGTTGTGAAATAATGCAGGTGATGGTTCCTTCCCAGAGAGAGAGAAAGAGAGAGAGGGCCGAGCTGCACAAAATAGCAGACAGAGAAGAAGAGCTATAGTAGTCGGAGACTCAACAGTGTGGCATACAGACAAGCATTTCCGCAGCTGCAGAAATGACTCAAGGGTGGTGTGTTGCCCCCCTGGAGCTACAGTGCACGATGTCACTGAACAACTGCAGGACATTCTGAAGAAGGAGGGCGAACAGTCAGAGGTCGTAGTTCACATGACATAAAAAGGGAGAGGATGAGGTCCTGCAACAAGAATTTAGGGAGCTAGGTAACCTGTTGAAGAGCAGGACCTCAAAGGTTGTAATCTTTGGATTATGCCCAGTTCCACATACGAGTGAGTATGGGAATAGATGGCTGGAACAGATGAATGTGTTACTGATGAGTTCATGCAGGTAGGAGGACTTTAGATTCCTGGATCACTGGAACTGTTTCTGAGGAAAGTGGGACCTAATAATTCCAATAGGTTGCTCTTGAATCACAATCGGATCAAAATCCTTGCAGGACAATTTGCTGGTGTTGTTGGTGGAGTTTAAACTAATTTGGCAGGGAAATAGGAATATAAACTACAGTAGTGGGTAATACATATAGGCAAATATATAAAGTTAAGAAAAGTTAGGTCAGTTTGGCACAAAAAAATAAATATAGTACAGTTAAGGCACAAGCAACCTTGACAAGGTTATATAGCATTTCTTTGAGTGCAAAGAGTCTTGTGAATAAGGGAGATGTGTTGAGGGAGCTTTATTAGTGCTGGGAATATAAAATAGTTGTTAGCATAGAGACATGACAGAGAGAGAGAGAGAGACAGGACTGGAAGCTCAATATTTCAGAGTACTGAATCTGCAGATGATGCAGGAAGAGATGTGAATGAGGAAGAAGTAGTGTCGCAATATTGATCAAGGACTCAATTACAGCAATAAGGAAGGATGATAACTTAGAAGGCTCTTCGTGTGAGGCAGTAAAGTGTAATATAAAAATAAAATAAGAGCATTCACATTGTTGTGAGTGTACTCTAGATCTTGAAATAATAAAGGAAGAGGTAAAAGGATAGATAGATTTAAGGTGAATTTCAGTGAAATGTAAAATAACAGGGTAATAATGTTAGAGAATTTCAACTTCCCTTTATTATTTTGGATAGACAATGTATGAAAACATTAGAGAGAATGGAATCCTTAAGCTGTATGATGGAAAGCTTTGTAAACCAATATGTCAGTGGGGGAGCTCTTTGGGGCCAGCGACCATAATTCTATTAGTTTCAAAATAGTGATGGAAAAGGATAGACCAGATCTAACAGTTGAAGTTCTAATTTGGAGGAAGGCTAATTTTGACAGTATTAGGCAAGAACTTTCAAAAGCTGATTGGGGACAGAGGTTCACCTGTAAAGGAACGGCTGGAAAATGGGAAGCTTTCCAAAATGAGATAATGAGAGTGCAGAGACAGTATATTCCTGTTAGGATGAAAGGAAAGGCTGGTAGGTGTAGGGAATGCTAGATGACTAGAGAAATTGAGGGTTTGATTAAGAAGAAGAAGGAAGCATATGTCAGGTATAGACAGCAGAGATACAATGAATCCTTAGAAGACTATAAAGGCATAGGAGTATACTTAAAAGGGAAATCAGGAGGACATGAGGTAGCTTTGGCAAATAGGGTTAAGGAGAATCCAAAGGGCTTTTTGGTGGCAGGTTGTTGGAGGGAATCTTGAGGGACAGAATTTACACATATTTGGAAAGACAAGTACTGATTAGGGATAGCCAACATGGCTTTGTGCATGGGAAATCATGTCTTACGAACTTGATTGAGCTTTTTGAAAGTGTAACAAAGGATTGATGAGGGCAGAACGGTGGACGTGATCTATATGGACTTCAATAAGGCATTTGACAAGGTTCCCCATGGGGGACTGGTTAGCAAGGTGAGATCTCATGGAATACAGAGCCATTTCGATACAGAACTGGCTCAAAGGTAGAAGACAGAGGATAGTGGTGGAGGGTCCTTTTTCAGACTGGAGGTCTGTGACCAGTACAGTGCCACTATTTTTCATCATTCATATAAAGGATTTGGATGTGAACATAGTTAGTAAGTTTGCAGATGACACCAAAATTGGAAGTGTAGAGGACAGCAAAGAAGGTTACCTAAGATTACAACAGGATCTTGATCAGATGGGCCAATTGTTTTCCTTTTTCAGACTGGAGGTCTGTGGCCAGTACAGTGCCACTATTTTTCATCATTTATATAAAGGATTTGGATGTGAACATAGTTAGTAAGTTTGCAGATGACACCAAAATTGGAAGTGTAGAGGACAGCAAAGAAGGTTACCTAAGATTACAACAGGATCTTGATCAGATGGGCCAATTGTTTGAGGAGTGGCAGATAGAGTTTAATTTAGATAAATGCGAGGTGCTGCATTTCGGGAAAGCAAATCTTAGCAGGACTTATACACGTAATGGTAAGGTCCTAGGGATTGTTGCTTAACAAAGAGACCTTGGAGTACAGATTCATAATTCCTTGAAAGTAGAGTCACAGGTCGATAAGATAGTGAAGAAGGCATTTGTTATGCTTTCATTTATTGGACAGAGCATTGAGTATAAGAATTGGGAGGTCATGTTGCAGCTGCACAGGATGTTGGTTAGGCCACTTTTGGAATATTGTGTGTAATTCTGGTCTCCTTCTTATCCGAAGAATATTGTGAAACTTGAAAGGGTTCAGAGGAGAATTCCAAGGATGTTGCCAGGGTTGGAGGATTTGAGCTATAGGGAGAGGCTGAATGGCTGGGGCTGTTTTCCCTGGAGCATTGAAGGCTGAGGGGTGACCTTATGGAGGTTTATAAAATCATGAGGGGCACAGATAGGATAAATAGATAATGTATTTTCCCTGGAGTGGGCGAGTCCAGAACTAGCGGGCATAGATTTCAAGTGAGAGAGGGAAGATACACAAGGGACATAAAGTGCAACTTTTTCAAGAAGAGGTCGGTGCGTGTATGGAATGAGCTGCCAGAGGAAGTCGTGGAGGCTGGTACAATTATAATATTTAAAAGGTACCTGAATGGGCATGTGAATAGGAAGGGTTTGAAGGGATATGGGCCATGTGCTTGCAAATGGGACTAGATTAGGTTGGGATATCTGGTCAGCACGGATGAATCGGATCGAAGAGTCTGTTTCTGTGTTGTACATCTCTATGACTATATGACTCTATCTACAAAGTCCTACAAGAGACAGGGCAGTGCTGGATCTAATTTTAGGGAATAAAGACAGGAAAGCAGTAGATTTTCATGGGGAGAGCATTTTATGACACTGGCCAAATTTCAGTAGGATTTAATTCCATTCCTCCTCCATTCCCCACATCCCCATGGCACTTGCCCATGCAATCATAGAAGGTGCAATACCTGCCCATTTACCTCCTCCCTCCTCACTGTCTAAAACCGCAGACATAACTTCCAGGTGATACAGCGATTTGCCTGTAATTGACTCAATCTCATCTACTGTATTTGTTACTCATAATGTGAGACAAAACACAGGCTTGGTGACCAATTTGCAGAATATCTATTTCGCTCCATTAATATGACCCTGAACTTCCAGAGGTCTGCCACTTCAACACACTACCAAGTTCCCATGCCAGCACTTCTGTCTCAGGCTTGCTGTAGTGTTCCCACTAGCATCAGCACAAGCCCGAAGACAAACTTCTCATTTTCCATTTCCTGAAGATCTAGGAGGATGGGGATTGACAAAGCCCTTGAAATATATAAGGAAAGTAGGAAAGAACTTTAACAAGGAATTAGAAAGGCTAAAAGGGGTCATGAAAAGTTGTTAACAAACAGGAGAAATTACGGGCCTATGAGCCTCACATTGGTGGTATGGAAATTATTGGAAAAAAATCGCAGGGATAAGGTCTAAACACGTTTAGAAGCAAATGGGCTTATTAGTGATAGGAAGCATGGTTTTGTGTGGGGAATGTCATGCCTCACTAATTTGGTCGAGTTTTTTGAGAAGGTGACGAAGATGATTGATGAGGGAAAAATGGTTGATGTCATCGACATGGACTTCAGT
Organism: Chiloscyllium plagiosum; assembly: GCF_004010195.1. Classification (NCBI taxonomy): domain Eukaryota; kingdom Metazoa; phylum Chordata; class Chondrichthyes; order Orectolobiformes; family Hemiscylliidae; genus Chiloscyllium; species Chiloscyllium plagiosum. The sequence continues at coordinate 28,467,072 of NC_057723.1, read as the reverse complement.
AAAGCCTTTGACAAGATCCCTCATGGTAGACTGGTACAAAAGGTGAGGTCACATGCTATTGGGGTGAGTTGGCAAGATGGATACAGAACTGGCTTAGTCATAGGAGACAGAGGGTAGCAGTGGAAGGATGCTTTTCAGAATGGAGGACTGTGACTTGTGGTGTTCCATAGGGATCTGTGCTGGGATCTTTGCTGTTCGTGGTCTACATGAATGATTTGGAGGAAAACATAGTCCGTCTATTTAGTAAGTTTCCAGACAATTTGGTGAAGTTAAGTTTTTTAAGATGGATTGTCAGAGTATACAGCATAATATTCCTTGTTATGACCAGGTCAGACTCCATCAAAGCATTTCAAGATCCTAACTTTGCTAGCTGTTTTAAGCAGGTGTAACACAGATATTCCAGGAGAGATGCCGCTGGTCAAGCTACTTAGTGTTAAACAAAACAATTTATTTACAAGATTGCTGAAGGAAACACAAACAACAGAAAACAGAATACCAAATAACCTAACCTCTCCGAAAACCCAACAGATCATCCCAACTTACTGATGCTGTTCCAAATACTTGCAACAATCCCCATAGACACCCCTTGGCACAAAAGGTAAAATCAAAGATAGGGTCTTACAGGAGAGATGCCAGAGAGAGGGAAGGTCAGCATAGACCTGCTTCTCTTGGGTCCAACAGCTGCGCAACACTGCCTGACTGCTCTCAATGACTATCCAGACTGCCCAAAAACCAAACCAAACCAGAGAAAAGCTGAGCTGGAAGAACTGGCCACTCCCCTTTAATTGGATAAGTTTTTTTAAACTTAAAAGCCTTTTGCCTGAGGCAGTATCTGTTCGTTATAATCAAACTAGCCCTAAAATCCATCGAAACTTAGACTTTTCAGAATCTGTATCTTTTAAGACTTCTCTGAAAAAAAAAAGCCAAGTACAAAATAACCTTGTTAAAGGAGCATCATCATCACAAGATCAGTTGGAGGCATGGGCAAAAAAATGGAGTTTAATCTGGACAGATGTGCAGTGATGCATTTTGGAAGGTCAAGTACAGGTGAAAATGTAGAGGGATCTGGGTGAGTAGGTCCATAGATCACAGAAGGCGACAGCACAGGTAGATAAGTACTAAAAAAAGGCCTATGGCATGCTTGCCTTCATAGGAAGCAGCACCAAGTATAAGGGTAGACAATTATTCTGCAGCTTTATAGAACTTTAATTAGACCATACTTGGAATATTTCTGGTACAGCTCTGATCATTACACTACCAGAAAGATGTTGACACTTTGGACAATGTACAGAAAAGGTTTATCAGGATGTTGTCTGGTCTGGGGAAGTTTGGCTATGAAGAAAGGTTGAATCGACTGGGTTTCTTTTCACTGGAATGCAGGATGATGAGGGGAGACCTGATAGAAGTTTATAGGAATGTGAATTGCATAGATAGAATAGAAAGTATGATGTGTTTTCCCAGGACAGAGGGAGTCAATCTTTAGGGACACAGGTTCAAGGTGTGAGGGGGCAAGTTTAAAAGAGATGCGTGAGGCAGTAGTGAGTGCCTGGAACGTGCTGCCAGAGGAGATTAGATTAGATTACAGTGTGGAAACAGGCCCTTCGGCCCAACAAGTCCACGCCGACCCGAAACCCACCCATACCCCTACATTTACCCCTTACCTAACACTACGGGCAATTTAGTATGGCCAATTCACCTGACCCTGCACATCTTTGGACTGTGGGAGGAACGCTGTGAGGCAGCAGTGCTAACCACTGTGCCACCGTGCCGCCCAAGGAGGTGGTGGAAGCAGACACAATAGCTGCATTCAAGACACACCTGCAAGAATCTGTGAATAGAAAGGGAGTGGAGGAATACGGATCCTGTAAGTGAAGACAGCTTAGTACAGAAGGACAAAATGTGTCAGTGCAGGCTTGGAGGGCCAAAGGCCCTGTTCATGCTGTATTCTTCTTTGTTCTTTGTTTTGTTCTGTTTGGGGACCCTGCAGCTCTTGGACTCAAAACCAAGGTTAAATAATTCTAGAGCTGATTCCATCCTTCCATGATTTGTTATCTGCGCCCACCCTCTCATCCTGCTGTGACAATGGTTGCTTTAGTCAGAAGTCACACAACACCAGGTTATAGTCCAACAGGTTTCCTTTAGCATAGTTCACCCATTCACACTCACTCACAGACCTACTATCACATTACATGGATTGCTTTCAGCACAGCCTACCCATAGTCTCCTACCATCAGCTCTCAATATCACTTATTCAGCTTCTTTTCAGTCCTGGTCCACTATCAATAATCCCCTCCTCTGCCTTCCCCTTTCTTTACACTGGGCTCTGCCTCCAACTATTCATTCAACAAGCCAAGGACAGATTATTAGCATGAGACCAAAGCGATTTATTGAAATGGCAAGCAACGGGGAGGTTCATGCAGATAGAGAGGAGGTGTGTTTCACGAAGCAGTCACCCAGTCTGTGTTTGGTTTTGCCAATATAAATGAGACTAGTGGATTGGAAGGACAACACTATCATTGTTCTGGGAAGGAGGGAAAGGTCTGAGGAGAGAAGTGTGGAAATGGGTTGGAATCAGTTCATTGTTTTACTAAAGTCCTTTAGCATTTGCTATTCTAACTTGATCTGGCCGGCATGTGACTCTGAAACCACAGTCATGTGGTTGACTCTTAATTGTCCTCGGGGCAATACAGGATGGGAGATGATTGTTTGGACCATCCAGAGACACCCACATTCTAAACATAATTTTTTCAAAAACTCCTGTAATGTTTTTCTTCATTTCTTTCCAATTCGTTTTACAGGATATTGGTATCTTCTGCCAATTACCAATTACCCAGAGGGCAGTTAAGAGTCCACCACATTCCTGGAATCACACATCGGCCAGACCAGGTAAGGATGGTAGTTGCCCTTCCTAAAGGACATTAGCAAACCAGATGGTCTTCTCCTTGACAATCATGTCATAGAGTCATTGATTCACACAGCACACAAAAACAGACCCTTCAGTCCATACCAAACGAAATCCCAAACCAAACCAATCCCACCTGCCTGCTTCTGGCCTATATCCTTCCTAACCTTTTCCATTCATGTACTTATCCAAATGTCTTTTAAATGCTGTAGGGTTTCTGGTTTGCTATCAGTAATTTGCTGACTTTTAGGTGGTTTGAATCACCCCCAGATCACTGGTTCTGACACTGGACTTACTTAGAGAATGTGAAATGAAGAAGGCAGTAAAAAGGTGTTTCAGGTCAAAAGAATTTCTGTGTTTATTAAGTACAAAAAGGTAAAATTGCAAGTAGTAAAGGCAAATATAATTAACACAATTGACTATACAGAGGGCAATAACTTGATGCAATATTAAATTGAACACAAGTTCAAGATGTGTGGAGTTTGCACATTCTCCCTGTGTCTGCGTGGGTTTCCCCTGGGTGCTCCGGTTTCGTCCCACAGTCCAAAAATGTTCAGGTTAGATGAATTGGCCATGCTAAATTGCCTGTAGCGTTAGGTGAAAGGATAAATGTAGGGGAATGGGTCTGGGTGGGTTGCGCTTCGGCGGGTCGGTGTGGACTTGTTGGGCCGAAGGGCCTGTTTCCACACTGTAAGTAATGTAAGTAATCTAATCTAATCTAAGTTAAACATTATTAAAAACTAAGTAACAGTTTCAATCACAGACACTTCCTTCAGGCTTCCTACCGTTGGGGTGACTGCACTGTAACCAAAACCCCACTCCTTCCTGCTAGCTAGTTTGGAAACTTTGGGGTCTCAGGAATTAAGGTCATCACTGGGGAGAACTTGAAATTTTGAAGTACAGATGTCTGTTGCCACTTGCTGGACCAGGTACCTCAATGAAGTTTCTGGACAGTGTAGGCTTTCAGTCTGGGTTGAGTCCACCAATGCAGTAAGTCAAGTATTGGATTTATCAGGTGAGTTCTTGTTTTTTTTTACTTTGTGGTAGTTTTTGCGGGCTGGGTTTCACCTCAAGATGTGTCGATCGGGTCAGTAGTTTTCAGAGATTGTTGGTCTGCAGGTTGTGATCACTCACTGTTGGTTCCCCTGGTAAGGAACAGGCTCGTGTCGGTGAGTTTTGAGATTGCTGTTGGACTTCCTCTTCTGGGATAGCTGTGCACATAATTCTCAAGCAGAATCACACTCTCGGATCCCTCTTCTGGAGATAGCCTTGGGGAATAGTTCTCAGGACGGTAGATCTCTGGGATCCTTCTCCTGGCAGCAGCTGCATGGATAACTTTTGGACCTGTAACTCTCTGGGATCCCTCTCCTGGTGGTAGCTGTGCAGATAGCTCTTTCAGGTGAGATCAGGACCTGCAATTATACTAATTGCGAACCTCTTACCTTTGTGCCAAATCTGCACTTGCCATTGAGTTACTGGTGTTCCCTTTCAGGTGAGTTGGCTTTCTGACAGTTAAGAGTATGTGTAAATATACTTTGTTTGAGGTTGAATGTCTGATATCTCTCTGAATGAATACTGTACTGATTGAAGTTGAATGTCTTGATAGGTTCCATAGCATCTGGTCTGGAGAAGCCCGAAAGGTAAAGGCAGTTTCAGTCTGGAGTGTTAGGTCTGGATGATTGTCTTTTAGAGCCAAGGTGTGAATTGGATTTTTGGGCTGAACAATGACTCTAGGCAGCTATCTCAGTGTCTGTGTATTTTACCTCGAGCATCGCCCAGCTGCGTTTTTACTTTTAAAAGTTTTGAAAAGTCTAAGATTTTGATCCAGTGTTTTCAATGATAGGGATGTTTGCTCAATCCTACAATGTTGTCATTGTACCCAAATCCACGACTTCCCCAGGAAGTTCACACCACAAACAAACTACCCTCTGTGTAAAAGAAAGCATGCCCCTTTTGTATTTAAATCTCTCTCCAAACACATGTCCCCTAGTCTTGAAATGTTAGACTCTTAGTTACCTATTTTTATTGAATTTAAGCTCTACCAGACACCAAATAGGATTTGAACCCTGATCCCCAGAATACTACCTGGGTCCTTAGGTTAGTAGCCTAGAGCTAACACCACTCAGCCATCATCTTATCCTAGCACAGGCCTACTTCAGTTGTTTATCCCAGTGATGGAGCCAGCAAGGACAAAACTGCTGCATGAAGGAATACATTCTGTGGAAAAGCAGCTTAGTTTAACTGACTAGAATTGAATGTTGAAGGTTACAAGATCAATTGTCCATGTAAACATGTCAGTTAAAGTAAGCCTCTTATCATATGAACCATAATGATTCTTTCATTGATTTGAAATTCTGCAGGGCTCTTGACAGTGCTTTATGTTAGAACAAAGGGATGACAAGAAAAGATTGTTACTCAGAATTAGAATAAATAGAGCTATCCATTTCACACAGCATGAATTGAAAGCACAAAATATATTACTAGAATGAAACAAAGGAAAATGAGTTGTTAGTTTGATATTCTGGAGATCTATTCAATTATTTTTGAAGTTGGGCAAAATTTCAGAGCTTGTTACTTGTTAAGTTTTACCTGTTAAAAATTCACCCTAAAGCAGCATAGGCCTATCCTGATATCAATTATTCATACCTTCTTCATACATATATCCACCATTATGGAAATTGAGAATGGAACCAGCTATAGTTTAACAATGCAAAGTTTTTTAAAAAATCTTTAAAATTTGCATGAGGTATTTGTTTCCCATTACAGTATTATAAGTATTGTTACAACCAGACCTTGGGTGAGGTTTCCAGATTCATTATGGTTCCACACAGGAGACTCCATGCTATTAAGCTCCAAAGTAAGGAAAGATGAACTGGTTCCCTTACCTTACCCATCAATCTCATGGTGTGGTTGCAACAAGATTAATTTTAAAAGAATTCTATGCATTATGGATACCTTTCTCTCTGATCCAAATGAATTTATATTTCAAAGGATCCAATATAATCAGTCTTCTTTTGAATTGGCAAAGAATGCGTTTATTAGTTACGAAACTCAAGAAGGAATAGTAAAGCAACACAGACTGCAAATAAGAAGCGAATCCAAAAGGATAAAAGTTAAAAGAAGCAAACATACATGGATTTGGTGATGTGTAATGCAGATTTAATAACTTATGTTAGAGTGAAAACAAAACCCATGGAAACAGTGACACTAGCTTGATAGAATTTAGAATTGAGTTTGAACTACGAATCATAGAATTCTTGCAGTGTGCATACAGGCCCTTTGGCCCAACAAGTCCACACCGACCCTCCAAAGAATAACCCATCCCCCCTTACCCTATATTTACCTCTAACTAATGCACTTAACCTACACATCCCTGAACACTATGGGCAGTTTAGCACAGCCATTTCAACTAACATGCATGTCTTTGGACTGTGGGAGGAAACCTACGTAGACATGGGGAGAATGTGCAAACTCCACACAGACAGTCGCCCAAGGCAGCAATGAAACCCAGGTGAGGCACCTGGCTCTGTGAGGCAGCAGTGCTAACCACTGAGCCACCATGCTGCCCATACAGCAACAATTAATGGTAAGCCAGACGGTTGGTTGAACAAGTGGACAAAAACTTGTCAGATGCAATATAATTTGGGAAAATGTGAGATTGAGCTTCAGTAAGAGCAATTCTAAAGGAATGAGGACAAGGTAGCTGCAATGGTCTGGAAAAGGGACTTAGCAGCAAAGATGCTTGAGGAACGATGGCAAATGTTTAAGGAAATAGCTCATAGCTTACTGCAAATATATATGTGAGGAAGAAGGATTCTAGGAAGAGATTAAGCCAACCATGGTTAACCAGAGATGTTAAAGATAGCGCTAAATTGAAAGAGAAAAAAACTATACAAATTTGCCAAAGAGTAGTGGTAAGCCGGAGGGTTGGTTGAATAGTAGACAAAAACTTGTCAGATGGAATATAATGTGGAAAAAGATGAAGTTAAGCACTATAGGAGGAAATTTGGAAGAGCAGAATGTTATATAAATGGAGAAAGACTGCTGAAAGCTACAGAACAGAGGGATTTGGGAGTCTTCATCCATGAATCATAAAAAAGATAGCATTCATATTCACTGGGTAAGAGAGAAGGCACAGAGAGTGTTGGAATTTGGTTTGCAGAACTCAGAACGAGTGAGGGTCTTCCTTTTCTGCAATAGAGGCATAACTATGTTAAGCATGTTAAAACTCAGACCCAGAATGTACACAAGAGATCATTCAGTCCCACTAGTCCAAACCATTAGAGTAGAAACTGCTTTTTAACCCCTACCTTTGTGTATTACAGAGAACATAGATCTTCAAAACATGTCTGCAGTTTGGGACATAATCCATATAGCGGGGACTTGCTGCTATGCATGGGATCATCAGCCCCTCTTTATATTTGTAGTCAAAAGAAATCACAGTCCAGCCTGTCTGATGTTTCTTTGCCACTTTCAGGTGTTAGATTCTATCGCTCACACCTAGAGGTTTTTTTTATACATGCAGTTATTGTCTCTATGGGATTCCTCTTCTTTAAGAAAAGTATTAGAATTAAGAGCTAAAAATGAGTCTATAGTAGTTCATGTTTCTGACCCGTGGCCATGACAGGATCAGGACTGTAACATTTACCAGTGAGCAAGGATTGCATTACTACCAGTGTTTTTTTTTGTAACTGTATTCACCTGCAAAGTTACTGCCAGTGATTTGTGTACATTTATCATTGACCACCCTTATTCTTCCCACCAAAATGTATGACCTCATACTTACCTATAAGTAATGTGTCAATTACATGGCCATTCTGCAGTTTTTATACCTTCTTATATTTTATTGCAGTCATGTCTGCTTTAATCATAAGGGTCCTGTACATTTGAAATTGTACTTCTTATCCAAAGCATTTCTGTAAGTAGTGAAAACTTATTGAAAATTTAATGGTCTTTGGTAAGACCTGAAGTATTGTGTGAAGGTTTGGTCACCTTATCTGAGGAAGGATGATCTGGCCATGGAGGAAGGGTGACAAAAATTTACCAGCTGATACCTGGGACGGCAGGAATGATGACTGAAAAAAGATTGGATTGACTAGGACTATCTTTATGGAATTTCGAAGAAAGCAGTGGGGGGATGGGGGGTTGGGTGAGGGGGCGGGAATCTCATAGAGGTCTTTACAATTCTAGCTGAACTAGACAGAGTAAACACATGAGGGATGTTCTTGATGACCAGGGAGTCCAGTACCAGGGAGTCCAACCTCCATTTCAGCAGCGGAAGTCATGACAGTGTGAACTGGGGGCAGCCATGGAGTTAAATTTGAATATAAAATACTTAACTTGTGAACCAGTGGAGAGAAGGCTGGACAGAGGGGAACCGGACATAGGGATTGCTGGGTAATTGAACTAATATATTCAGATAGCGGCTAACGCTGAAACACTAAACATGTAGTGTCTCCCATCCATCCTCCTCCTCCAAACAAAAAAGACTGAGTGCAGGGCTGTTAAGGCAAGATTTTTTAACCACTTTTGGCAATTTAGAGACGAGGGGATAGAAGATAAGGCAGTTGTATATTCTGATTGCAGGATGTGGGAGGTAAGGGTCACCATTCGTGTCCCTGCTGACTTCACCTGTGAGAAGTGCACCCAACTCCAACTCCTCACAGACCATGTTAGGGAACTGGAACTGGAACTGGATGAACTTCAGATCATTTTGGAGGCTGAGGGATTGATAGAGAGGAGTTATAGGGAGGTAGCAGACATGGGGACTATGTTACCTAAGTTATAGGATAAAGGTAGCTGGGTGACTATTAGGAAAGGGAAAGGGAATAGGCAGACAGTACAGGTATCCCCTGTGGGCATTCCCCTCAATAATAAGTACACCGCTTTGGATACTGTTGGTGGGCATGACCTACTGGGGGAAAGCCATAGTGGCCATGTCTCTGGCACTGAGCCTGACTTTTGGGTTCAGAAGGTAAGGGGGGAGAATAAGAGGTTCAATGGTTAGAGCAACAGACAGGAGATTCTGTGGTTGCGAACAAGACTCCCAGATGGTACATTGCATTCCAGCTGTCAGGGTCAGGGATGTCTCAGATCAAGTCTACAGGATTGTTAAGAGTGGGGGAGAGCAGCCAGAAGTCCTAGTACATGTCAGTACCAATGACATAGTTAGGAAAGGGGATGAGGACCTGAAAAGTGAATATAGGGAGTTAGCTTGGATGCTAAAAGGCAGGACAAGCAGAATAGTAATCCCAGGATTGCTACCGGTGCTATGGTCTAGAGAGGCTAGGAACAGACAGTAAGTCCGACTGAACATGTGGCTGCAGAGCTGGTGTAGGAGGGAGGGCTTCAGATATGCAGATCACTGGGGAAGGTGGAACTATACAAGGATGATGGGTTGCACCTGAACTGGAGGGGTATCAATATCCTGGGCAGGAAGCTTGAGAGAGCTCTTCAGGAGGGTTTAAACTAGTTTGGCAGGGGGATGAGAACCAGAGCTATGGATCAGATGATGGGATAGCTAGTGAACAGGCAGACACAGCGTGCAGGGAGTCTGAGGAAGGATAGGGCAACATTTCAGTCAGTGTGAAGGGTGGAAGTGTGTCTATTTTAATGCAAGAAGTGTCAAGACTAAGGGTGATGAACTTAGATCATGGATCTGTACTTGGAGCTATGATGTTGTGGTCATTATGGAGACTTGGATATCACAGGGACAGGAAATGTTGTTGAATGTTCCAGGGTTTAGAGGTTTCAAAAGGAATAGTGAGGGTTGTAAAAGAGATGGGGGAGTGGCATTGCTAATCAGGGATAATCAGGAAGATGCCAAGGAAGGATTGTCGACTGAGTCAGTATGGGTGGAAGTCAGAAACACGAAAGGAGCAGTCACTTTATTAAAAGTTTTCTATAGACTTCCCACCAATAGCAAAAGAGGCATGGAGGAGCAGGTTGGGAGGCAGATTTTGGAAAGGTGTAGAAGTAACAGGTTGTTGTCATGGGTGACTTCAACTTCCCTAATATTGATTGGAAACTCCTCAGTGCAAATAATTTGAATGGAGCAGATTCTGTCAGCTGTCTCCAGGAAGGATTAAGGAAAACCCCAAGGCGTTCTACACGTATATGAGGAACAAGAGCATGGCCAAGGTAAGGATAGGGCCAATCAGGGATAGCGGAGGGAACTTGTGCCTGGAATATGTAGATAAATCGACTAGAGGGGAGGCTATATTGGATTTGGACCTTGACAATGGACCAGGACAGATGTCAAATCTCTCGGTAGGAGAGCATTTTGGTGACAGTGACCAAAACTCCCTGACCATTACTATAGTAATGGAGAGGGATAGGAGCAGACGGTATGGGAAAGTATTTAATTGGGGGAGGGGAATTACAATGCTATTAGGCAGGAACTGTGGAGCATATATTGGGAACAGATATTCTCAGGGAAATGCACGACAGAAATGTGGAGGTTGTTTAGGGAGTACTTGCTGCATTGCAGGATAGGTTTGTCCCACTGAGACAAGGAAAGGATAGAGAATGAAGGAAGCTTGGATGACAAGAAATGTGGAACATTTAGTCAAGAGGAAGAAGAAAGCTTAATTAAGGTTGAGGAAGCAAGGATCAGTCAGGACTCTAGAGGGTTACGAGGTAACCAGGAAGGAATTGAAGAATGGACTAAGGTGAGTGAGAAGGGGTATGAAAAATTCTTGGTGGGTAGGATTAAGGAAAACCCCAAGGCATTCTACACATATATCAGGAACAAGAGAATGGCCAGAATGAGGGTAGGGCCAATCAGGGATAGTGGAGGGAACTTGTGCCTGGAATCAGAGGAGGTTGGGGAGGTCCTTAATGAATACTTTGCTTCAGTATTCACTCGTGAGAGGGACCTTGTCGTTTGTGAGGACAGAGTGAAACAGGCTGATATGCTCGAACAGGTAGATGTTAAGCAGGAGGATGAGCTGGAAATTTTGAAAAACATGAGGATAGGTAAGTCCTCTGGGCCAGATGGGATATACTCAAGGTTACTACGGGAAGGGAGGGAAGAGATTGCTGCGCCTTTGGTGATAATCTGTGCATTGTCACTGTCCACTGGAGTAGTACAAGATGATTGGAGGGTAGCAAATGTTATTCCCTTGTTCAAGAAGGGGAATAAGAATAATCCTGGGAATTACAGACCAGACAGTCTTGTCAGTGGGGGGCAAGTTATTGGAGAGCATTCTAAGAGACAGATTTATGATTATTTGGAAAAGCATATTTTGATTAGAGATAGTCAGCATGGCTTTGTGAGGGAAAAGTCATGCCTAACAAGCCTTATTGAATTCATTGAGGATGTGATAAAACACGTTGATGAAAGTAGAGTAGTGGATGTGTGTAAATTAATTTTAGCAAGATGTTTGACAAGGTTCCCTATGGTAGGGTCATTCAGAAAGTAAGAAAATATGGAATACAGGGAAATTTGGCTATCTGGATTTAGAATTGGTTGGTCCATAGAAGACAGAGGGTGGTAGTAGATGGAAAGTATTCAACCTGGAGCTGGGTGACCAGTGGTGTTCCACAGGGATCTTTGTGATTTTGATAAATGACTTGGATGAGGAAGTGGAAGGGTGGGTTGGTAGGTTCGCCAGTGACACAAAGGTTGGTGGAGTTGTGCATAGTGCGGAGGGCTGTTGTAGGTTGCAACGGGACATTGACAGGATGCAGAGCTGGGGGTGCACAGCAGGTCAGGCAGCATCCAAGGAGCAGGAAAATTTATGTTTCGGGCAGGAGCCCTTCATCAGATATGGCTCCTGATGAGGGCTCCTGCCCAAAACGTTGATATTTCTGCTTCTCGGATGCTGCCTGACCTGCTATGCATTTCCAGCATCACTCTAATCTTGACTCTAATCCCCAGCATCTGCAGTCCTCACTTTTGCCAGGATGCAGAGCTGGACTGAGAAATGCCAGATGGAGTTCAAACTGGAAAAGTGTGAAGTGATTTATTTTGGATTTGAATACAGATTACAGGGTTAAAGACAGGATTCTTCAAAGTTGCCACCCAAATTGATAGGGTTGTTAAGAAAGTGTATGGTGTGTTGGCTTTCATTAGCAGGGGGATTGAGTTTAAGAGCTGGGAGATTATGCTGTAGCTCAATTAAAGCCCTGGTTAGACCACACTTGGAATATTGTGTTCAGTTCTGGTCATCTCATTACAGGAAAGATGTGGAAGCTTTACAGAGGTGTCGAGGAGATTGACCTGGATGCTGCCTGAACTTAAGCCATATCTTATGGAGAAAGGCTGAGGGAGCTAGGGCTTTGTCCATTGGAGTGAAGAAGGATGAGAGGTGACTTAATACAGGTGTACAAGATGATGAGAGGCATAGATAGCATGGATAGCCAGAGACTTTTTCCCAGGGCAGAAATGGCTATCACCAGGAGGCATAATTTTAAGGTGATTGGAGGAAGATTTGGGGAAATGTCAGAAGTAGGTTCTTTACACAGAGAGTGGTGGGTGTGTGGAATGCACTACCATCAGTGGTAGTAGAGTCAAATACATTAGCGACATTTAAGCAACTCTTGGATAGGTACATGGATGACAGTAAAATGCAGAGTTTGTAGGTTAGTTTGATGTTAGAGTTGGGTGAAAGGTCGGCACAACATTGAGGGCTGAAGGGCCAGCTGGATTGTTTGACGTTCTAACCAGGAGTTGCAGTTCAAGTATTCAGAGTAGCCCCTTTTGGACTGAAATGAGGAGAATCTTGTTCACACAAATAGTGGTGAGCCTGTGGAGTTCTCTGTCTCAGAAAGTGATTGAAACCAAGATAGTGAATGTTTTCAAGAAGAAGTTAGATAAGCCACAACCACCTGATGAAGGAGCAATGCTCCGAAAGCTGGTGCTTCCAATTAAACCTGTTGGACTATAACCTGGTGTTGCGTGATTTTTAAGTTAGATAAAGTTCATAGGGAAAGCAGAAGCAGGGTATTGAATTGAATAATCAACTACGATCACATCAAGTGATAAAGCAGCATGAAGTGCCAAATGGTCTACTCCTGTGTAGGAATCTTTCGATGATCCTTGTGAATCACAATTTCTCAACTTTTCCCAGTCTAAGTAACTAATCACTGATTTCTGTTTACTAAACTGCTCTTTTAATTCATTAAATGACCGGTGGCCGTTTTCTTTCCTAAAGGACATTAGTGAACCAGATGGATAACCCCCAAAAAACCCGTTAGGCTCCTAATTCTAGATTTTTATTGAATTTAAACTCCATCATCGGCCTTAGCAGAATTTGAACCTGGATCCCAGAACATTACCTGGGTCACTAAGAGTACTCGTCCAGCAATAATATCACGAGTCCATATCAACTAATTTGCTTGGGGGTTGATTTTAGAAAACCAGTGATGTTAGTTAGCTCCACAGCTTTGTGTGTTAGTTAGTTCTCTTATTTTAGAATTATACTTCGAGTTGCATCCCAGAATCTAACATAAACAATGTGACAGTTTGTAACGATCACTTAAAATAAACACCAAAGTCTATCTTTACAGGGTTTGCAATGTTCCTAATATTGTTTCGATTGTTGCACAGCTGTAAAGATATCAGCTAGCATTTAGACTTGTTTAAAATAAAACTTCTGCATTTGAAACCATGAAACAATATTTATTTCTTCAAGACACCATTTCACTTTGAGTTTTCCACAGGGAGTAAAGCTGCAAAAATAAAAAAAATCACAGAAAGGACATTTGAGTTGCCACAGCATTTACAGAAGTTGAATCATAGATTAATGCCATATTGCATTCTAAAATTCAGACATGTTAATAACATTTTGCTTAAGTTATGTTGACAGGTTCCATAGCATGAAATGAACTTAAGGATTAGCTATGCTATAACTTAGCATTATAGTCAAATCTATTATTCAAACTAATATAATGACTGGGATAATTTGCAAACATGATCATTAATGCTCAAAACATTGCATGGAATATTTGGCTGTTGTGCAATGTTGGATTTATGAGAGAAAATGCTTTGAGTGTCAGAACAAACTCCCAATTTTTGCTACCGTTCCTAAAATGGATGAAATTTGAAACCCCAGAGACTTTACCAAGAGAATAAAGGCACAAGATTCTATTGTTGTAGAACAGGAGACATTTCAATGCATACTCATTAACAAGGCAAATATCCAATAAGATCTATATTATACTCTAACCTTTAGATTTGTTATGAGGCAAACATTAATTAACAAACAAACTAGTTCAATACGTTACAAAATGCACATTAAATGCCAGACACATCTATAACATTTCCCTGGAACCTTTGCAGCAATGAATCCAGACATCTGTGAGTCACCAAAATTATTTCAAATTCCTCCTGAGGAATCACAGCTTCTTTTGATTGAATATTTAGCCTCTGATTGGGTTAAAAATCACAATAACTTAAAAATGTTTTTATGGGACATGGACATCACTGGCGAGGCCACCATCTATTGCAAGTCTATAACTGCACTTGAGAAGGTGGTGGTGAGCTGTCTTCATGAACTGCTGATGTCCATGTTTCTTCTGTTTTTGCTTCTGCATTTGTTGCATTGACTTTATTGGAAGCAGATACTGTTGAGAAGGGACCCTGTGACATGGAAGAAATAATGATATAGTATTTTCCCAGTTCAGGTTGGTGTATGGCTTTAATGAGCACATGCAGGTGGTAGTGCTTAAGCGTGGGCTCTAGTCAATGGTAATTTTAAGAATATTGATGCTCAGATGATCCAATGATTACTCACCTCCTAGTTGCGCAATCTCTTCTCCCAAGGCTGTGTCCCACTAGATTCCCAAGACTATGTGCAGACAAGACTGCATGCCTATAGTTCTCATGCTAACAGTTCTCAGCAGAACGGATGTCGGTGGTGGACATGTTGTTGGAGGGAATCCTGAGGGACAGGATTTATATATATTGGAATGGCAAGGACTGATTAGGGACAGTCAACATGGCCTTGTGCATGAGAAATCATGTCTCACAAACTTGATTGAATTTTCTGAAGAAGTAACAAAGAAGATTGATGAGGGCAGAGTGGTGGACATGATCTGTATGGATTAGAATAGGCCATTCAACAAGGTTCCCCATGTGAGACTGATTAGCAAGGTTAGATCTCATGGAATATAAGGAGAACTAGCCATTTGAATACAGAACTGGCTCATAGGTAGAAGGTGGTGGTGGAGGATTGTTTTTCAGGCTGGAGGCCTGTGACCAGTGGAGTGCCACAAGGATCGATGCTGGATTCACTACTTTTTGTCATTTATATAAATGATTTGGATGTGAACAGAGGAGGTATAGTTAGTAAGTTTGCAGATGACACCAAAATTGGAGGTGTAGTGGACAGTGAAGAAGGTACTTCAGAGTATAATGAGATCTTTATCCGATGGGCCAATGGGGTGAGGAGTGGCAGATGGAGTTTAATTTAGATTAATGTGAGGCGCTGCATTTTGGAAAGGCAAATTAGAGCAGGACTTCTTATATACTTTAATGGTAAGGTCCTGGGGCGTGTTCCTGAACAAAGAGAACTTGGAGTATACGTTCATAGTTTCTTGAAAGTAGAGCCACAGGTAGATAGGAGAGTGAAGAAAGTGTGTGGTATATTTTCCTTTATTGGTCAGTGTATAAAATATAGGACTTGGGAGATCATGTTGCGGCTGTACAGGACATTGGTTAGGCCACTTTTGGAATATTGCGTGCAATTCTGGTTTCCTTCCTATTGGAAGGATGTTATGAAACCTGAAAAAGTTCAGAAAAGATTTACAAGGATGTTACCAGGGTTGGAGGATTTGAGCTATAGGGAGAGGTTGAATAGGCTGGGACTGTTTTCCCTGGAGCGTTGGAGGCTGAGGGGTGACCTCATGGGGTTTATTAAATCATGAGAGGCATGGATAGGGTAAATAGACAAAGTATTTTCCCTGGGGTAGGGGGAGTCTAGAACTAGACAGCACAGGTTTCGAGTGAGAGGGGAGAGATATAAAACGGACCTAAGGGGCAGTGTTTTCACACAGAGGGTGATGTGCATATGGAATGAGGTGCCAGGGGCGACATGGTTGCTCAGTGGTTAGCACTGCTGCCTCACAGCGCCAGGGTCCCAGGTTTGATTCCAGCCTTTGGCGACTGTCTGTGTGGAGTTTTCACATTCTCCCTGTGTCTGCGTGAGTTTCCTCCACGTGCCCTGGTTTCCTCCCCCAGTTCAAAGATGTGCAGGTCAAGTGAATTGGCCATGCTAAATTGCCTATAGTGTTAGGCACATCATTCAGAGGGAAATGGATCTGGGTGGGTTACTCTTCAGAGGGTTGGTGTGGACGTTTTGGGCCAAAAGGCCTGTTTCCACACTGTAGGGAATCTAATCTAATCTAATCAGGAAGTGATGGAGGCTGGGACAATTGCAACATTTAGAAGGCATCTGGATGGGTTTAGAATAGGAAGGGGTTAGAGGGATATGGGCCAAGTTCTGGCAAATGGGACTATATTAAATTAGGATATCTGGTCAGCATAGATGAGTTGGATCGAAGAGTCTGTTTCCGTGCTGTACATCTCTGTGACTCTATGACTATAACTCCACTGTTCATAGGACTTCCCATCTGCCAGCTTCACTAAGTCGACTGTCCCTGTGTCTCTCAGAGTCCTAATCTGCTCAGGAGCATGAAGCTAAAGGTAACACTCCAGTACTAGTGATGCAATGTCCCTTTTCATCTATTCCAGACCCACGGTTCACTAGCTGCTGCTGTTCACTGACCCATGAAAACTGACTGGTGTGACCTATTAATATCTCCCAACAATCTTCAGCTGCTTCATCAATGATCTTCTCTCAATAATAAGGAGAGAAGAGGGGGATGTTCGCTGATGATTGCACAATGTTCAGTAGCATAAGGGTGGCACGGTGTTCATTGGTTAGCACTGCTGCCTCACATTGCCAGGGACCTGCATTCAATTCCCACTTTGGGAGACTGTCTGTGTAGAGTTTGCACATTCTCCTCGTGTCTGTGCGGATTTCCTCCCACAGTCCAAAGATGTGCAGGCCAGGTGAATTGGCCATGCTATATTGCCCATAATGTTAGGACAATATCCAGGCTTTGACTGACGAGTAGCAAATAATTTTCACCCCACACAAATGCCAGGCAATGACCATTTCTAATAAATGACAATCTAATCACTTCCCCTTGACATTCAATGGTGTTACCATCACTGAATCCCCCACTACCGACATCCTGGGAGTTACTATTGACCAAAAACTCATAAACGCAATGGTTACAAGAGCAGATCAGAGACTTGGAATACTGTGGTAAGTAACTCACCTCCTTATCCCTGAAGTCTGTCCACCATTTACAAAGCACAAATCAAGAAAATTGACTTTGTTGAATGGGTGTAGCACCAACAATACTCAAGAAGCTTGACACCATCCATCAAGCCCACTTCATTGGCTCCATATCCACAAACAATCATGCTCTCTACCACCAAAGCTCAGGAGCATCAGTGTGTACTACCTATAAGGTGCACTTCAGATAATCACCAAAGATTCTTTACACAGCATCTTCCAAACCCATGACCTCTTCCATCTAGAAGAACAAGGGTAGCAGATACTTGAGAACACCACCACCTTCAAGTTCCCCTCCAAGCCACTCATCATCATTCACTGTTGCTGGGTCAAAATCCTGGAATTCCCTCCCTAAGGACATTGTGTGTCGAGCTAAAGCATATGGACTGTAGTGGTTCTAGAAGGTAGTTCACAACCACCTTGTCAAGGGCAATCAGGGATTGGCAATAAATGCTGGCCAGCCAACAACACCCATATCCCACAAGTGAATTAAAAAAAAGGAGTCTGCCCCTGCTCCTCCGCTGAATCAAATGCACAAAAATTGGCTCACAAGTGCCTCTGACTAGCACCAATTATTTCTTCATGCTACATTTTCCAATACCTTAGTTATTTCAAGGAATGAAATAAGACAGATAGTTCTCTAGTACTGGTGAGATTTAGATGGAATAAGAAGAGTTGCAAGTGGGAAAGATTAAGCCTATTTGCATTGTGTTATACAAGAAAGCAAAATAGTTGGCCATGGGTCTATAGCTCATTGTACTTCTCTCTCATTTTTCAATTCTCTTGACTTCACAACCTCAAAGAGCGTTTATCCTCCTTAATTCATTTGATGCTGGCATCACTAGCAAGATCAGTTTTTGTTGCCCTTGACAGGGCAATAACGAGTTGTCTTCTTCAACCAGAGCAGTCTGTGCAGTGTAAGTACAGGCACAGCGATGTTGGGAAAGGTGCTCGAGGACTTTTACTCAATGATGCAGAAGTAGAAAAATATTTCCAGGATCGTGCCTGACTAGGATTGGAATGTGCATCTGGTGGAGCTGCTTTTTTCTTTTTGCCTGGAACAATTGCCGGTTTGGAAAGTGCAATTTTAGAAGCCATGTGGCTGCAGTACATCTTGTAGATGATTCATGTTGTAGTCATGTTGCAGTGATGGTACAGAAGTATTTTGTGAAGTATTATTGCCATTATAATGTAGGCAAATGCAGCAGACAGCTTGGACACAGCATGGTTCCACAATCAGCAACAGGAATAACAATTAAATAATGGCTTGAGACATTGAATGAACACTCCTGCTGTACTTTTCTTTGAAAAGTGCCAAGTGATCTTTTATGCCCACCTTTTGGAAAAGAGGAGTCTCAGTTTTATGTCTCATCTGAAAGATGTTGAGGTCATCAGTCTCGATTGTGACAGATTTTCTTTACTAGTTAGCTATACCACTATGGCCTGATTTTATAACATCTGAAAAGTAATACTTATTTTTAATACAAAATTTCTCAAGAATCATGAAGCATAAAACGAAGCATAGTCTGTGCCTTGTTCTCAGTCTTTGCTGACTTACCCCCCCTCAGTAGAGTAGTTTCTCACTTAAAATCCTGTTGTGTTGCTTCTTTCCCTCCTGAGTATTTTCCCACTCAAAAATCAAATATCTATTATGTAAATTCTGAAAACAGCAATAGATGCAATTAAACAACTATTACCAGACATTCTGATGAAAGAGCATATTTGTGTTCGGAATTGCAATACTACAGAATACAAGAACACAAGGAACATGAGCAACAGTACTTTATGGCCAATCAAGCCTCCTCTGTCATTCCATAGATGAAACCTTCCCAGGTATTGAATGACTTTGGCATTGGTGAAAAAGTTGGGAAGATTATGTGAGATGGTCAGGAAGGAGCTTCTTGATGTCATCAGCAATAAGTCCAATTTTCTCACTCAGAAAGGCAAGATGGGATTCTCACTAGTGAGCAACAAGAGGCCTAATTGCATGTATTAGCATTTCATTGTTATGTCATCTCACTTCATTGATGTGCAGTTTCCCGTTCTCTCACTCAGCATATTGAGACTAAATAGCAATAATTCCTGAAATGAAAGTTAGAGTGTTTCCCTAGTGACTCCAGCTCACTGCTTGCTTGTCCAGATCTGCATGTTGGACACAAATCACCAACTCAGGGCATGTGCACACCCCACCCAAGTACTTTGGCATTGGACACTTACCAGTCATATCCCATGCCCAAACATGTGCTTCAACCAATTACCATATCTTAAAGTCTAGAGGGAGCTGTCTGTAGTCACATCAAGGGAGATTACTTTCAGTCAGCGTGTCCTGCATACTAAGTTAAGGGCAGCTTCACATATTGTTCAGGGGCTTGGAATGTTCAGTCAGTCATTCAAATTGGTTAGGGTCAGGAAGTTCATGCCTTTAATGCCCAGAGAATGGGATATGTTCAACTTTCTTGGTCCAGTACAATCTGTCCTAGGAGTGGTGGTAAGTCAATTGGGGAGCTGCACAGAGATCAGTCAGGGTCTTGTCAGTCAGGAGTTGTATGTCCAAGTTGATCAAGGTGATGGGCCAAAGTTCATCCTGAGGGTTGATCTATTGAAGGTCAAGGGGCCACTGCTATGGCATGAAAATTGGGGAACTCAGTTGCGAGGATTGGACATAATATCGTGGAGTGCAGAGGGAACAACAATTGTGAAAGAGGCAACTCAACATATGGGGGGGATGAAAGAACATGGAATAAAATGGGATAATGCTGGTGGAAGAGGAAAGGAGTGCCAGTGCGGCAAAGTGCACTGCAAAAAAATGGCTGGTTTCCTCAATATGCTTGGGACTGAAGTGGTAAAGTGAGCAGATGAAAAAGGTGTTGAGTGAAAATGTGAGTTTCAAAACCAGTATGGTTCACAACTAGGGCTACAAAGAAGGGAATGGGTACATTTGCGAGTTCACCAAGGATAAAAGACAGAGCCTGAGACTCACTGAGTGAAACACAATTTGTTGCCTTCCATTGTGATGTAAATAATAGAGCTAAGAAGAGCTATAATCATACCCAGACTGGTGATGGGGGGTGGGGGGTGGGCTTCACTTTTGAGCAATGTGAGGGCCTTCAAAAAGCAATAGCATTGCATAGAGAAACAGTTCAGGTGAAAGACATCTACAAGCATTACAACCTGTGTGTGCACCTTAGGCATTAAACTATCGTGTGGACTACAAATCCTGGCCCCAAGCTCTTGTCCACATTGTGCAGCATCAGGAATTAATGTAAATATTGGCCTTGATGCCTGGAAAGAGTCACCCCATTGCCTAAGTTGAAAGTGCCTTCCAAGGTCCCCGAACTTTTACATACTGCAGCATCCAAGGAGCAGGTAAATCGACATTTCGGGGAAAAGCCCTTCATCAGGAATAAGGAATGTTAAAATATTTTTCTAATTTAAGTGTCACCCATGCCACCATGTGCCCACATAAAGTCACCTTCTCCCTTTCCCTACCCATACTGTCCAGTATAGTCCCAGGGTTCACATCTGTGCTGGCACTCTGCAAGGATAATTCACATGAGACCACTCCCCTACATTTTTCTCGGAGTCCTGCAAGTTATTTTCTTTTCAGATAATGATGCAATTCTCATTTGAGTCTGCCTCAACCAAAGTTTCAGGAGAAGCATTCCAGATCCTACTCACTCACTGTATAAAATATCTTCTCTTGTGCTGTATTACTTCTTTCCTCAATCCAGGCTCCTGACAGGCCTTCTTGCATTCTTCATTGAAGAGTGACAGAGGCCCAATCAGTTTCAGCTGTTTCATCAATGGCCTTGCCTCCATCATCAGGTTACAAATTGAATTGCACAATGTTCACTGTCACCTATGATTCCTCAGACACTGAAGCAGCCTGTCTCCAGGGCCAGGTCCATATCCAAGCTTGGCTAAAAAGTAGCAAGTAACATAGTTGCCACACAAATGACAGCCTATGATGTCTCAAACATAGAGAGAGTCTGACCATCTGCCTTTAAAATCAATGATGGTACCAACACTGGGTTTACCATTGACCAGAAACTGAACTCTGGATTAGTGGTGCTGGAAGAGCACAGCAATTCAGGCAGCATCCGAGGACAGGCAAAATCCGAGGACAGGAAAAATCGACGTTTCGGGCAAATGCCCTTACCTCAGAAACTGAACTGGATGAGCTATATATGTACAGTGGCTACCAAAGCAGGTCAGAAGCTTAGAATCCTACAGCAGGTAACTCACCTCCTGACTCTCCAAAGCCTGTCCAACATGTACAAGGCACAAGTCAGGAATGTGGTAGAACACTCCTAATTTTCCTGATGATTTCCTCTCCAACAACACCCAAGAAGCTTGCCATTACCCAGGACAAAGATGTTTACTTGATTTGCACCATGTCTGCAAATATTCACTCCCTCGACTCAATGTCAGCAGTGTATACCATATATAAGATGCACCGTAAAAATTCATTAAGGTTCCTTCGGCAGCAACTTTAAGCCCATAGCCACTACCCTCTTGATGGACAACAGTGGGAGCAGATACATGGAAATACCACTCTTCCACGTAGAAAGGACGGCAGTGTTCAATAAGGCAGTCCACCGCCACTTTCTCAAGGGCAATTAGGGATAGGCATAAGTGTTGGCTGAGCTAGTAAAACCTATATCCCACAACTGATTAAAAGAAAATCAATTTAATTTGGTGACATCTGGCTCTTAAACTTTCCGCCAATGAGAACTCTCAGATGTACTGTCTTGGACAAGCACCATACAGAGATATTTTTCTCCATGAAAGACATGTGCAAAAGTCACCTCCGTACACCCCATAGAATGTAAGAATATTCTATTCCCTTTCCCTATGATTTATGCTAATATCTTGAGCTAACAAAATAAATATTTGACTAGAATGTTTTAGATCTAGTAACACAGCTGTTACGGTGTTTCTTCAGGGATGAAGATTTTAGGAAGGTCAGATTCATCAGTTCCAAGATCATTTGTGGCTAGCCAATCGTTTTTGTGACTGCCAGATTCTCCCACAGTTGGTGCAAGCAAAGGTCTCCTCCTTTTCTCTTTCATGCTGCCTCTTTGCTCAACCTCAAAAGTGCCTGCAGCACTACAACTGTATCATGATCTAAAGGCTGCACTTCCTGCTGGTGAATCTCAAAGTCCATGCAGAAAGGGACCTCTTCAGGGAGCACTTGAAGATTTGTGTGGGACCCCTCTATTCCAACTACCATTGGAAAACCAAAATTGATGGTCTAGCAGACGTGAAGAAGATAATTTCAGAGTATGATGGGACCTTGATCAGGTGGGCCAATGGTCTGAAAAGTGGCAAATAGTGTTTAATTTAGATAAATACGAGGTGTGGCATTTTGATAAGGTAAGGCAAACCAGGGCAGGATGTATAATGGTAAGGCCCTGGGAAATCATAGAGTCATAGATTCCTACAGCATGGAGGCAGGCCCTTTGGCCCAAACTGGTCTATGCTGACCAAAATGTCCAGCAATGCTAACCCCATTTCCTTGCACTTGGCCCATCTCCTTCTAAATCTTTCCTATCCATGTTTTTGTCCAAATGCTGTTTCAATGTTGTTAATGTACCTGCCTCAACCACTTCCAGTGGCAACTCATTTTCATTCCATATGAATACCACCCACTGTGTAAAAAAATTGCCCCTCAGGTTCCCTTTTATTCTTTCCTGTCTAATTTTAAATGGATGCCCTTCAGTCCTCGATTCCCCAACCCTGAGAAAAAGACTAAGTGCATTCAACCTATCCATGACTCTTATGATCTTATACACTTCTATAAGATCCTCCTTGAGTCTCCTATGCTCTAAAGAAAAAAGTCCTAGTTTGTCCAAAATCACCCCATAACTCAGACCATTGAATTCTGCTAATATCCTTGTAAATTTCTTCTGCACTCTTCCCAGTTTAATAATATCCTTCATTTAGCAAGGTGACCAAGACTGAACCCAATACTCCAAGTGTGGACTTACCAACGTCTTGTACAACTGCAACATTGCTACCCAACTTCTATACTCAATGCCCTGACTGATGAAGGCTAGTGTGCCAAAAGATCTATTCACTGCCCTGTCTACCTGTGACTCCACTTTCAAAGAACTGTGCACCTGGACTCTAAGGTCTCCCTATTCCACTACACTCCTTAAGGTGCTATTATTCACCATGAAACCTCTACCCTGATTTGACTTTCCAAAATGCAAGACCTCACATTTATCTATATTGAAATCCATTTGCCATTTCTTGGACCACTTCCCCAGCTGCTTGAGGTCCTACTGTAATTTCTGATAACCTTCCTCACTGTCCACAATATCTCCTATTTTAGTGTCATCTGCAAACTTATTAATCATGCCTTGTAAATTCTCATCCAAATCATTGATATAGATAACAAACAGCAATAGGTCCAGCACCAACACTTGAGGCACTCCACTTGTCACAGGCCTCCAGTCTGACAAGCATCCTTCCACTATTACCCTCTGCTTCCTCCCATCAAGCCAATTGTGTATCCAAATTGCCAAATTCATTCCTGAAGAAGGGCTTATGCCCGAAACGTCGATTCTCCTGCTCCTTGGATGCTGCCTGGCTTGCTGTGTTTTTCCAGCACCACATTTTTCAACTCTGGTACTCCAGCATCTGCAGTCCTCACTTTCTCCTTTGCCAGCAATCTTTGGATTCCAAGCCATCTAACCTTGCAGAGCAGCCTACCATATGGAACCTTATCAAAGGCCTTACTGAAATCTATACAAACTATGTCTACTGTCCTGCCCTCATCAACCTTCCTGATTGCTTCATCAAAGGACTCTAACAAATTTGGGAGGCATGATCCCTCAGACACACTGTCATGCTGACTATTCCTCATCAAATCCTGTCTTTCCAAATACATGTATGTCTTATCTCTCAGAATCTTCTCAAGTAACTTACCCACCACAGATGTTAGGCTTACTGGTCTATAGTTTCCGGGTTTTTCTTTGCAGCTCTTCTTGAATCAGAGCACTACATTCGTTACCCTCCAGTCTTCTGGGACCTCACCCGTGGCTAGTGATGATGCAAAAATATCAGCCAGGGAGCTTGCAGTTTCTTTTCTTGCATCTTTCAATGTTCTTTATCAATCTTGTCAGGACCAGGAGATTTATCCACCTTCATACATTCTAATATATCGAACAACTCCTCTACTGTGATATAGTCTGTCCCCAAGATATCACTATTAATTTCCCCAAGTTGCCAAGTTTCATGTCTTTCTCCATGGTAAACACAGAGGAGAAATATTAATTGAGGACCTCGTCCATCTCCAATGGTTCTATACATACATGTCCACTTTGGACCTTGAGGTGTCCTATTCTCTGTCTAGTTATTATTTTTCCCTTAATATACTGAAAGAATCTCTTTGGATTCACCCTAATCTTCTCAGCCAAAGCTATCTAGTGCCCCCTTTTCACCCTCCTGATTTCCTCTTTAAATAAACTCCTGTATTCCCTGTACACCGTGAGGGAGTCCCTTGATCACAACAGCCTGTACCTGAACCATGCCTCCTTCTTTTTTCTGATTAAAGCCTCAATATCTCTTGTCATCCAGGTTTCCCTATTCCTTTCAACCAAGTCCTTCACCCTCATAGGAACATATAGATCTTGAACTCTAGCTATCTCACTTCTACTTGCCAGAGGTCCCTTTCCCTGCAAGCAAACTACTCCAATCAACCCCAGCAAGCTCCTATCTAATTCCATCAATATTTACCTTGCCCGGATTGAGGACTTGAACCTGTGGACCAGTTTTGTCCCTCTCCATAAATATTTTAAAATTAACAGAACTATGGTTACTGCTCCAAAAGTGCTTCCTCACTGTCACCTCTGTCACCTGTGGGTGGCACGGTGGCTCAGTGGTTAGCACTGCTGCCTCACAGCACCAGAGACCTGGGTTGAATTCCCACCTCAGGCGACTGTCTGTGTGGAGTTTGCACATTCTCCCTTTGTCTGCGTGGGTTTCCTCTGGGTGCTCTGGTTTCCTCCCACAGTCCAAAAATGTGCAGATTAGGTGAATTGGCCATGCTAAATTGCCTGTAGTGTTAGGTGTAGGGGAATGGGTTTGGGTGTGTTGTGCTTCGGCGGGTCAGTGTGGACTTGTTGGGCCGAAGGGCCTGTTTCTACACTGTAAGTAATCTAAACCTGTCCTGTGCTATTTCCCAAGAGTAGAGTAGGTTGAGTTTTATCCTTTATCGAGTAGCACCCTCTATATATTGCTTGAGGAAACTTTTCTGAATGGACTTAACAAATTCCGCACCCTTAACGCTCTAGCAGTCCCAATCTATGTTAGGAAAATTAAAATCTCCTACTATGACAAACCTATTGCTCCTGGCAGTCTCCCTAATCTCCTTGCATGTTTGTTCCTGTAACTCCTGTTGACTATTTGTGGGCCAATAATACAACCCCAACAATGTCACTGTCCCCTTCTTATTTCTTAGCACCACCCACAAAGCCTCACTGGATGATTCTTCCATTATTTTATCTCTGATTACTGCTGTGATATTCACCTTAATCAAAGGGACCTAGAGGTGCAGGTGCATTGTTCCTTGAAAGTGAAGTCAGAGGTAGGAACAACAGAAAAATGGACTATCACTTAAGTCATGAAAAATATAACCATGCTGCTGTGAAGAGGGACCTGGGTGTCCTTATGCATGTGTTATGGACCAGGCCAGACCCCCTCAAAATATTTCAAGAAATTAGCCCAGACGCTAATGTTGCTAGTTGCTTTAAGTAGGTGTTAGGTGGATATTCCAGGAGAAATATAGTTGGTCAAACCACTTAGTTTTAAACAAAACAGAATATATTTACAAGATTACCAAATGAAACACAAACAAAAGAGAACAGCATACTAGATAACTTCACCTATCTGAAAACCCACAAGATTATCCCAACTTAATCATGCTGTTCCCAATACTTGCAACAACCCTCAGAAACACCCCTTGGCACAAAGGGTAAAATCAAACCCAGAGTCTTACAGGAGAGAAGCCAAAGAGAGAGAGGAGGGTCAACTTGGACATGCTTCTTTAGGGTCCAACAGCTTTTTTCAACTCTACTGTGGTAAAACTAAAGCAGACTAGAGAAAAGCTGAGCTGGGAGAACTGGCCACTCCCCTTTCTTTAAGCAAGTTTTTTTTGTAAAATGAATCTTGCAAGCTTTCTGTCTGAGGCAATATCTGTTAGCTATTATCAAATTGGCCTTAAAACCCTTCAACATAGACCTTTTGGGGCCTGTGCCTTTTACAACTTCTGAAAAAAAACAAGGACAACATAACCTTGTTAAAAGGAGCAGCTTCATCACACATGAATCACAAAACATTGGTTTGCAGCTACACCAGGTAATTAGAAAGGCGAGGAATGGAGTCTGAGAGTAGGGAGGTTATGCTGCAGCTATATAGGGTGCCAGTAAGACTACACCGGTAGTACTGTGTACAGTTTTGGTCTCCTTTCTTGAGAAAGCATGTACTGGCTCTGGAGATATTGCAGACAAGGTTCACTGGGTTGATTCTGAATTAAGAGTGTTGGCTTATGAGGAGAGATTGAGTAGATTGGGAGTACACTCATTGCAATTTAGAAGAACGAGGGGACGTCTTATAGAAACATAAAGAGTAATGAAGAGAATAGATAAGATAGAAGCAGGGAGGTTGTTTCCACTGGCGAGTGAAACTAGAACAAGGGGGCATATCCTCGAAATAAAGGGGAGCAGATTTAGGATTGAGTTAAGGAGGAAATTTTTCATCCAAAGGGTTGTGAATCTGCGCAATTCCTTGCTCAGTGAAGCAGTTGTAGCTACATCATTGAATGTTTGAAAGGCAAGGATAGATCAATTTTTGAACAGTAAAAAATTAAGGGTTATGGTGAACGGGCAGGTAATTGGAGCTGAGTCCATGAAAAGATCAGTCATGATCTTATTGAATGGCAGAGCAGGCTCAACTGGCCAGATGGCCTATTCCTGCTCCTATTTCTTATGTTCCTATGTTCTTATGAATTATGCCCTCAGAAAAATGTGATGTTGACCTTACAGGCCTGAATGACTGTGGACTCAGTGAGTGCAGTCATTAGGGAAAGAAGTTAATGGATGAGTTTTTTTACATATCTTTGTCTGAGCTTGAAGATGCCTGCAATTGAATAGACCTGCAGCACCTGGAAACAGTCTTGAGAAGGTTATTCCCTTGCTTACTGTATCATTAGGCTGATCAAGGTGGTAAATAAAGACAAGGCCAGAACACATCCCTTCATTGTACCATTGGAGATTCAGAAAGCACTTGAGATGTCACTATTGTGCTTGACTCGTCTGTACTTTTTTTCCTGTAACTGCTTCAAAATAGCCAGCAATCTGAATGTTCAGGTTTTTCAAAGTACAACTCTGCTCATAATGTCAAATGCCTTAGTGAGTTCTACAAGGGTAATGTTTTGCTCAGGAGACATTTCTTGCATTGATTTCTGTACAAATATCATAGAACATAGAATATGGAAAAGTGCAGCACAGTACAGGTCCTTCGGCCCACGATGTTGTTCTGAGGATATTCCTAATCTAAAACAAAATAACCTAACCTATGCACCCCTCAATTCACTGCTGTCCATGTGTATGTCCAGCAGTCACTTAAATGTCCCTGATGACTCTGCTTCCACCACCACCACTGGCAACGCATTCCATGCATTCACAACTCTCTGCATAAAGAACCTACCTCTGATGTCTCCTCTATACCTTCCTCCCAATATCTTAAAACTATGACCTCTCATGCCAATCAATCCTGCCCTGGGGAAAAGTCTCTGGCTATTGACTCTATCCATGCCTCTCATTATCTTGTATACCTCGATCAGATGACTTCTCTTCCTCCTTCTCTCCAGTGAGAAAAGTCCGAGTTTAGTCAACCTCTCTTCATAAGACAAGCCCTCCAGTCCAGGCAGCATCCTGGTAAACCTTCTTTACACCCTCTGCAAAGCCTCTGTATCTTTCTTACAATAGGGCGACCAGAACTGGACACAATATTCCAAGTGTGGTCTCACTAGGTTCTTATAGAGCCGTAGCAAAACCTCACGGCTCTTAAACTCGATCCTCCTGTTAATGAAAGCCAAAACACCATATGCTTTCTTAACAACCTTATCAACTTGGGTGGTAAATTTGAGGGATCTATTCACTTGAATAACAAGATCTCTCTGTTCCTCCACACTGCCAGGATTCCTGTTTTTAATCTTATATTCAGCATCAAGTTCAACTTTCCAAATGCATCACTTTGCATCTATCCAGGTTGATCTCCATATGCCATTTCTCAGCTCTGCTCTGCATCCTGTCTATGTCGCGCTGCAGCCTGCAATAGCCCTCGATACTATCAATGGCACCTCCAACCTTTGTGTCATTGGCAAATTTACTAACCCACCCCTCAACCTTCTCATCCAAGTCATTTATAAAAACTACAAAGAGCAGAGGCCCAAGAACAGAGCCTTGTGGAACACCACTCACTACTGACTTCCAGGCAGAATACTTTCCATCTACAACCACTCTCTGTCTTTTGTCAGCCAATCAACTCTGAATCCAGATAGCCAAATCTCCCTGTAACTCATACTTCCTGACTCTATAATGAGCCTATGATGGGGAACCTTATCAAATGCTTTGCTGAAGTCCACATACACCACACCTTCATCAATCTGTCTCAACAACTCCTCAAAGAACTCAATAAGATTTGTGCGGCATGACCTGCCCCTCACAAAGCCATGCTGACTGCCTTTAATCACACTATGCTTTTCCAAATAGTCATAAATGCTATTCATCTGAATTCTTTCCAAAACCTTGCTGACCAGAGACGTAAGACTGACTGGTCTGTAATTGCCAGGAATTTCCCTTTTCCCCTTCTTGAAAAGAGGAACAACATTCGCTTCCTTCCAATCCTCCGGTACAATTACTGTAGAGAGTGAGGAAGCAAACATTTTCGCCAGTGGCTTAGCAACCTCCTTTCTCACTTCTCAGAGTGACCTAGGATAAATCTGGTCTGGCCCTGGGGACTTATCAATCTTAATGTTTGCCAACTTTCCAGCGCATCAACTTTCTCAATTTGGATCTGTTCAAGCCTGTATCCCAGGTCCTCAAAGGTCTCATTCATAACAAGGTCCCTTTTCTTAGTGAAAACCAAAGCAAAAAGCTCATTTAGGGCTTCCCCTATTTGCTCAGACTCCACGCACAAGTTCCCTCCGCTATCCCTGACCAGCCCTACCTTCTCCCTGATCATTCTCTTATTCCTCACATATGAGTAAAATACCTTTGGATTCTCCCTAACCCTTCCTGCCAAGCCTTTTTCATGCCCCCTCCTGCCTCTCCTCAGTCTATTTCTGAGCTCCTTTCTAGTAAGACTATTATCCTCTACAGCTGTGCTAGATCCTTGCTTTCTCCACCTTATGTAAGCTGCCTTCTTCCTTTTGATGAGAAGCTCCTCTGTTCTCGTCATCCAAGGCTCCTTAACCTTAGCCCTTTTTCTCTGAGGAACGAATTTGTGCATCACTCAAAACAACTGCTCCTTAAATAGTCTCCATATATCTGTTGTGCCCTTTCTATGGAACAATTGCTCAAAATCTGTACTTCCCAACTTCTGTCTGATAGTGTCATAATTTCCTTTTACCCAATTAAATACCTTCCCTTGGTAACTGCTCCTTTCTCTCTCCAAATGTAAGGTAAATGTGAGGCAGTTGTGGTCACTGTCACCAAAGTGTTCTCCCACCACGAGATCTAACACCTGCACTGGCTCATTGCTGAGCACCAAATCCAAAATGGCCTCTCCCCTCATTAGCCTGTCTACATACTGAGTAAAGAAACCCTCCTGAACACATCTGACAAAAATGGCTCCATCCAAACCATCTGCACTAAGGAGGTTCCAGTCCATATTGGGAAAGTTGAAGTCACCCATAACAACAACCCTCCTACATCTGCATGTTTCCAACATCTGCCGGCCTATGAGTTCTTCAATCTTCCTACTGCTATTAGGAAAAGCCCCAATGAGGTAGATCTCACCCACTTAAAAACTTCCTGGCGGCCCTCTTTTCCCTCAGCCCTCTCTCCTCGCCACTCTGTTCAAAATGGAGGGCCCAAGTTTCAAGCTAAGTCCCTTATTATGTGGGAAAAACTGACTTGCCCAGCAGCCCTCATTTCTCTCCATCCTCTTTCCTCGCCGCTCTGTTCAAAATCAGTCTAAGGTGCTCTGGTTGCTCTGAAACAAGACTGGCTCTTTGGAGAATCTTCTTCTCCAAAAATCAGCACAAGCCTATTGAGAAATATTCTAGCCAGGATCGTCTCAGCAATAGAAGGGAGAGTGATCCCATGGTGGTTGGAATAGTGTGACTTTTCTCCTTTGTTTTCATACAAGCTGATAACAACACCATGAGAGCCCGTGCAATCCTGTAGTCTTCTCTGTAGGCTTTGAATGACTCATGGAACTTGGTATATCAGGATAGGACTTTCAGGCTTCAAGGACTCACGTGGAATTCTATCTACCCCTTGTTCTTCATTTGGTTAATGGTGCTCACAGTTTCCTCCAGAGTTGGAGTCTCATTCAGGTTTTTTTTTGGGGAGGCAGTTGTTTGATGTAGTTGATGACAGTATCATGGTCACTTGATTCTGAAGAATATTCTGAAATGCACCAATTAATGATCTACGACTGACTGTAGCTCTGGAGGTTTGATTTGATCTACTGTTTGGATATATATGTAATACTGCAGCCTTGATGTGTCCCTAGAGTTCTTCTTGAGTGGAATCCACAGTGTGACCAGAATGTTCCAGTCTGCTGTTTAACATCTATCTCTGTAAGTTTCATTTGATGTGGTCATATCAGGCTCTAGGATCTGCTGCTGCCAACGGTTTGGGGAAGGGGTCAGTAGGGGGAATGAGGTGGTGAGTTGGGAGTTCAGTTTAATAGTTACTCAGGGGTAGGATCACATTTTAATTCCCTAACCTTTCCTGGGATCACTGTGAGGCTGTACCCTTGTGTCCTAGTCTCTCCTACTCCTGAAATATTTTTTTCTACACCTACACTATCCAGGCCTCTCAATATTCTGTAGGTTTCAATGAAATCCCACCCCCATCTTTCTCAATTCCAATAAGTACACATTAGGAATCCTCAACTGCTGCTCATTTGTCAAGCCCTTAATTCCCTGGATCATTCCTGTGAACCTCCTCTGCACCCCCTCCAGGGCAAGAACATCCTTCCTTAGATACAGGGTCCAAAACTGCTCACAATATTCCAAATGTAATCTGACCAGAGCCTTCTGAAGAAGTTCTCCTCTTCCCTCCACAAGGATCTCAGTGAGTCTCTCTCTCTCACTGCCCCCCTCAGGTCATCGCCTCTGCCCTAAAGCTGTTCAGCCACGTCTTGAAGCAGACCCGCTATTACAGCCATGTCTCCTTCTTCAGCACCTGCCTACCCAACTGATTTATCCCACATGGACTCTGAACTACATTCAGACCATCATAATTTGGACCTGACCAGGACAACGACTACCTACAGTAAATCCAAAGCCTCCAGAAATGGTTTTCCCTCCGGATCCTCCACTCCATGCTCGCAGTTATCTGCACTGCCACCTACTCTCCCTGCAGTCTGCCCTGCCCCAGCTCAGGGCCACACTCCCTCAGACCTGCAAAGTCCTCTGCTGTTCTTCATCCTGAGAAAAATCCACACACTCAACAAATGCTTGCTCTCTAGCTTATTGACCAGCAAGTACTTACATTCAAACTCAGGATTCCTCTTTCATTCCAGAATCTTCTCCTGGCCTCCAGAACCACTCAGATGCCATTAGCCCTAAGGCCGTTACAGCTACCACCACTGTGGCAAATGCTGATGGCTCTTCCGACCCCACCACCCTAAAGACAGCAGCAACCATGGACTATGTGCCGCCGCAATCGTCACCAGAAACACCGCCGCTGAAACCACCGTGAAGACTACCCATCACTCTGCCCCCACCCCCCAACACTTTGTTGTCTCTGCCTTAGTCACTTCCACCCCCACTGACATCACTCACTGGAACACCGCCGACGAACATGCAGCCGCCACCGAAGACGTTGTGAACATCGCACTGAACGTCATGTCCACCTCCGTGGATGCGACATAATGCACCGCTTCCACTCCTCTGACCCTCGCAGTGTATGTCACTTCCTTTGGTGACATCACCCATGATAGCATTACCACATGCATTCCAGAAACAGTCTCCTCCCACACTCCCAACTCCAGCTCTACATCAGGTCCTAGCCCCCAGCCTTGCCGATTTTTTACGAGCCCCCCAGATCTCTTTCTTACTGTGGATGAATGATCAGTCCTCAGTAAAGGTCCCACATTCATCCCGCTACGCTCTCGGATCAATGAATTCCACACACGTCGCAACATTGAATTTTTCTAACTGCACCTCCGCCTCTGTGTTTATGTTTTCCATCAGGACCCCCACCCACCCTCCGAGAACCCTTTCACCCACCTCCAACCTACTCCCTCCACTCGACACCCCATCTTGGTCTGTTACTTGCTCTTGATCTCTTCATCTCCAACTGCCGCCATAACATTGACCGTGTCAACCTGTCCACTCCTCTCACCCACTCCAACCTCTCACCATCAAAACATGCAGCCCTCTACTCCCTCCACTCCAAACCCAATTTCACCATCAAACCAGCAGACAAGGGATATGCTGTGGTAGTTTGACGCACCAACCTGTACACAGCTGAAGCTAGGCACCAACTCATAGACACCTCCTCCTACAGCCTCCTCGATCACAACCTCACCTCCCATTACCAAGCCATCATGTCCCAGATCATCCACAATCTCATCACCTCAGGGGAACTCCCAGCCACAGCCTCCAATCTCATAGTCCGAGAACCCAGCCCTACCTGGTTTTACTTCTTCCCCAAAATTCACAAACCTCCTGCCCCACCAAACCAATTTCCTCATACCTTGACACTGTCCTGTCCCCCTTGGTTCAGGAACTCCCCTCGTAATTTCAGGGCATCACTCACGCCCTACGTCTGCTCCGTGACTTTTGATTCCTCGGCCCGCAAAGCCTCAACTTCACCGTGGACATCCAATCCCTCTGCACATCCATCCACCATGGCAAAGGCCTCCAAACCCTTTGCTTCTTCCTTTCCAGCTGACCCAACCAGTACCCCTCCACCGACACACACATTGGATTGGCAGAACTGGTCCTCACCCTCATCAACTTCTCCTTCGAATCCTCCCACTTCCTTCATGGCAAAGAGGTAGCCATGGGCACCTGCATGAGCCCAGCAATGCCTGCCTCTTTGTTGCATATGTGGAACAGTCCATCTTCTGCAGCTAGGCTGGCACAATTCCCCACCTTTTCCTCCGCTATATTGATGACTGTATCGGCACCACCTTATGCTCCCACAAAGAGGTTGAACAGTTCATCAACTTCAATAACACCTTCCACCCTGACCTCAAGTTCACCTGGACCATCTCAGCCACCTCTCTCCCCTTCCTAGGTCTCTCTGTCTCCACTTCCGGCGACCAACTCAACACGACATCTACTACAAACCTACCTACTCCCGTAGCTACCTGGACTACATGTCATCCCACCCCCCTGTAAAAACGCTATCCCTTACTGTTAATTCCTCTGCCTTCACCATACCTGCTCCTAAGAATGGTAATTCCACTCCAGAACATCCCAGATGACGTCTGACTTCAAGGACCGCAATTTCCCCTCCCACATTGTCAACAGTACCCTCCAGTGCATCTCCTCCACTTCCCATACCTCCCGCCTTGAACCCCACCACTCCAACCACAACAAGGATAGAACCACCCATTTATAGAGTCATAGAGATGTACAGCATGGAAACAGACTCTTCGGTCCAACACGTCCATGCCAACCAGATATCCTAACATAATCTCAGCCCATTTTCCAGCACTTGGCCCATATCCCTCTAAACTCTTCCTATTCATATACCCTGCTGAAAATGTGTTGCGGAAAAGCGCAGCAGGTCAGGCAGCATCCAAGGAGCAGGAGAATCGACATTTCGGGCATGAGCCCTTCTTCAGGAATGAGGAAAGTGTGCCAAGCAGGCTAAGATAAAAGGTAGGGAGGAGGGACTTGGGGGAGGGGCATTGGAAATGCGATAGGTGGAAGGAGGTTAAGGTGAGGGTGATAAGATGAGGGTGATAGGCCGGAGTGGGGGTGGGCGCGGAGAGGTCAGGAAGAAGATTGCAGGTTAGGAAGGTGGTGCTGAGTTCGAGGGTTGGGACTGAGACAAGGTAGGGGAGGGGTAATGAGGAAACTGGAGAAGTCTGAGTTCATCCCTTGTGGTTGGAGGGTTTCTAGGCGGAAGATGAGGCGCTCTTCATCCAGCCATCATGTTGCTACGGTCTGGCGATGGAGGAATCCAAGGACCTGCATGTTCTTGGTGGAGTGGGAGGGGGAGTTGAAGTGTTGAGCCATGGGGTGGTTGGGTTGGTTGGTCCGGGTGTCCAGAGGTGTTCTCTGAAACGTTCCACAAGTAGGCGGCCTGTCTCCCCAATATAGAGGAGACCACATCGGGTGCAGCGGGTGCAGTAAATCATGTGTGTGGAGGTGCAGGTGAATTTGTGAGAAGAGGTGTAAAACCTGCGCCCACACCTCCCACCTCATCTCCATCCAAGGCCCCAAAGGATCCTTCCTCCTCCGGCAGTGATTTCCCTGCTCATCCAAACACCTCATCTATTGTGTCCATTGCTCTTGATGTGATCTCCTCTAGACTGGGGAGACAGGATGCCAACGCGTGGTACATTTCAGAGAAAATCTTTGGGACACATCTACCAAACACCATACCGCCCTGTTACCGACCATTTCAACTCCCCCTCCCATTCTGCCAAGGATATGCCAAATCCTAGCCACCTGACACCTGGAAGATGAACACCTCAT
Source organism: Chiloscyllium plagiosum (assembly GCF_004010195.1). Taxonomy (NCBI): domain Eukaryota; kingdom Metazoa; phylum Chordata; class Chondrichthyes; order Orectolobiformes; family Hemiscylliidae; genus Chiloscyllium; species Chiloscyllium plagiosum. The sequence continues at coordinate 28,431,959 of NC_057723.1, read as the reverse complement.
CCTCTGCCTTGGGGCCCTTCCATCACACAGCATCAACGTCAATTTCATCTCCCCTCCCCCACCTCATGCCAGATCCAACCCTTCAACTCGGCACCACCCTCTTAAACAGACCCACCTATCCATCTTCCTTCTCACCGCCAATCCGCTCCAACCTCTACTCCGACCCATCATCATCATCCCCTACTTGCATCTACCTATCACCTTCCAAGCTACCTTTACCCCAGCCCCACACGCCCCTCTTCTCTATCTCTCAACTCCCTCCCCTACCCCCCACATTCCTGATAAAGGACTTATGCCCAAAACGTCGACTCTCCTGCTTCTTGGATGCTCCCTGACCTGCTGTGCTTTTCCAGCGCCACACTTTGCGATTCTGATCTCCAGCATCTGCAGTCCTCACTTTCTCCTTTTAAGCCTCAGCAGCACATCCTTTCCCTTGTATTCTAGCCCACTGAACATGTGTGTTAACATGACATTCGCCCTCCTAACTGTCATCCGAACCTGAATGTTAACTTGAAGAGAATCTTGAACTCGGACTCCCAAGTCCCTTTATGCTTCAGATTTCTGAAACCTTTTCCCATTTAGGATTGTCCAATGGTGCAAAATCTGAGCACAACTGTATTTCATGATTGTCAGCAGGAAGTCCTTCAAAACACAGCTTTGTCTGGTCACAGTAGGAATTGGAAGTTCCATAGCTGCAATCTTGAATGACAACAGCAATTACATTGGTAAAGTTGAATAATATGGGTCAAATCAAAGCTACATAACAATATTCAAAGCAGTCAGATTAAATGTAACATATTTTTCAAACAAGGGGATGGATTTTTAATTGCTGAAATATTGTTTTGATAAAGCTTCAGTTGCAGAGAGAAGAAATATTTTAATGATGTACTCTAAGCCATCTAAATAATTACACATTAAGGATCCGAGATGAGTTAATAAGGCAGTACAAAGTGAAGCAAGAAATGTTAAGTATACAGAGTACCTTTAATGGGATTTCGTGGTGTCCGTTCCTCTGGGGCAGAAGGTTCTGCTTTCAAATCCCATCTGATTCAGAGGAGTGTCATAGCATGTTTGAACTGTTTGATTAAAAATAATTACAGTGCTGCTGGCTGCACAATACATGATAACCTGGTGTTGACAGTGCATGACTGAAACAATACAGAAACCATAAAAGGGGAACAAGTGAGGGCAACTACTCAGAAAAATGCATTAGACTTCAAAAGGCCACGGAGAAAAACAGAAATGATTACTACTGAAGGTACATATCCAACTTTGCAAAATTATTCCATGTTAAATCAAAAATACTGTGCAATTGAATTGTAGCCTTTACAGATACGAATTGAGTGGAGGCCAAGCGCATGATTCAAAGAAAAGCTAACAGCAACTCACCATGACAGCACCTTCCAAACCTATGAACTCTTCTATCTAGAAAGATAAAAATAGCTGATGCATGGAAATACGACAAGTTCTCCTCCCAGCCTCTTGCCACATTAACCTGGAAATGCATCACCATTCCTCCAGTGTTGCTTCATCAAAATCGTGGAACTCTCTACTTAATATTGCGTGTATGTGTATCTGCAACAAATAGACTGCAGCAATTCATAAAGCCAGCTCACCACCACCTTCTCAAAGGCAAATAGGAATAGACAATACATGCTGGCCGCGTCAATGATGCTCATATTCCATAGACAAATTAAAAAAGCTGAAGTTATAGAAAACCATAAATAATGTTGTATACTAAAGACTAATTTGAAGATAAAACTGCAGTTGTCCTAGATAAAGTTCAGAGGTAAACAGTTTACTGAAAGAGCAAAAGATGATATCAAGCTGAGCAGCAGCCCTTTTTGCTTTCTGATCCACATTTAGAAATGCAAAGTAAGTTGGCAGATTCACAGCTTATACAAAATTGTAGCTTAGAGTCCAATAGTATATAAAGGAATTGTAAAAGGACACAAATATTGGCCTGATCTTCTTTGCGGTGGGTCATTATGCTAGTGTAAATGACAGATGGTCACTTTGGCTCATCCTGATGCTGTGTACAAATTGACTGGTTCTCTTGTACTGTGTTAATTACCTGGCAAGCTCCCTGGCTTTTACTGAGGCGTCACACCACTCTGGTAGCAGAGCTTGTTTTGTGAAGAAATTTAGGGAGAATCTTCCTTTTACCAGATGGGAGCTCTGCAGGACCGTGTTGTCAGAGTATCTGTATAGGTCCCACATATAGTTCAGTCCCTTGTGCCCCTCTTCTTATTCCTCAATATTGGACATAAAGGAATAATAGCTGGTTGTGTTCTGTAGGAGTACGTGGTGTGAAATGTTGTAGATGCTATGTTTTCCTCATTTCCATTTTGTTACCATACATCTATCCACATATGAAATGCTGGAGCTTGAGGCAAATTGTTTGAAGCCAATACGAGCAAGTACTCAGAACACAGACAAAATTCAATACAGATAAGTGGAAGACAAATTAAATGTCATAAGTGTATTATGAAAGATGTAGAAATAGCTCAGGATGAACTCGATAGAGATCAGTTGTGATGGTATCAGCACTTAAGCTACTGCAAAGTAGCAACATAAACAGAATGCTAAATGATTTCACTACTTCTGTTGAATACAAGTCAGAAGATTTCAATATTGAAATCTGTAATACATCATGCATGGAAAGCAAAACAAGTAATACAGATACTTGATGAGTAGCATTGTATAGCTGGGGTTTAATTGAAAGGGATCTGGGAATGACATTAAATTTTAAACCAAACATATCAGTTATTTTAGAGCATTGCTTAACAGATCAAAGAGAATGTTTCTAATTTGATAGATCTTGTACACCCACTGTTTATTCATGAAGAAAACCTGAGGGAAAAATTTATAGGCAACAAACCCAGATGTATGGATTAATCTAGATGCCCTGGTGAAAATAACAGCTAAGTGACTTTCAATTTTTCTTTTTCTGCAGAGTGTTGAAACTGAAGTAAAACTAATGGGTTGCTTGTTACCTATGCTTTCAAGACCAGAGTCTTAGGAATCAAAATTCACCAAAACGTAATTACACTGAAGTTATATATAGTTCTGTGATGCTAGAGGTTAAATATTGCATTCCACATGAAACCTGGAAGAATGGCTATAATTGATCAGCTCAAAAACAGAAATTGCTGAAAATGCTCAGCAGGTCTGGCAACATCAGTGGAGGGAAATCAGAGTTAATGTTTTGGGTCAAGTGACTCTTCCTCAAAACTGATGGTAGCTAGAAAGAGGTTGGTCTTTATGCAGAAGATAGAGTGGGGGTAAGGAGTAAACAGTTGGTAGGAATAGAGCCCAAAGAGAAAGAAGAACAATTGAACAGAGGAGTGGATAACGATCAGTCTCGGAGAATGAATAACTACTAATGGGCACTGTTAGCGGCTAATGATGAGTGAATGTAATAGCAGACCAAGTGATAACAAGGCCTGATGTGTGGGATTTGGGGTAAGGATATGGGAGAATGTGCTTCAAGCTCTGAAAATTGTTGAACTCGATATTGAGTCCAGCACCTCATTTTCCACTTGGGATTTCCACAGTCCTCTGGAACAGCACCTCATTTTCCCCTTGGGAACTTTGCAGCCTTCTGGACTCAATATTGTAAAGACAGTTTTAAGGTTTGAGGCACCTTCTCCTGTATGTCTTCTCATCATCTCATGGACACCACCTTGGACACCAGGTTTAGTATTATGTCATGCTGCCACAAGTGAGCTAAGGTGGTGTCTGGTTTGGCAAGGGTCACCTTGCATGTTGAACTGAAGATGACTACATATTCCAGGTACATCAGGATGGACTGGAAATTAAGGTTGCAAAATGCATGAAGGTGGCAAAGGCATAACAAATCTTATCTATTAATAAAGTCCCCCCGATGCCTGTTTGGAATACTGTCTTTACAATTTCATGTTCAGTGATAGTTAATTGGTAAGAACCATGAAGATTACGGAAATTCTTTGTACCTTTGTAGCACTTTGTCAATCACAGGGACAGGCCAAGTATCCTTATGAAATTTTACATTGAGTGCTTGGTAATCAACACAGATCCTCAGTTTTCTTTTTTTAAATCTCTTGAGGACTACGGGCGAAGTCTACAAACTTGATGACACCTTGCTCCAAAGACTTCTTCCTCTCAATCATGGGGTGGAATCCCATGGTAAGGATTCTTTACTGGATAGTCCTCAAGCGTCACAATCCTGTGGCCTACCAGGTCACAAGATCTGCTGTCATCATCTTGACAGAAAGTCGTCCTCTATCGGGGGAGACTAGAGTCAAAAAGTGTGGCACTGGAAAAGCACAGCAGGTCAGGCAACATCCAAGGAGCAAAAGAATTGACGTTTTGGGCATAAGCCCTTCATCAACAGGCTGCTGGATCTTGGGTTCCTCCAATTCACTGATGTACATCTTTGAAATGAGGTAGTGATGTTTTCTCCAGTTAGACCACTGTCCATGGCAGTAGCAGATTTAAGGATACCTATGGGTGTTCTTGGTTGGAGGTCAACATCTTTGTCACTGAATTTAGCAATCTGCATTCAATACCTACCCTTTTCTCCAACAGTGATGAGAATGGCTCTCAGATTTACACTAGTTGGGACCTCTGCTACAAGTCACACCTGACATTCCAGCAAGGCCTGATGTTAACCAATTGGAGATGACTGGCATGAGTCTTCAAGAACAGTGATAGTGCAGGCAAATAAAAGCAGATAGGCACATCATGCCTGATGGGCACAGAAGCAAAGGTGTCAACCATTACTCATCAGTTTTTCCTTGAGAATCTGACTGAAGAGCTAACTGATGTTTTGTCCCTCATTCAAGTTTGGGCTTTACAGAGATGGGATATCCTTTATTATGGACAAGGGAGTGCTCTTTACCTCTACTCAATGACACCTTTCATAGCCTTGGTTTCTGCTAGTTTTTGATCCAATCAATACTCCAGTGAAAGAATGAAAGGACGTTGAGTTTGAGTGCTTTAAGAGATATCTGAGTATCTTTGGAAAGTATGTATGGTGACAGCTGAGGTCAGTAGATAGGATGCAGAAGTCAGCCCAATTTCCTGCTACTCAAACAGTCCTAGGTTCCTATACAGATTGATACACCTTGAGTGAACATAGTAAGTTGAAAGATTGCTGCAGTGTGGCACGATGCTTCAAACTTGCTAAATTTCCCAGGGGTCTCCCTTGACCATCTTTGACCTTACGGGGCCCTGTAAGGTTTGCACAAGTCCAATATTTGGAGAGGTGTTTCACAGACTAACCCTCTACAAGGAGGGTTGACAGGACAGTGTGTTGTTGATGACACTTAAAGTGTGTTGTTGTCATTTCCAGTGCCCGGTCAGTTCAAAGGGTACTCAGTCTGTTTCATTTCTTTTATGAGAATTTACCACAGTTGGATACCTGATGTGGTTTGCACATTGTCACTTATAAGCCACTCCAGGAGGGGATGGCAGATTTACCTTCTTTAAAGAGTGTTAGTGAATCAGATGAGACTTTATAAAAATTATCTATGGTTTTGTGATCACCATTAGACCAGCTTTTTCAGATTTATTTCCCATCTGCCATGATAAAACTCAGTTCCATTTCCCCAAGGCACAAGCCTAGGTGTCTGGATAATTCATTCAGTGACAATTCCCCTACATCCCCACCTCCCTACGTGACACTACCTTCCCACCAATGTGACATATGGAAATGAGGAGTCATTGGGGTTTTGATTGAAAGGTAGCATAGTGTTGTTAAAGAGCTGGAGTTGATATAAATAGATAAAGCATGATGTGATATCTGTGCCTGAAATACCTGAGAGGTGTTCAGTTTAAAATCATATTTTGTCACGATATCCTTGCCCTGAGCAGAATTTGGAGAGACACTATCAGATGTACGTGCTCCCCTAACTCTGATGCAATGATCTGTAGTAGTTGAAAAAGGCAGCTCATCAGCACCTCCTTGAGGATGGGCAATAAATACTGGTCCAGCCAACGAATCCCATAATCCATGGATAAAAGAAAATGTCAGTGAGCTGTCAGTGTGTGAATTGCTAAGTGTTGCAGCTCCTTTTACATTTGAAGTGTGAGCCTTGACAGATACGTTAAGGACAGTGCCACTGTGGTGCCAACAGTGCTACACTGATAGCTGAACTGAAGTGACAAACATGGATTACATATGAGACATCTGCTGGAGATGTCTGGTAGCCAACTTTCTGTGTATCAGTTCTCTGCAGTGGCAACCTTCCAGTGCTAACTCACATTCATAAGGTTGAGAACCATTGAGTAGATAGTGGAACATATACTGAAGGAGAACAACAGCTCATTTATCTTTAAGCGGCACTGGATTCAAGCTCTCTTGAGTTATCCACAGTGGCTCCTGCAGCCATTTTAGTCCAAGTTGCTTTTATCAACTGGATGACCTCTTACTGTCAGCTTTAGAGAAAATAACTTGCCAATCTCTCCTGGACTGACTTCAGGAGAGCCTTGATGGTTGTGTCACTGAACTATGGCACTGCTTTCTGACTGGTCTCAGCCATCTCCAGGGTGATTGGGGCTATATAGCTGATATTCAGTGATGCTGCTGGGTTGCAGAACATGGATCAGAATGACTTTATAAATGGTGTCTGGAAGTTGAAACTAGGAATGTCCAAGCATAGGATGAAAATTCCTGCCTTTAAAATTTAGATGAAACTACAATGAGCTGAGAAGAATAAAACTATGTGAGAAAATCTGACTTATCACCAATGCAAAATACCTCCTGCTTTTAATATGTCTCCGTACTTATCCTCAAAACATAATATTCTGCCTATTTCTTTTCTTTTAGATGCACATTCAAATTCTCCATTCTATTTCTCCTTAGCCCTCCTTTCACAGTTACACATCTTGAAACTAGAATTTCCCTAATCCTTATTCCAGTTTCCTCTCAATGTCCCAATCCTGCCTTCACATCTGCTTCCTCAAAGATACATTATTTACTTGATTCCCTCTTTTAAAAACATTGTACAAGTGCAGAAACTGGCTTCCTTTCTCTTGATTACATTTTTATCTGCCTTTCTCACAATCCACAATCTCTTTCATCCTTAATATTCCTTCTCGGAACTCAGTGGGGAAATATTTCATTCATGTTGTGCTTCTATCTAGATGATGTCAATTTCTTGTGGCCCTTAAGCACTTTAGACCCATATTTGCCTGGCACTTCTTAACTTATTAATGAATAATGCTGCACAGGCTACCAACAGCAGCAGGCAACTCATTACCATCTTCTCGAGGACAATTCATGTTGGACAATAAGTACAGTACTGGTATAGACAGCAAGACCCACATCCTGTGACTGGAGTGAAAAAAATCAATCACCATCAAAAGATCTCAATCTTTTTATCTCAAACCTCATTTACAACACCTTTAAATGTGGTGTCCCCTATCGACTTAGAATTATTATTTATTTGTCACATTCTGCACAAATTCACAAATATTTATGCTAGCTTTAAGCAAGTAAAAGTCACGGCAGCACATCTTCTGTTCAATTTTGTGCAGAGCAAGAAAATACTTGGTTTTTTGCAACTTCTAACGTTATCAAGGAACAAATTCTCTGTTTGTTGATGTCTACCTGTCCCAGCTAGTGAGGTGATTAGGCACAATTTAGCATCTAGTCCAGAATTTTCAGTTTTGTGTATTTACCTACTGAATTATATTTTTAGAAAATTTAAATACTGATGTTCTAATCAAATTTCAGTGCCTTCTCTCAAGAGCATTTGTGTAGTGAAAGACAATACCTGCTGTGCACTATTAGACATTCATTCATACTCATCAAAAACCATCTGCAAAAACACTTTAATGAGTCAAATCCAAGTGCGAATTGATAAACCTCTGTTTTTCTTTACAGATGGAAATTGAATAAATAATGAATTATTACTATTCATGCTATGGACCGATTTATTTACTTTGAAAATTATTTTTCTTGCTAGGTAACAATTTCTAAATGGACCTTGTCTATGGCTCAGACCAGGACCCCAGAATGTTCTTTACATTGTGTTGATTAAGGTAATAAAAGGGCTTAATAGCTATTTGCTAACAGCTTGATTGAATCATCTGTAACCTTTTTCAAATTTCGCTCTTGATACATGGGACAGGCGACATGTGTGTCACTGGTTGGGCCAGTGTTTATTGCCCAGTCCTAGTTGCCCTTGGGAAGTTGGTGGTAATTTGCCTTCTTGAACCACATTAAAAATCACACAATTCCAAGTTATAGTCCAATAGGTTTATTTGAAAGCCTAGCTTTCGGAGCGCTGCTCCTTCATCAGGTAGCTGGCTTGAACCACTGCAGTCTATATGCTGTAGGTCGACCCACAAACCCATTAGGGAAGGAAGTCTAGGATTTTGATCTAGTGACAGTGTAAGAGTATATTTTCATCACAGGATGGGGTGTGGCTTGGAGGGGAACTTGCATATGCATGTTCCCACCTATTTGCTGCCTTTGTCCTTCCAGATTGTGGCGATTGTGGGTTTGGAAGGTGCTGCTCTAAGGACCTTCAGTGAATTTCTGCAGTGAATGCTTAGATGATACATACTGCTGCTACTGAACATCAGTGATGGAGGGATGAAAGTTTGTGGATGTGGTGCCAATCAAGTAGGCTGCATTGTCCTGGATAATGTCAAACGATTTAAATAATGGTGGATCGTTAAGAGTTCTGGAGTGGGCAGAGTGGGTTGTCTTTTTTTTTCTATTTGAGCAGGTGGACTCCAGTTGTGAGCAACGTGAGGAACAATTGCATTCATCAGGCACTTACACAATACACAATACAGGTTAAAACCATGGAGATGCCACTGGGGTGGACAAATTTAAAAATCACACAACACCAGATTGTAGTCCAGCAGGTTTACTTGAAAGCTTGTATTTTCAAATAAACCTGTTGGACTATAACCGGGTGTTGTGTGATTTTTAAATAAGTTAAAACCATCTGTGATCATTGAATCTGAATTTGAGGACATACAGCATTCACTTGGATGGGATAAAAATCCCAGCAAAATCATCTTCAGCATGTCATTGGTCATGACAGATTGATCATAGTCAACAATGTGAAGCAGAAATAATCACAGACAACCTTAAAAGTGGCACTTGCGGACCACAATTCATAAAGACAAGGTCTCCTAGGCTGCACAAGGGCATAGAGATGATATCCTCTGATCCTCAACTGTAAGTATTTGCCGGATGCTGTTATATGCATTGCTACCTTTCTTGGACGATGTCAGATGGGGAAGTTTTCAATAATCCTACTATATTTACAATGTCCAATTGTATTTAAGTGATGTGATTTGTTCATCAGAATAAAGTCCCAAATGTCAACATTCTATGTACAGCATTCCGTACCTTCCATGGCAGAGTCTTCTATGCCCCACTGTGAGGTCTCACTGTACAGGAGAAAGTGAGGACTGCAGATGCTGGAGTCAGGGTCAAAAGGCATAATCTTGAAACATCGACTCTCCTGCTTCTCGGATGCTGCCTGACCTGCTGTGCTTTTCCAGTGCCATATCTTTTGACTCAGGTCCCACTGTATGTCATTTGTATTTGGAATGTTCCTGCTGACAGCTCACATTATGAAGGACCTGCTCTGTTTTGATAAATTCACTGGAATTGTGCCCAAAGGATCCAGGAGTTATCACCGCTGTGACTGCAGTGCAGCAAAGGATGAGAAAGTTAGGACAAATCAATACATCAGGAAGCCTGGGACCAGCATTAAACTCCAACAAACCGCTGAACAGTTTCCATATGAAGTCACAGGTGAAGCTAGACTCAGGATATGAAAGAGATACAAAAGACCCAGAGTCTATTGTCCTCAATGCCATTTTTTACAGCTAAGCGAGGTGCACTGCCACTAAATGGTGAGATTGTCACACTGTGTCATGCACTGGAATGGTAAATGTGACCTGAAGGGCCATCCTACCAAGATGGCTGCAGCAGGGTAGGTAAGAAGCCCATCTGTTTCTGATCACCAGGCCTACTGCATCCTTCTTCTTTTCTCTTCATTTATACATGTCCAACATCAAAATTAATCTTACCTTCTTTTATTGGCTTTGATAGAGGAATGATGTTTCAGGAGGCTGCTGCAGCAGCAAAGACGGTGTGGTCCGTATCTCATGACTATTGCGGCCGTGTCCTAGTGGGTCCTGTGGAATGGTGCTTTGCTTCGGTGGTGTCAGCATTTTCAGTAGTATGGTGGATCCGGCCCGGGGTTCCATGGCCTGGCCTAGTGGCCTGCTTCAGCAGCACATCCTTGAGGTGGCTCCCTGCAATGTCTTTGGCAGCATGGTGTCTGACCCAGGATTCCAACAGCCAGCAGTTTGGCAGCTTCAATGTTAGCTTTCTGAAAATGTGTTTTTTGTCTTTTCCCTCAGCATTGGGAAACCGTGAGCCATGAATTGAACAAAACTTTGTCTTAACTTTGTTATATATGTGATTTCTGCTATTAACATAGGTGGCAGAGTATGGTGACTTAAACATTTTTCACTGTATTTCTTGTAACAGTACGAGTGACAATAAATTACTATATTTATTTAATAAATTACAATATCCCAGTGACTGTCAAAGTGACAGCTGCATTAAATGTTCATGCAACTGGCTAGTTCCAAGGAAATCCTGGAGACCTGAGTGGGATCTCAAACCTTGATCCACAGTGTATCAAGGTTGTTACTCATGTAGTTTGTTCCAGATCACACTGCTAAATCACCTTTCCCCAGGATGAGGTCCAAGCTGCAGAACAATAGGTTTTATGAACGTAGTTGGCATCCCCAGGTGCAGGGTGCTAACGACTATAAAAGTGTCATGTTGTAAGTGCTGTATCATAAAGCAGCTGTCTTCTGAACAAAAATATGGTTCAATTCAACTGATGTACCACATCTGTGATCATTACTAATATATCCGAGGCACTTGGTATGCTTTCCTTTATTGATCAACTATTGAGTGCAGGAGTTAGGAGTTCATGTTGTGGCTGTACAGGATATCGGTACGGCCACTTTTGGAATATTGTGTGCAATTCTGGTCTCCTTCCTATTGGAAAGATGTTGTAAAACGTGAAAGGGTTCAGAAAAGATTTACAAGGATGTTGCCAGGTTTGTAGGATTTGAGCTATTGAGAGAGGTTGAACAGGCTGGGGCTGTTTTCCTTGGAATGTTGGAGGCTGAGGGGTGACCTTATAGAGGTTTCTAAAATCATGAGGGACATGGATAGGGTAAATAGACAAGGTCTTTTCCCTGGGGTGGGGGAAACCAGAACTAGAGGGCATAGGTTTAGGGTGAGAGGGCAAAGATATAAAAGAGACCTAAGGGGCAACTTCTTCACACAGAAGGCGGTGCATGTGTAGAGGAAGTGGTGGAGGCTGGTACAATTGCAACATTTACAAGGCATTTGGATGGGTATATGAATAGAAAGGTTTTGGAGGGATATGGACCGGGTGCTGGCAGGTGGGATTAGATTGGGTTTGGAATATTGGGTCAGCATGGATGAGTTGAACCAAAGGGTCTGTTTCCGTGCTGTACATCTCTATGACTCCATGACACTATTTGTATCAGGTACCCCAGAAGCTACCGTGATGCCTATATGTGTTAAAACTCTCATGTTTCCCCTTCATGTTGAGGGTCAGATTCTTCCAGGAAATGAGGCTATCCTCTGCAACCATGTCCGATGATTTAATTATGCAACTTCTAATTGAAGTCAAGTGTAAACTCAATGAAGTCCAACCTTGAATCAGGGTCCTAGTGAAATGAATGATTCTGCTTCCTGAAGTGGAGCGTCCAGTGCTTGAATTGTTCTGGGAGAGGCTTGCAATACAATCTAGACTGAGTGTGTCTTGGCATCTTTGCATGCAGGGCCCTACACAACTGGAGCTGGCTAAGAGGGGAGGTGATGGACACTGATGAGCTGGAAGACAAGCAGTAGTCTTCAGAGGACGAAGCTGAGGACATTGAGCAGCAGGAACATCACTGTCAGCATGATTGAATGGTACAACAATGGGTGCAAGAAGCCAGACAGGACTGAAATGACGTTTGTTTCCAGTAGATGTGAATTGGGTGGAGTGATCATTTATTGACTGTAAATCTTATTGTTGCTGTTAAGGCTGCTGTCCCCAGAAGCACATACAGCCCTTTTCTGTTTTTCTTTTCTTTGCCTTTGCAGTTATTTAATAAAACATTAACGCTTTTAACTAATGAAGGCTTTCAAGCATGTGATGCTTCCACATTGAACAACGACAAGAAATTGTGTATTTGGGAAAGAATAGTATTCCCTTAGACAGGGTTCAAACGTTGAATAATGTTAAAAGACAGGTAACCTGTGCAGCTTAGTTCCTGTAGCTGCAGTTACATTGACTGTCGTGATGTAGATTAACAATGTATTTATGAATGTGATCTTCTATTTCCAATGAAGTGTCACTGTGCCAAGTATATGCCCTTAGAAGCTGTTCTTTATCATTTTGCATCCAGCACGTTTTTGATGAGAGGTTATTCGTGGCTGGCAACAATTGACCTGTTAAACAGCTGGGCTTTAAATATAGCACCAATGGTGGAAATCCTGAAAGATCCTCGTCCTGGCAAGTACCTCTGTCTTTGGTGAGTACACAATAGCACAAGCATGTAGCCATAGTGAGTCCAATATATAAATAATCATCCAAACAGTGGAGAATTGTCAAACGCATCTATAGCCTGGTTAAGAGATTTCTACAATTAATTATCCAATACTTGTACTCATATGCTTCACAAAGTCAAGATCTATTTGGAGAGATAACTCACTTAGGTTCACAGAGACAAATCCTCCATGAAACTCTCCAAATTAAATGCTCAGGCTGAATTTAACAGGATGAGAATTGAAAGTATGTGTAAAGATAAGGAATTATTCAGCTCTTCTTCAAATTTAGACAATGAGAACCTATTGGCCATTTTAGATTAATTAAGCCACAATGGTCCCTTTTCAATCTGAGCATTGAAGAAGATAGTTCTCAGGCCTCCTACATCAAGATGTGATAGTTTTTTGAATGGTGAATCACTGAAAGACACACAGCTTACTGAAAATGGAAATCAGGATTCCCAGCCTCTCTTGTATTTCTTTTTGTGATGACCATTGACTTTAAGAGAGATTGGAGAATATTGGTGTAAGGTAGAGTACTGATTTCCCACCTCCCCCATTTTCACACTTCACAAAGTAAAATTCACACCAGTGTACCCAAGCGTTACATCATTAATTGCAGAAATCTCTTAACCAGGTTATGTAGAAAAATAGAAAATAGGTGCAGGTGTAGGCTATTCGGCCCTTTAAGCCTGCACCACCATTCAGTAAGATCACGCAATCTCAGTCTCTCATTCCCACTTTCTCTACATATGCCTTGATCCTTTTACAATGCTTTTGGCAGACAAGAACCAGACATCATACTAAAGCAAACTGATGAATATCTACAAACGATATTGGTCCAAGAGTGTGAGGGAGCTGCATGTGTAACCTTCCACTTATCTGAAGGAGTCAGACTGTTGTGCAAAACTATGAACTGGTAACTAAGCAAAGTCAGGTTTATATCATCACCTTTCTTCAAGAGGATCTTGACAGTCCATACCCTGCCACCCCATTCACTCAGCCTTGCCATTGGCCTGTGTGTGTTGAGGTAAATTAATAATGTGTACAGAACTGTACAATTCAGTGAGGCATTTGAAGAAGTCACTAATGATCTGTGGGATGTTATCTGAATACCATGTGTGACAAAATTCTCTGAGCACAATGAGAACTGACATCAGGGTGGGGCCATATAGCTACTTGACCTCCAGTTATCAGAATAAAAGAAAATGATGATGAGTCACATTTTACTCTGAAGACAAACTGATCTATATTGAGACATTCCCATTGACACGAGAGGAAAATGAGGTCATTAAGGGTTCTTTTCCTTCTTGCTGATAGATAGGATATATGCAAAGTTAGAGACCATGTTTTCAATTGCCTTTGATATACCAGGTCAGCAGACAAAGTTTTGGGCCTGTGTCTGGCACTTGGTAATGTGCAGGTGACTGTGCTGTTGGCTTTGGAGAATGCTCATCCTGATGAGCTTGTGAATAATAATATGGTTGTTATTGGAATAGGAGGCTACGGTGCTGTGTTTTTCAAATTATTGTTTTAGAATGCAATTAATACATCCATCATCAGGCCAACCAGTACTGTGAAATTATTAGTTATAGGAAAGGCTTTACAATAGGCCACTGTGACTAAATTGGCAGGTCAAGAGATTGGGAATTCTGCAGTGAGAGTAAGCTCATGTCCAGATTCTCCAAGAGTTACCTAACAACTAGAAGGGACAAGTCAGGGGTATGGAGAATACTATCCACTTGACTGGATGAATGCAGCTCATAGGTAGAAGACTCTAGGAGCCCAACACCATCCAGGACAATGCAGCTTCCTTCTTGGCACCCTATCCATTACCTCAAACATTCACTCCATCACTGATGCATAATGACAGTGGTATGTATCATATATAAAAAGCACTGGAGCAATTTACCAAGTTCTCTCAACAGTATCTTCCAAATTCCTAGCCTCTATCACTTAGGGCAGCAATCGCGTGGGAATACCATAATTGTCAAGTACCTTTCCAAGCCACATAGTATCTGGAATTAATTAATTATTGTTACCATCCCCTCACTGTTGCTAAGTCAAAATCCTGGAACTCCCTTCTTAGCAGCACTATAGTTGTGCCTACACCAGGTGAGCTGCAGTGATCAAAAGGATATGATTTGGAGATGCTGGTGTTGGACTGGGGTGTACAAAGTTAAAAAATCACACAACACCAGGCTATAGTCCAACAGGTTTAATTGGAACCACTAGCTTTCAGAGCTTTCGGAGTTGTGACAACCACCTGATGAAGGAGCGGCACTCCAAAAGCTAGTGCTTCCAATTAAACCTGTTGGACTATAACCTGGCGTTGTGTGATTTTTAACGCCAAAAGGATAGTTTATGCCTACCTTCTCAAGAACAACTTGGAATGAACAACAAATGCCAGTATGATTGTATTCCAAAGTAAAGAACAAAAGGATCTTACTGCCCGGATGCAGTTTTTTCCAAGGATGAGGAAAACCACTCTACCTTGCAAAAGTAATCATTCTTTATTTTCACGGCTCTTGTGAACCTTCAAGGTTACTCACCTCACCATTGGCAAGTATGCTTTCAACTCCCTTAGCTCTATTTTAATGTGGGCCTGAAATATTGAAAAATGGTTAATACAGAGGAGTGTCAAAAAGTAGGATTCAGCATAGTGATGTCACATGGACTTGTCAGCAGAACAGCTGATCATGAAGGAGTGAAACCTAGCACTTGGTCCACCTCAAAGTCTCTGTAACAATGTCAATCACATCAATGTAATCTGTAACTAATTGCAAATGTACAATCAACTATATATAGTTAACAGCAAGAGACTCTTCTAGTTAGACGAGAAGCATACTCATAGCTACTCTAGACCGAACAGGCCATGTATTTCCTATATTTAAAAAGGATAGTGGCAGCAGCTTATACAGCATAATAAGGTGACACGCACATATAAGATACCCTAAGCTCTGGAATTCCTCGCTTAACTTCCTTACCTGCTTTAATTCCTTCAAGGCGCTCTTATAACCTACCTCTTTGATCTGTCCTAATACCTCCTTATGTGACAATGTGTCACATTTTGTTTGATAATATTCCTGTTAGATGCCTAGGGACATTTTACAGTTCTTAGGGCACTATATAAATGCAAATTGCTGTTGTGTGAGCCAGTTCAATGACTACAGGCAAACTGATGGTGATTTTTCTGACTGATCTTGCTATCATCCAACATTCAAACATCTGCACTTCCAGCAGGGAATTAGAAGCCCTGCACAATTTTCTGATTCTTAACCCAGAGATGCTGAAGAATAAGTGGAACTTTTACAGATGAGATTAGTTAATTGTCCACGGATAGAGCTTACATCCTACTTGGTCTCTGTTGCATAGCTATTCATCATCATAACTAGCTCAGGCATCGATGCAGCTATAATATTTTTAATCCTTTATAAATTAGCTCTTCTCTACAGTTAAGCACTTGGTAATAATTCTGCTTTTTCCTCATGAGAAGGAATTTTATAGTCATGGATTTTCAGTATCTTGCTTCTAGAAAGAACTGTATGTATTTTCAGTAATGCATACGTGCAATTTCAATGTTCTGAGGTACTATAATGTTTTAAAAACTACTATTCAAATTTTCAGAGGAGGAAGCTAATGTTTAGATATTTTGGGATCACTATGCTGCTAATATTAATTATCTTTTCATTTACAGTTCTTTATGCTGTATCTGATAGAATAGCTACATATTGGAATTAGAAAATGCTGGTAGAATTTTATCAGTTGCATTACTGCCACAGTAGTGGCAATTGATTGTGGTGCTGCTTGAAATTGTAATTATGTGATGTGAGTAGAATTTCAGCTCAACAATGTGCCAGTTAATCATGTCGCATTAAAGGAGTATAGTTTTGGGGAAATAAGGATATGTCAGTCCTGGTTCATTATTGTATGTGGTTTTATGTTGAGAAATAGAATTCATCAATATAAGTGTTAATTTATAGACTCTAACTTTATCAACATAATTCTAGCAGCTGTGTTAACCGAACTTCCAATGGCACTTATTTCATGAACTGTTATTGTTAAAGGGACTGACAACACCACACACTACTAATTTGTCACTCAAGCTTAAGAGCAGATGTTTCCAGATTTATTGGATGAAAATCTTGAGTTTATTGGCTCTAACTGATCAGTATTGAATGTGTGTGTTAATTTCAAACAACTCCAACATGGGAAACGTATGCACAGAACAAAGCTGCAATTAATGAGATCCTAGTCAGCAATCTAATAGATTGTTAAGCGCAAAGAATTATTTAGAAAACTAAACTTCCATAAACTCTAACCCTAAATAGCTCTTAAATAATACAAGCTTTCATAGGAGCTCAGGGAGTGCTCAGGCATCTAAGAAAAATGCCCCAATTCCTCAGTTTAAAAGCAACATTCATTGTGGCTTCTTTTCAAGCACCTTTACTGCAGTATTTCTTGAGATGGGAAAACGTAAATGCATTTCTATGTAACACTTTTCTGATCAAGATGAACTGACACATCAGGCCAAGGAAGTTCTGACCAATCTGTCCAACTCCCAGTGACAGTCAAGATCTCCGTGTTTGGGTCTCCGTCTTTGTGGCCATACTACATTATTGTTCTTTGAGAGGGCTGTTCTTGGGCAGTGAGTAAGCCAATCCTACTCACATTAATTTCATGCAGCACCACTTCACATTTAATAGCCATTTGATAGAAGGTTTGAATACTATGTCATTTTCCAAAAGGGTCAGTTGACAGCTCCCACATTAATTTCACCAGCTTTGAGGTTTTGCTAGTCAATCTTTTTGCTTAACCAGCATTTAGAAAGGTTGTACGATGCATTTGAAATATTTATAGATCTTGTAAAGGTTAACATATTCTTTTGACTCCATAGTCAGCTTCTTATCTTTCCCAGAAGATGAACCTGCTTGTGACTTGTAAGTGTTAAACTTGTTGTTAGATTATATTACACTTTTTTAATCACTGGAAATCTGGAAAGATGGAGACATAGTAGGGACGTCGCAGAACTCATTATCCAGAGATCAAGGCTAAAGCTCTAGGGACAAAGGTCACCATTGCAACTGGTGGGACTTGAATTCAGTCAAAACATCTTCAATCTAAAGCTGGTACTGGTGACCATGACAGCACTTTTTGTAATTAAAAAACACATTTAGTTCTCTAAAGTCATTTATAAGCAAAGGAGTGGGTGAAATTTGGCCTGCTCTACCATTCAGCTTGCTCATAACTTATTTTCCACCTTAATGTTATTTTCCTGCACTATTCCCATATGAATACTTGAAATATCTCTGTGATAGTTAATCAATGACTAAGCCCGCACAGATCCTCTGGAGTAGAGGACATAAAAAGATTTATTAAGCTTTGGGTGAAAAGATTTCACCTTATCCACATTCTAAATGGCTTGCCTATTCTTCTAAGACTTTGGTTGCTGGTTCTTGACCACCCTAGCCTGGGTAACATCCTTTCTGTAGCTGTTGAGCCCTGTAAGAATTTTGAATACTTCAAAAAGATCACCTCTCATTCTTCTCAGCTCAAAAGTACTCAAGTCCAGCCTCATCGATCTCTTCTCATTGAACAATCCTGCCATTCCAGGAATCAGTCTAGTGAATCTTTGTTGCACTCCATTTGTACTGTGAAATCTATCCTTCCTTGGGCAAAACCGAAACTATACACCGTACTCCAACTGCTGTCTCACCAAGGCATGTCATTTTTGGCAGCAAGGTATTTCATTCCTGTGTTCAAATCCTCTTGCTATAAAAGCCAGCACACATTTTAATTATTATTACACCTGCATGACAACCTCCAAAGATTTATGAACCAGGGCACGCAGGTCCTTTTGCATATCAACACTTCCCAATTTCTCACTATTTAAGAAATACCTTGGATTTTTATTCTTCATACTAAAGTGGATAAATTTGCATTCTTCCGCATTATGTACCATCTGTCTTCTCCTTGCCCATTCAGTTAGCTTATCTTAAATCCCCTTGAAGCTTCTTTGCATCCTGTTCACAACTTGCATTCCTACTTGACTTTGCATCAGTAGCAAAGTGGAAACACTTGCTAACATTAGGGAAGGAAATCCTTAGCAAATCTTTCCTACATATCACTCTCGACCCATGGCAATATGGTTGACTCTTAACAGCCCTCAGAAATTGTCCAGCAAGCCATTCAATTCAAGGACAATTAAAGAGAGACAACAAATGCTGGCAGTGACTCTTCCATGCCATGAAAGAATAAAGGAAAAATAATCTGCTGTATTTTTGTAAGAACGTGATTCTTTGAGAGTATTGTGGAGCATAAATGTATAATTTTTTAAACAAAGTTTCTTTGAAATTTGCAATATTTAAGAAATTATACATTTCTTTATTTCATAAAGAAACTATATGTCTGGCTAATTATTTTTCGCAAAGTAAGCTTTGGCACTTACTTAAGTTACTTAGTTGTCCTAGAACGCTTTGTATGTTCATTGGTCTCAGAGGCAGAAAGTCTGCTTCTGCCTGATAGCAGGGAGTTAAGAACAGATAAGCTAGGAAATAGATGAATGGAAGGCATTTGTGTTATTAAAACAAAATAACTGCTACTTACTCCATATGTCAGCAATGAATTTTAAACAATACCTCACAAAATGGTATCATATAAATTCAGATACCATCTTACTCTATTCTTTTTCACATTTTCGGTTTGAAAGGTCACAAGCAAGTTTCATTTGTACACATCTTTCAGCAGTTAGACATGGACAGCTTTAGCATTTGAGAAGTGGTACTGTCATTGGTGAACATCACCACTTCTGACCTTATGAAGGGAACGTCGTTGATGAAGCAGCTAAAGTTGGTTGGGCGAAGGACACTACCATGAGCCAGATATGACTCCAACCAGTAAAGAGCTTTGTCCCAATTCATACTGATTCCAGTTTTGCGAGGATTTCTTGATACCACACTTGGTCAAATGCAGTCTTCATGTCAATGTTAGTTATTTTAGTTTATGCCTCGATGCTACCGCCCAATGGCCCTAACGTCAGTGGTCATGAAATGCTTTGAAAGGCTGGTCACGGCATTAATCAACTCCAGCCTCCCCACTACTCTTGACCTACTCCAATTTACCTATCAGACCAACAGATCCACGTCAAATGCCACATCACTTGCTCTTCACTCCTCCCTAAACATCATGACACCAAGAACAGCTACGTAAGAATCCTACTCATTGACTACAGTTCAGCCTTCAACACTATCATCCCCTTGAGACTGATTACTAAACTTAGTGATGTCAGACTAAGCCCCACTCTCTGCAACTGGATCCACAGTTTCCTGACCCACAGGACACAATCAGTGAAGACTGGGGACAATATTTCATCCTCACTAACACTCAACACTGGAGCCCCCCAGGTGTGCGTACTCAGCCCCCTACTGTACTCACTGTATACCCATGACTGCGTCGCCAAATACCAGACTAATGCTATTTGCAAGTTCGCTGATGACACCACCATAGTCATTTGAATCTCAGATGGCGATGAAACAAACTACAGATGGGAGGTGGAAGACCTGGAAAAATGGTGCACTGAGAACAATCTAGTTCTCAATGCCGGCAAAACTAAGGAACTCATTATTGACTTTCGGCAGGATGTTACTCATGCCCCCTACACATTAACAGCACAGAGGTGGAGCGAGTGGAGAGTGTCAAGCTCCTGGGAGTGGTCATCTGCAACAAGCTTCCTTGGACTCTTCATGTGGATGCACTGGTTAGAAAGGCCCAACAACATTTTTTCCTCAGGCAGCTGAGGAAATTTGGTATGATTTCAAATACCCTTGCCAACTTTTATAGGTACGCCATTGAAAGCATTCTGTCTGGATGTACTACTACCTGGTATGGCAACTGTACCATTCAAGATCGGAGACAGTTACAGAGAGTGGTGAACTTGGCCCGGAAACTCACAAAGGCCAACTTCCCATCTATAAAATCCAGGTTCGTTCTCAAAGATCCATCCCACCCTGGCAATGTTTTCCTACAACCTCTACCATTGGGGTGAAGATACAGAAGCCTGAACACACACACCAGCTGGTTTCATAACAGTTTCTACCCCACTGTTGTTAGAATACTGAATGGACTCACAAACTCTTAACATTCACCCGTACCTGTGTTTTTGTTTTTGCCGCTGTTTACCTAATATTTACTTATCTATGCTAGTTGACTATGTGACCTGCCTGTATTGCTCGCAAGACAAAGCTTTTCAACACTGTTAATGACATCTTCCATCACTTTATTGGTAATTGAGAAGAGACAGATAGGGCAGTAATTGATTTTTCATGTATAGGAAATTACTGGGCAATTTCTGTATTTTTTGTGTTGTAGCTGTACAGGACCAGTTTGGCCAGTATGACACGTTCTGGAGCACAAGTCTTCAGTGCTATTGCTGGAATGTTGTCAGGGCCTTAGCCCAGTGCATCCAACATTTCTTCATATCAAATGGAGTGAATCAAATTGCTATAGACTGGCGCCTGTGATGAAGGATGCCTTTAATCCAAGATGGATCATCTACTCCTGGTTGCAGATTGTTGTGAATGCTTAAGCCTTATCATTTCCATTGATGTGCTGAGCTCCCCCATTCATAGAGATGGGACCATTTATGCAGCTTCCTCCTCCAGTGAGTTGTTTAATTGTCCACCAGCATTGTGGCAGCACTGCAGAGCATAGATCTTATCTGTTGGTTGTAGGATTGCTTACCTCTATCTATCATTTGCTGCTTAAGCTTTTTGGCATGCTATTGGTCCTGTTTTATTGCTTCACAGGTTGAGACATCATTTTAAGCTATGCAGGGTGCTCTTGTACATCAAACTAGGGTTGATGCCCTGGTTTGATGGCACTGATAGAATGGGGGATATTCTTGGATAAGAGGCTGTAGTTTGTATGTTGGTGTACAAATCTGCTGCTACTGATGGCCCATAGCACCTAAAGATGCCCAGTGATGATTTTCTAGGTCTGTTCAAAGTCTGTCTGATTTACCGCATTTAAACTGCCACACAACGTATGCTTCAATTTAAAGCTTTTCAAAAATTTTAAACATTTGCAATTGAGTTTTACAGCCAAATTAGAGGATAATTCTGAAATGTTTAGAATGCTTTAACACTAGTTAACAGAAATTAAAAAACATTTCTGAAGGAGTAAACAAAATAATAAAACTTAAAAAGCTTCATTAATATAATCAAGTTCTTAAGGATAAAACTT
Organism: Chiloscyllium plagiosum; assembly: GCF_004010195.1. Classification (NCBI taxonomy): domain Eukaryota; kingdom Metazoa; phylum Chordata; class Chondrichthyes; order Orectolobiformes; family Hemiscylliidae; genus Chiloscyllium; species Chiloscyllium plagiosum. Next base: position 28,410,118 of record NC_057723.1, on the reverse strand, counting down.
GATCATCAATTCAACTTCATTAACCTGTATTTGAAGAAGTGTTAACAATCATTAGAAAATATGCAGAAAAAAATTCAACATATGATACAATTGAAAGTGATTGAATAATTTAAACACTGACCAGTAAAATCAGTTATATCTTAAAACAAAATACTTGTATCAATTTTGAAGTAAATCACGTAGTCAAGAGAAACAACAGCAGACAAATATAGTGACAATGGAGGAAGATACTACTCCTCCAAGCTGATTTAAAATCACAAACCATTGAGGCAGGGTATTAAACAGGATTCTCTGGAAAATCAATTCATGTGATACAGAATTGCTTCAGGATTACACAAGAAACCCAGAGAAGAATGAGTCAATATATTTCTCAACTCTGTTGGTTCATTTGCACATTACATTTTGAAATGACAAAATGTAAGAGACAGATGCCTTTGGTACGACAGTACTACTATGATACTACACTTGACAATTACTTTTTATCAAGTACTAATCTTATACTGGGGACAGCAAAATTTAACAGAATAATTCAGCTTCCTGGAGGACCTATAGACAACTTTCCTAATAATCTTCACATCTCGTTAGAATTTGGTGATTATCAGGATTTATAATCAGAACTGATTCAAGACTGAATTACAGTCAAAAATTCTGATTAATCCCTTTCAAAGTTATTGCAATCAAAAGCCAATCTAACATTGGTAAGATCTATTCAATTAGTGGTAGAAGCTGAAATTCTAAAACAGCATGATGGGAACAGAAAGCCATCCTTGCTCAAGAAGCTGATCAGGCTTTCTCAACTTTCTACAGTACAAAATTACTAAAGCATCACATGACAGACAAATAAAACATGCCTTAAATATTTTGATGCTGCAAGTTACTATTGTAAATGTGGATTTAAAAAACAACACACACAAAACAGAAGTGATGTTCAGCTTTATTCCACCAGTGCAACTTTTGTATAAAAATGGGACATTTTCAGTGAACATGCAGGAGTTAACAATCATTCAACTACAGAATAGGTAATGTTAATCTGTTGAAAACGTTAACTCCTTTCCGCAACATCTTTGGAACAAAACCCAGAATGCCGTGACGTACCTTCATAAGATCATATTGATTTATATGATGATATGTCAACTTTGGAAAATCAACCTCTCTTAAATGAAGTTATTTAGCTGGGAAGAGTGCGCTGAAGCCCATGCCCCACTGCTCCTCTAGCCATCACAAAAAGGCTCTATGGTTCCACCTCTCATCTGATGTGAGCTCAATTTGTAGCTGTTATAGCAGGAGGAACTCAACACTCATCGGCTCTCCCAGAAAAGGCTGACATCCCTGGCATCCACAGTCTTTAAAACACCTTGTCAAGCAGTGCACAGTTCGTGGCTTCTCAGCGTACGTGCAAGGAAAGGGAAAATTGATGCCCTGCTTTGCAAACAAGGACCTAGATGTCCTATTAGATGGAATGGTACAAAGAAGGCACATACTCTGCTCCAGGACTGACAGATGAGGCAATGATATCTAACCTCGCAAACCTGGCCTGAGGCCAGACGTTGATTTGTTGTCTATATGGAGTCGGTGTAAGTTGCCATGAATAATGTCTGGAGATGAATGGAAGATTAGCATCACCTTACCTAAAAGGGCTTCAGGCTTGCATTAGTGTTAGAAGAATAGGAAGACAAGAATATTTATAAGCTGATATTGAGATTATGATTTCAATGTGCTAGTCATTGGAAGAATAACTCTTTGGGAAGGGCTTAAGTTACACCAAGAGAACAGGATATTAATATATTGGACTTTGGTCTTCAATTGTAGTCAATTGCTCACATGATTGGGCATTAGGAGAATTCAGGTAACAGAGTCACGATAGTGTTTAGAATGATAGGCACATGTCTTAAACAGAGGGTCCTGCCCTTAACTCTAGATTAATTGGACGGATCAAAAAATTGTTCAGCTTGGTATATTCTGTATTGTAAACTCTTCAATTCAAATTACAAAATCTAATAACCAACTGTCAGACCACAGATGAAAAGTTGCATTGGATCAGCAACCTTGACAACTGTAAATCTCTCAATGAGGCTCAGGAGCCCAACCAAAGTTGTTATTTTTGTATTAGTGAGGAAAGGCACTGATCTCCTGTCTACCTAATTCCTTGATGGTTCTAACTGAGAAATGCATCATTCTCTGATCTGTGCTTACCCCCTCCGAGTGAATAATGGGTAAAGGTACCTATCCCTGTGTTGTCCTGGATCCTTGGGGGTTCAAGCCTGAAACAGTCCTTATAACTGATGGTGCTATCTTCATACCCACTATAGTTCAATATTTTCAAGCCTTGCCTTCCATATACTAGAAGCATTTACGCGTAAATACTTCAGCCCCACTTACCTGGGTCTTTTATGACACACTGTTTTTTAATCTCAGTTTAATTCTTTTCATACCGTAGTTCAATTATGTTAATTATTTTTAAGTGGAAGCAAAGATTTTCATGGTGTTGGGTATACCTGATCAACAATTTAAAAAATATTTTTGATGCTGCTTTTTCCCACAGCTCTTCAGTGCCTTGATCCCTGTGAGGTTCATCAGTATATTCTTAATGTGTCACTGGAGGTCAAACAGACAAACAATTTTTAAAATAACTTATTTTTGTACATACTGCATAGTTCCTCTTTCTGTTGGCTTTATTTCTGTAATAATTCATTAAAGTATCATTAACTTGGGACAGATTCTTTCATTTTTGAAATGATACTGTTAAACTAATGAGCTCTTTGATGTCAATTGATTTCAGCATTAGATTCCAATAAAGGGTTTATAATGTCGCTCTCATGTGCTGCTTAGTACAGATTTCAGCCCCAGGTCAAGCAAATCACTGTTGTGCAGGATATAGACTCTGAGTGAAGACCTAAAATTGAGTTAATTCACTGCTGCAAGTCTGCTGCTACTGCCTTTACATTGGATTTGAAGGTCAAAATCAGAAAATTTCATATAAAAATACAAATGTCATTCACCTTAGTTATTTAATTCAGGAATTCTTGTGTGAAGTTATAGATGTTAGAATTTTGTTGACTTTTATTCCAAGGCCATTAAACATCTAATGAATGGATCACCATAATGTATCTGCGCTTAGACATCAGAGGATTTCAGCTTTTATGCTTTCTCACATCAGATTCGTCATTGAATTAACTCACTCAAGCACAGCAGCATCAAAGGCATTTCTCTTGCCCTCAAAATCACTGAATGTGAGAGAAAGAGAACTGTTGGTTCCCATGTAATATTATTGAAGATGACCCTGTAGATAATTTTCCTCCCCACACCAAAAAGAATTGCCTTCCATCAACATGTGTAGTGAGAGACACTTTTCAATTTGACGAATGCACCCATCTTCTTCCTATTTGGAAAATACAACACTTCAAAATTGCTTCGCTAGCTATGAAGCATTTTGGCATGTGTTGAGGTTACGAAAGGAGCTGTATTTACACAAATCTTCCTTCTTGCCTCCCTCTCTCCTTCCATCCTCTCTTCCTTCTTTAGTTTCATATAATTACAACTCGATTTGTAATGAAATATTGAAATATCCAAAGTAATTTTATGGCCCATATCACCTACAAAGCAACAATTAGTAATGGATTGCAGCTCTGTGCAAACTGTCCCCTATCCAGACACTGCTCTACATCTCATGCCAGATCTTTTGAGCCTAGATTTACCAAAAAAACTCAATTTTCTTTTAGAAGAGTAGATAAAGGCACATTTTTCATAAGACTAGCTGCTGTTTGGCAAGTTTAAATGTCATGAGTAAATGTTAGTGAATAGTTGAGAGTAGAGTGATTTGTGGGGAAAGGAAGTGGGTAAATGGATAGGGTGGGTGAAGTGGGAAGGGTGACAGGTTGAATGGCTGGTTGATGGATGAGGTGGTGAGTGGTTAGGGTGGTCAGGGTGAGTAGTCAACATGCCAGCAGGAGACTGCTGCTATCCAGGTTTTGGGTTGCTGATCGGATCATTAAGAATTTAGAGAAGGTAGCTAGATGTGGTCAGGTCAGCGGGTAATAAAGAGGAATGACCTGGAAAATTAGAGCCAGTTGGAGAGATCATGGAGTTAGACAGGTGTCCTTTTGAAGTTTTGGAGGTTCAGTTCTGGAATTACCCAAGAGTTAAGCCAGGAGTTTTCTATCTAATATTTCCTGGTTAACTGTTCAGTTAAATCCCATGGAAATGTCTGAAGTCACCGATTGAAGTGTTAGAAGCCATTGCAGAAGACCCCAGGGAGCAGTGGAATTTGCCTTTGGATGTTGAAACTTTGCAGGCAATTCCATAGACATTAGTGTGTCAGGGCTATAGAATAATGGGATCAATGTCAGACGAATGTGAAATGATATGTAAAAGGAAAGTGCTGTAGATATTAGAAATCCAAAATAAAAACAAAGTAATAGAGAAACTTTGCATGTTTGGCATTATCTGAAGAGACAGAACCACGGTTAATTAATGCTTCCTATCAGATAATCTTCAGAATTTGAAATTATGTAATAACCAATGTCAGAGTCACCTGATTAAGTGGAAAGAACTAGAAGGGAGCAGGAGCTCTAAACTGTAGCTTATTGAGTTTGGTCACTGATTGAGTTGTAACTATAGAGTTCTTCCTGCAAACTCCATGGAGTCTAATGCCATTTCTTTGGGAGATTAGAATTAGACCCAAGCACACAACAACACAGGGTTCAACACACATCTAAGCTTATACATCCAGTATCTAACAATCCAGAGAGAGTTAGACTTGATAATATGGATTCTCCTCGTTCATTTAGTAGTACATAGAGAAAATTTAAATTCATATTGTCAATGACTTTCTAACCATAAAGCTGAATTGATGGAAAATCATAGGCATAATGATGGTCATCGGTCATAATGATCACCTTATGTTTTAATATCCACTGCTAAGTTGAAAAAAACTTGGTCAGCATGAAAAAACTGTGCTGTTGGTAACATTTCTTAAGCAGCCTTAATCACATTTATATTTGCTTTTCTCATATTGAGTGTGTCTTCTTCAAGTATGAAATAATGGACAATAAAGCTTCGACACCGACTCTGAAGGACACGGAGCACAAAGAGAGACACACACTTCTCCACTTAAGCTTTTGTAATTGAAGTCAAAGAACAAGAAATAACACATCCTTAATGAAAAGCAGAAGTGAATAGATTTTTTTTTTAAATTGTAAATTCTAGACTTTCAAGTAGAAAACAATATTTTTTGGATGTGAAGAATCAAAGGAATCCCAAAGGAACAATAAGAAGTTTGAGTTATCAGAATGACATAGTTTATTCATTTTTAAAATTCATTGGTAGAATGTGGGTATTGCTTGCTGCGCCAACATTGATTTTGCATCCCTAATTGCGCTTGAAAATGTGGAGATGCGCTGCATTTTAAAACCACTGCCATTCATTTGGTGTAAATAAACTTACAATGCTGTTAGAGAGGTAGTTCCAGAATTTTGATCCAACAACACTGAAGGAACAATGGTATATTTCCAAGTCAGGATGGTGACTGACCCAGAAGAGAACTTGCAGGTGGTGGTGTTCCCATGTGTTGCTGTACTTGCCCTTGTAGACAGTTCTGATCATGTATTTGAAAATGCTATTTAAGGAACCGTAGTCAATTTCTGCAGTGCTTCTTGTAGATGGTACATAGAACTGCTACTGAGAGTCAGTGGCAGAGGGAGTGAATGTTTGTGGATGTGGTGCCAATCAAGAGGGCTGCTTTGTCCTGGATAGTGCCAAACATCTTGATTGTAATTGGAGAGCCATTCATTCAGGCAAGTAATGGGTTTTCCATCATGTTCTGACTTGTGTCTTGGAGATGATTAATGGCTTTGGAAAGACAGAAGATTAGTTACTCACTGCAGTATTTCTAGCCTCTGAACTGCTTTTATATGGCTAATCCAGTTCAGCTTTTGATCAATGAATAACCTCAGGATGTTGATAGTGAGAGATTCGGTGATGGCAATTTTATTGAATTCTAAGGGGTGATGGTTAGATTGTATTTTGTTGGACATGGCTTTTTCTTTGTATTTGTGCACTGCAAGTGTGTGAATGCTCTCTAAAACCAGTCAGCCCAACCTGGATATCATCTACTCTTGTGCATTTGGACATGGATTGCTTCAGTATCTGAGAAGTTGTGATCTATACTGAACATTGTGCAATCGTTAGTGAAGCCCCTCACTTCTGATGGAGCAAAGGTGCTTAATGGAGCAGCTGAAGATAGTTGTGCTAGACACTATCCTGAGGGACTCCTGCATAGATGTTCTGGAGCTGAGATGATGACAGATTTTCAACAGTCACAACCAACTCCATTTGTGATAGGTATGATTTCAGTAAGTGGAGATTTTTTGCCTTGTTTTCATTGTTATTGCATTCCATTTCCTATCCAGTTTTGCTCAGGTTTCATGATGCCACACTCAGTCATTGATGTCAAGGGCAGTCACTCTCATCTCACCCCTGAATTTGCTCATGCTTGAACCAAGGCTGTAATGTGATAACAAGATGAATGGCAATGGGATGAACCCAAATTGAGTGTCAGTGAGCAGGTTATTGTTAAGCAAGTGCTGCTTGATAGCATTGTTGCTGATATTTTTCATCACTTTACTGATAATTGTGAGTTGAATAATGGGAAAGTAAGTGGCTGGTTTGGATTTGTCTTGTTTTTTTTGTGTACAGGGCAGAGTTGGGCAATTTTCTACATTGTCAAGTAATTGCCAGTTTTGTAGATGTACTGGAACAGCTTGGATAATGGTATGGCAAGTTCTGGAGCATGTTTTCAGTACTATAGCCTTTGCAGTATCCAGTCCCTCCAATTGACATCATGTGGAGTGTATCAAACTGACTGAAGACGAGCAGCTATGATCCTGGAGAACTCTGAATGAGGCAAAGATGGATAATCCAGTTGGCACTTCCGGCTGAAAATTGTTGCAAATGCTTCAGACGTATCTTTTGCTCTGATGTGCCAAGCTCCCCCATTTTTCTCAATGTGGTTAGCTTTCTTCTCCATTGAGGTGTTTAATTGACCACCACTATTCACAACTGGATGCTGCAGAACTGCAGAACTTAAACAATAGTTATCAACAATTGGTTGTGGAATTACTTAGCTCTCTCAAACACTTGCTGCTTGGCACACAAGTAGTTCTGTATTTTTCACCTTTACTGGGTTGACACTTCATTTTTAGGTGTGCCTGGGTGCTGCTCCTGGAATGGTCTCTTGAACTCTCCATTGACTCAGGATCGATCCCCTGGTTTAATGGTAATGATAGAGTGGGGAATATGTCAGGCCACGAGGTTGTAGATTGTGCTGGAGTGCAATGTGTTTGCCTTTGATGGTCCACAGCACCTCATGAATGCCTGTTGAGTTGCGAGATCCATTTGTAGTCTGTCCCATTTAACACATTGATAGTGCCACACAATCCAACAAAAGATGTGAAGTTCTCAATGTGACTTTGATTCTATAAGGACTGTGCAGTGGTATCTCTTAAAGTACTGTCATGGATAGATTTATTTGTGCTGGGCAGATTAGTAATGATGAAGTCATGTATGTAATTGCCTCTCATTGTTTCCCTCACCATATGCCATATACCTAGTTTAGCAGCTATGTCCTTTAGAATTCAACCAACTCAGTCAGCAGTACTGTTGCTGAGCCACCCTTGGTGGTGGAAATTGAAGTCCTCCACCCACAGTACATTCCGTGCCCTTTCCACCTTCAGTGTTTCCTCCACTTGTAATTCTAGATGGAGGAGTACTTATTCATCAGACAGGGAGATGGTGGCATGTGGTAATCAGCAGGAGGCGTCTTCGCCCATGATCGATCTGATGCTGTGAAACATCATGGAGTCCAGTATCAATGTCAAAGATTTGCAGGGAAGCGCCCTCCTAACTCTATACTACTATGTCACCACCTCTGTTGGGTCTTTCCTGCTGGTGGGATGGTGGTAGACCATAGAAGATTCATAGAGCCTCTGCAGTGTGGAGCAGGCCATTTTGCCTATCTAGTCCACATCCACCCTACAAACAGCATCCTACCCGGACCCAATCCAACTAGCATAATCCAACTAGCCTGCACATCCCTGACACTATGGACAATTTAGCATGGCCAATCCACCTAGCCTGCTCATCTTTGGACTGTAGGCCAAAACTGGAGCACCCAGAGGAAACCCACGCAGACATGGGAAGATTGTTCAAACTCCACACAGACTCCCAAGGATGGAATCAAACCCGGGTCTCTGTCCTGTGATGCATCAGTGCTAGCCACTATCTGTAGGACAGTTCAAATTTGCCTTCAGATGTTAGTAAGGAAGAGTTTGCATGGTTGACAGAGCTGAGTTTTGCATTGTTGTTTCTGGGGCCTAGGTCGATGTCAGGTCTGGTTTCATTTCTTTCTTAAGGCTTTTTAGCATTCAATATAACCGAATGGCTTGCTAGGGCATTGCAGAGGACAGTTAAGAGTCAAGTATATTGCTGCAGGTCTGGAGTCACATGGAGCACAGATCAGGTAAGAACATTCCCAAAGGGCATTTATAAATCAGATGTGTTTTTACATAAATTGACAATGGTTTCATGGTCATCATTGAATTTTCAATTCCATTTCTTTTGTTAAAATCAAAACATATGGACGTACATGGAATAGTGTAGGTTAGATGGGCTTCAGATTGGTATGACAGGTCGGCGCAACATTGAGGGATGAAAGGCCTGTACTGCGCTGTTATGTTCTATGTTCCATCCATCATTCCTGGTGGGATTTGAAAGCTGATACCCAGAATATCACTTAGATCTCTGGATCATTAGTCCAGTAACAGTATCATTATGACACCACCTCTCCATGTCAATAATAGAAAATATATTAGTAAATTAAGTAATGATATAAGTGTGGCAATATGTGTATGTAGAGTTTAGAAATGATGGTATTGCCCTCAACTTAGGGTGAGTTAAAGGATTTCCAAGCAGAAGGCAAATGCATTACACTATCAGAGATACATATTAGTTATGATTTGGTGGCAATTCAGTTCCTAATTATCTGTTGTGGGAAGTTATTAACTGAACAGTATGCTCCTCAGAGCCATTTTGAAGAACTGACAACCAGAATCTTCTCAATTTTAACAGAGTAAAAAAAATCTGACTTTTAATATGGGAAATAATTTTAATAAACTGTCATTTGTCTCTTACTTCTGTCTATTTGAACTTAGTGAAGCTAGTTTATGTGAGAAATCAAGCATGATAGCTTGAGTATGTGATATGTTATCAGATTTACTGTCTGCTAAAGAAGATTGCTATCAGAATTTAAAATTGGCGTGACTTGTTAGAATCTCAGTAACGTGCTTATTACATTGCAAGAACATTTTTAAAAATTCTGAACTAGTTCTATTCTTTATTTGCTGTCATTCTTACAGCCTAACCTTATTACCTGAGGATGTGATTAATTCTATTTGTCTCCAACAGCCACCAATCCATTGCCTTGTCCACTTGCGATACACTTTTCATCCAGTTTGCTTTTAAACAATTTGAAGATTAGTGAGGTATGAGTTCATTATTACCTCCTTATTTTTGACTCCTAATGGTCTAATCTACCAGTACAACCAGAACTTGTTTTAAAACCAGAACATGCTTTAGTTTCTTTCCTTGAAGATGTAAAACTCAGTTTTTCATAGAATTTCAATCCTTTCTTATTAAGCATGATTCTCGAGATTCATATCTAACACAATAGAATTATTTCCCATAATCTTGGTAACAAAAACTAGAATACATTGCACAAGATATGTTGCTCATGCAGGGCTTTGTCTGGTTTCAGCAAACCATCTTCTGATACACTCCACTGATCAATTCTATGTATGTGGATATATACGTAAGTGTATCAATGTGTATATTGTATATAGGCTGAATTTTGCACTGAGTTGGATCTTCTCCTTCAGTGTAAATGTCAGTGGTAAACCCACCTATGCTTAGCTACCTCATTCTGCAGCTATTTAAGAACTATTGGACCTTTAGTTGAGCTTGGTCTTCTGCCCTCAGTGGAGAGGAAGTCAATTTTGCTCACTGCTTAATACACCACACCTCCCCACTAATCTATCAGCAATGTGCAACAATTGGAAATCAGACCTAATGTCCACATGTTCTATGTCAACCTCATGTATTTGCCAATACTGCCAGTTCTATACTGCACCTCGCAGCTTCCAAATACATGTTTTCAACTGTTTAATCGGGAAAGGCACATCAATCAACCTCACTGATGCTCTCTCCTTTCTCTTATTTGATAATTGGAGGGAACAGTACAGAACCAGCAGGAGACAGGCACACTTGCATTGCCTCAGCCCTATGGAGGAGGTATTGTGAACTATTGGCCTGGCAGTAACGGACACCATTGAAATCAGTGTCATGGAGAACACCCAGGCTGATGGCATGTTTCCGCCTTACGTACTTCGTAAAAGGCTGAAAGAGGTTCCTGAACTAAGGAAGGACTAGGTCACAAGGAGAAATTTGAAAATGTGGGTGAGATGTTCAAATTGAAGCACCATAGGATCACAAGCCAATGTTGGAATGCCATTAAAGGAGTAATACATGATTTATATTTTGCTTCATGTTGCCACATGAACATTCTGGCTTTGGTATGGTATTACAATATGGTTCAACGTTAACTTTTAACTTGGATACACACAGCAAAGCCAGCTATCAGCGTCATAATATTTAGTAAATGTTTTGCATGATCGTAAATCAAAATTTTTAGACCAGGTAAGTTGTGCTCTTAAAATTTCAGTTCCGACTGAGATATTTGAACAACTCTCTGGACTCATAAATGAAAAGGAAAGGGGATTAGTCTCTTCTGTGAACTGTGTAAATGTATGCTGACAGTAAATCCCCTTCCTAACTTCTGTTCTGTCTGTTTTGCTTAGAGGCTGTAAGGCAATTTATTATTGAACACTAATCTGATTCATATTCAGCACTTTTTAAGGCAAAGTCGACAGCTTTTTAACACTGTACAACTGTATGTTGGATTCAAGAATCCTTGTCTTTCCAACTTACCCCAATGGATTTTTTTTTGAAAATAATGTTATTTGTGGGTTCTTGCAGAATGAGTATTCTGTTAAGTAAAGAGAGATCACTATGTGTCATCTGATTCTCATTTTTAAGTGCTATGAAACTGTGACTAGAAGTAATGGTGTAGAACGATAAATTTCTATTGAATTAAAAGCAAAGATAGTTGTGCAATAAATTAAAACTTTCTTTTTTGTCTCTTGAACTCTATCAGCGATGGCTCAATGAATATAAGTTTCCGTCAGAAAGATTTTGGGTTCAAGACTGACTTCAGAAACATGAGCGCAAACATTCAGGCTGACATTCCAAAATGGAAGTGAGAGAACTGCTCTGTTCTTTCTGATGGGAGGTTGAATAAAACTCCTGCCTGAGTTCTCAATGGACAAAGAGAGCCCCAGGGTAGTATTTTGAAATACCTGGTGTGTTCCCTATTGTACTGTTCAAAATAACTCACACAGGAACTGCAACCAGATCCTGAATTAGGTTTCACGAGTTATTTTCATTCCAGATGTGATATCCCAAATTGTCAAATTCCTGGCTCTCTTTCTTTCTGTCAAACCCCTTGGACGTTTAGAACAAGGTTAATTTGCAAAGGATCTCTTCCCAGTTGAAAACCTTTCTCTCAGACGGTGTGAAGTTTTCTTTTAAAATTAGCTAATTTAGCCAGGCTTTTTTGAGTTAACAAAAGTTTTTTAGTTCCTAAGTACAAGAAGAAATAATGACATATGGTGCAGATGAATAGTTCATAAATGAGAAAGGAGTCCAAAAATAGTTTAAAATATGTCAGTTTTCCATGCGTCATTCATGAAGATAATTTGATAGTTGAACAGTCAATTTTTGAAATGGAATTGAAAGTCAATTGAAATCCTATTGTCTTGTGTGTTTTTGACAGTGGCTTGTTGGCAGCACTAATAAAGAAGTGTTTTTCAGTTGTTCTTTATCACTCTGGCTTGAATACTGGCTAACTGGTTTGTAACACACAGAATGAGGGAGTAATTTACCTGTAATTCAGTGATGGGTAATGGTTAGCTCTTTGACTGTGACCCTCAGGGCATGTTAGTGCTTGAATCCATGTTAGTATACATATGTACATCAGCACATAAGCACACCTTCTTCCATTAACATACACGAGCAGGATTGAACTGGCTTTTATCTTCTCTTCTTGTGTATCCTCAAAAGGGGAAGATACAAAACATGCTTATCACCCACACTGCTGTTTTGCTCACATTGTATTAATAGCCTGAGATAAGCCCCAGAAGATGAAACTCCAGTTTGTAATTTATTTTTCCCTTACAACGCTATCCCTTTGAAGCCTCCTTTACACCCCAGCAGGTGTGACATTCTGGGGTTTCTTACCAGACAGCCACTGAACTTACATGTGCAGTCATTTGTTTGGCTATAGCAGTCCTTTTGTTGAGAAATAAAATATGTTGGAATTAAAAGATTTTTGTGTCATAGGTCGCTCAGATTTTGATCTATGATCATAATACGTCTCCAGCGGCGGCATAGTAGCTCAGTGGTTAGCACTGCTGCCTCACAGTTCCAGGTTCGATCCCACTCTCAGGCGATCCCACTCCCAATCTGTGTAGAGTTTGCACATTCTCCTTGTGTCTGTGTGGGTTTCCTCACCAAGTCCAAAGACATGCAGGTTAGGTGGATTGGCTATGCTGAATTGCCCATAGAGTCCAGGAATGTAGGCTAGTTGAATTAGTCATGGGAAATGCAGGATAACAGGGATACATTGCATTTGGATGGGATGGTCTATGGATGCTCAGTGTTTGCCGAGTATTCTGCTTCCACACTGTAGGGATGCCATGATTCTGCATGATGAATTAAGTGATATAGCAATAAAATGGTCTGATTGATTGACAATTTAATAGGGTTGTTGTGCAGCATTTAAAAAATATGTTCAGAATGACTTTCCTTTAAGGATTTTCATAAATGTCTTGTTACTCTAGGATTCATTGGTTCTGTACAGAGTGCAAACTTGGTGAATGGGTATGGAATTGCTAAAAGTCGGCATGGAGGGTATAAGGGTCCATGGAGGTGTGTCAGGAAATGAGTTACCATTGACGAAAGGAAACACAGTTGTGGCTGGGTAGTTGCAAGGGTCTGTATGAGTTGTCATGGATGGGATAAGCCCAGAAATAACCAGTGGTCATGTGGAAAACATATTCACCTGGAATGAATCTGGAATTCACTGGCCATGAAGTGGACTTATTGAACAGGAACCTGAATAAGCACTTGAACCACTGCGATCAGCAAAACTATGGAGTAGATGTTGGAAAGTGGAATTGGTATGAGGTAATTAGTTCATTAAACTAGTGCAGATGTGAGGGGCTGAATGCCTCTTTCTGTGCTGTAATATTTCAAAGGTGGCAATTAGGGTTAGTAGGCTTACTATTCACCATAACAATCAGAACAAATCCCAGAGAATGAAGGTGGGATTTAAACAAGTTAACATTCGGCAGCCTCTGTGGCCATTTCCAATCTGCACCACGGGATGGTGGATCTTTCTTTATCCTATGCCCCTAGCTAAAATCATGCCATTCACTGCCCTTTTTCTCGAGAAGGAAGGAAGGCCTGGACATTTCCAGACTTCAACCACCTGTCTCAAGGTGAAAGTCTGTTTCATGTCCTCCAGAGTTTAGAAAATAAGTAGTGATCTTATTGAAAGATGTAATGTTCTTAAGTGGCTTGACAATGATTCTGCGGAATCGAGAACTAGAGGGAACAGTTTCAGAGTAAGAGGTTTGCCATTTAGGACTGAGTTGACAGATATTTCTTCACTCTAAGGGTTGTGAATCTTTGCTATTCTCTACTTCAGAGAACTATGGTTGCTCAGTCTTTGGGTATATCAAACATATAGGCAGATTTTTGGATACTGAAGAAATCAAAGAATGTTTGGATAGGACAGGAAGATGGAGTTGGGCACAAGAGAAATCATCATTTATTGTACGGCAGAGTCAGCTCAAAGGGTTGAGCGGGTTGCTCCTGTTCTATTTCTCACGTTCTTAACTTACAAAGTATTGAGTTGGCTGAAATGTGCTCTACAATGTTTTAAGATCATAAAAGACCTTTTGTCCATTCAAGTCTTTAGTTTAATTGCACTCTGCACATAAGTGATTGTGACAGTGGAATATTTTACATTTTCTTCTTCTTGCAACTGTTTAAACAATATTTTGGGATATCATTGTTTAAGTGCAATGACAGTGAACAATCGCTATACTGCACTGTTCATTTGTTATATAGAAAAATTAATTCATAAATAATCACATGCATGTTAATTTAATCATGGATATCAATGACTTTGAGATTGAATAATATTAATGGAAGTGAATTGATAGAAGTGAAAGATACCATCAGTCTGTTTCAAAGAGTGATTCCCCTGGCAGTGAAGGTCAAGGACACCACTCGGCAATATAAACTACAAGCTCAAAAGAAAAACATATTGGAAGTGAAGTTTAGGAAAGAGCATTCTGTTATATAAACAAAGTTAAATAAGCTGTCTTGTCACATTAAGTTCTTTACATAGACTAATTCCCTCATTCATTTAGCACTGTTCTAATGTATATATCAAAATGAATAATAATTGGACAAGGGAGATCTTTCAAGAATAAACACTCTCCCTTGTGAAGCTATTAATTGGAATGCAGAAAATGCAGCAGATTGCAGTATATCCCAGAGTCATTGTTTAATTTAAGACTAAGTAATAAGTTTTATAGAGCCTTTGTTTATGAATAATGAACAGAATGCATTTAAGATTTCGTCTAAAGATAGTGCTTTTTCGAGCTGAAGAATGAATAAAATATTTTCGAATTACAAATTACAATAACGTCAAAGGGTATACAAGAATCTTATGGCAAAATAAGGAAAGAATCCTTCCAACTTAGAATCTTTATGCTGACTTTCTCTTTCTTCAAAGGAATTCAAGTGTGCTGTTTTTCATTCTGTTCCTTTTTATCACCGAAGACCTTTACGCTGCCAAGGAAATAATGTGATAGCTAAACTCTTTTCCATGACACATATTTACCGTGGCTGTGCCTTTCTCTTTGATGAAGGTAAACCATGTCAATCATCAGGAAAGTTCAAAATCTGGTTTTGCAGAAGGTATAAACTAATTAAACCAAGCTTTTCAAAGTTGCTCCCAACAGCAAAATGAACATTAAAAGCAAGGAAATGATTAGATTAGATTAGATTCCCTACAGTGTGGAAACAGGCCCTTCGGCCCAACTAGTCCACACTGACCCTCCAAAGGGTAACCCACCCAGACCCATTTCCCTCTGACTAACGCTCCTAACACTATGGGCAATTTAGCATGACCAATTCACCTGACCTGCATATCTTTGGACTGTGGGAGGAAACCGGAGTACCCGGAGGAAACCCACGCAGACACAGGGAGAATGTTAAAACTCCACACAGTCACCCGAGACTAGAATCGAATGTGAGACCTGGTTCTGTGAGGCAGCAGTGCTAACCACTGAGCCACCATGCCGCCCCTGTGGAAGGGGACCAGAGCACCCAGAGAAAATCCCCGCAGACAGGAAGAATGTGCAAACTCCACAGTCGCCTGAGGCTGGAATTGAACCTGGGTCCCCGGCGCTGTGACGCAGCAGTGTTAACCACTGAGCCACTGTGATACCCTTTCCCCTCTAATTATTTTTTTAAAAAATTAGATTAGGTTAACGTAGAAAAGGTTATACTAGCTAGAGAAAAGCTATGAATAAAATATAAAAAAGAATGAAAGAATATTAAAACTTCACAAAAGCTAACTGCAAATACAATGTTAAGTTTTTTGAATTAATGCTGTATGTTTAAAACTGTCATTACAGAACTATTCTTGATTTTTGAAAAACTGATTTCAATAAGTTTTGTGTTATTCATAGCTTGATGGTGTATGGCCTGTAAACATACAAATATATCTACCCAGAAAGAAAGGATTTTCTTCTTGATCAAGTGTCAATCTTAAGTGTTAAGCTTCACCTTGCTTTAGAAATATTACTTTTGCTTGGATATTGTTTAATATTAAAGTTATAATACATGGCTTGGTGTCAGAAGAAATAAATAATTTTGCACTTTTGGAGATTCCATCCTTCACATTGAAGCTAAGGTCACATCTGTCCTCTCAAAAGACCAGTGGCACTATTTGAGGAAAGCAAAGCATTTTTCTGGTTCATACAAAGCTAAAGACTGCAGAAACCAGAAGTCTGAAATAAAAATGTAGGAAATGTTCAACAGGCCAAGCAGCATTTCTGGTTGATGAAATAAATAGATTATTTTTTAGTCACTTGTGGGACTTGGATGTCACTGGCTGGCCAGCATTTATTGCCCAACCCAGGTTCCCCTTGAGAAGGTGGCTGAAAACTGGTATTTTGTAAAGTTGGAGATCACTGGAAGAGGCCAGCATGGATTAATGGGAAGGTGATAGCATAATGGTGTTATCACTGGACGAGTTATCCAGAGACCCTGGAAATGTTCTGGGGACCTGGGTTTGAATTCTTCCATGGCAGATGGTGGCATTTGAACTCAGTAAAAGAAATTTGGAACTAAGAGTCAAATGATGATCATGAAACTATTGTCAATGGTTGGAAAAACCTACCTAGTTCACTAATGTTCTTTAGGGAAAGAAACTGCCAACCTTACTTGTCTGGCCTACATGTGACTCCAGACCCACAGCAATGTGGTTGACTCTTAATTACCCCCTATAATTAGAGGTGGGTAATAAATTCTGGCCTAGAGTAAAAAGAACCCACTTGGCACTTCTGGCTGGAGATTGCTGCAAATGTTTCAGTTTTATCTTTTACATGGATGTGCTGGGCTCTTCCATCATCAAGGATGGGGAAAATTGTGGAGCCTCCACCTCAAATGAGTTGTTTAATTGTCCAACACAATTCATGTCTGGATGTGGCAGGACAGCAGAACTTAGATATGATCTACTGGCTGTGGGATTGCTTAGCTCTGTCTTTCACTTACTGCTTATGTTGCTTGCATGCAAGTAGTCCTGGTTAATGGCTTCACCAGGTTGAGACTTCATCTTTAGGACTGCCCCGTGCTGCCTTTGGCATGCCCTCCTGCACTCTCCGTTGATTCCCCGGATTGATTGTAATGGTTGAGTAAGGGATATGCTGGTCCATGAGGTTGGAGAATGTGCTGGAGTACAATTCTGCTGCTGTTGATAGCCCACAATATCTAATGGATGCCCAGTCTTGAATTGCTAGATCTGATTGAAGTCTGTTTCATTTAGCATGGTGATAATGTCATGTGACATGAGGAGGGGAGGTATTCTCAGTATGAAAGCAGGAGTTTGTCTCCACAAGGTCACGTTTACTGATACTGTCATGGAAAGACAAATCATCAGCCAGCAAATTGGTGAGGATGAGGTCAAGTATGTTTTTCCCTCTTGTTGCTTTCCTCACCATCTCCTGAGGACCCAAATATGTCCTTTTGGACCCGATCAGCTTACTGAGTAGTGTTATTGCTGAGCAATTCTTGGTGGTGGACTTTAAAATCCTCCACCCAGAGTACATTTTGTACCTTTACTATCCTCAATGCTTCCGCCAAGAGTTGTTCAACATGGAGGAGTAATGTTTGATTAGCTGAGGGAGGATGGTACATGCTGATAAGCAGGCAGTTTCCTTGGCCATGTTTAAACTGAAGCCTTGAGACTTCATGGGGTCCGGAATTAATATTGCAGACTCCCAAGCCAACTCCCTCCTCACTGTATACCACTGTGCCGCCATCAATGCTGGGGTCTGCCTTGCAGTGGGATGGTGATGTGGTGTCTGGAACATTGTCAGGTTTGATTCCGTGTATAGAAATATGTCAGACAATTGCTCTCCCAATTTGGCACTAGCCCCAGATGTTATTGAGGAGGACATTGCCGGGTCGCTAGGGCTGTTCTTGCTGCTGTCATTTCTGACATCAGTCAATTTCATTTCTTTGAGACTTTATACCGACTGATACAATTAAATGGCTTGCTCGGCCATTTCAGAGAGTAGTTGATAGTCGACCACATTGCTACGGCTCTGAAGTCACATGTAGGTCAGACCAGGTGAGGTTGGCAGTTTCACATTAGTGAACCAAATGAGCTTTACCAACAATTGTTTCATCGTCATCAGAAGCTTCTTAATTCCAGATTTTTTTTATTGAATTCAAATTCCACCTTCTACCATAGCGGAATTTAGACTTGAGTCTCCACAACATCAGCTGAGCTTCTGGATTAGCCTAGTGACAATACCACTGAGAAAATGCCTTCCCTAATATAAGGTTCATCCATATTGAAACAATAAGATCATAGACATTGACGCAGAAGTAGGCCATTCAGCCTATTGAGTCCGCTCCTCCAATTCAGTTAGATCGTGGCTGATCTGATAATCCTCAATTCCACTTCCCTCCCTTATCCCCATAAACCTTGATTCACTTACTGATTAAAAATTGTCTTTCTCAGACTTGAATGTACTTGATAGCCCAGCATCAACAGTCTTTTGTCATAAAGAATTCCACAGTTTCAGTATCTCCAAGAGAAGTAAATCCACCTCAGCCTTGTCTTAACTGTGCAACCACTTATTCTGACATTGTGCCTTCTGAAACTCGATCTCCCATTAAGGACAAACAACCTTTCTGCATCTTCTCTGTCAAGTATTCCAAGAATCTTATGTATTTCAATAAGCTTGCCTCTCATATTTCAATGAGTACAGGCTCAGTCTACTCAATCTGTGCTCAACAGAGAGCCCCTTAACACCTGGTATCAGTCCAATGAACCTTCACTGAACATGCATCCAGTGCTCATTTACCTTTCCTTTGATAAGATGCCCAAATTGTTCACAGTATTGCAGCTGTGGTCTGACTAATGCCTTGTGTAGTTTTAGCAGACCTTTCATTCCCTTTGAAATAAAGATCAATATTCTATTTGCCTTCTCTGTTATCCACTGAACTTGGAATGCTAATTGTTTTGTGATTCATGGCGGAGGAATCTAAAATCCTTCTGTTCCATAATTTTCTGCAGCTCTTCACCATTTAAATAATGTTCAGCTCCTCTGTGCTTCCTACTAAATTGCATAACCTCTCATTTCCTCACATTATATTTTACCCACCAAATTTCTATCTTTAAGTTGCTACCTGACTACTGAATAATTCCACATTTCAGTTATTATCATCCTTGTTAATGATTATTTCCTAACCAATATCACAAACCATATCACATTGGACAACATGCTATGGGTGGGGTCCCCGCACGTAAATGTCCGGGTGAGCCTGGTTCCAGCTGGCCAACTCACCCTGCTTTATTTTTTCAGGCAATGGAGCTTTCATTATTAAGCAGTGAGATTTCCATCCATCCCCAGGAGGAAGTACTGCCTCATGGCACAGCTGGTCAACCAGAGGCCAACAACTGTACAATACTGGCAGCACCATAGAGATGGAGTCCAATGCTAGCACTGCAGCTAGGTAAAAGATGAAACATTGAATACTGGAGCCTGTCCTCCAGAGATGTGCTGCCTCTAGCAAGGACCAGACTGGGCAGGTGCTGGTAAGTGGGATGAAGGTATGTAGGGCTGACGAAAATTTTGGACAAGACAAGAACACGTTGGATACTGGAAGAGAAAACTGTATGGGAGGGTGGGTGGAACTCTTCAATCCTTTCTGGGATCCAGTATGGAGGCACTTCCCCAATTTTTCTGACCAGCAGCCAATAGAGACAAATCTTTAAGGTTCAGTGTTGGATCCAGGCATCTCCTGCTCCCTGTTAAACCAGATGGTGACATGATGCCCTTAGTAAACATTAATTGCCCACTTAACGGCTTCCATTGGGCCATGGATGGGCAATCCATCAGATTCACAATGGGTAGAAAAGCAGAATCACAGGGAACATAAGACAAATGGCACAGTATGCTATTGAATTTACCATCCAGCTGCTTCCCCATCCATGGATGGTCTATAAAACCCATTACTTGATAAATCATGCCAATAATATTTGAAGTACTTTGATGGGTTCAAAATTGTCTCTCTGTTTGTCTAAGAAGTTCTCATACTGCTAAAAATGCTTAATTATCTGTGAAAGAGTTTGAGATATACTGAGTATGTGGAAAGGTTTTCACTCCTAATATTAAATAATTTTCAAAGGTTGTGACTAGACACTCATTATCATCAACATTTCTCCCCTTTCCGTATCTGTGTTGCTGATTCCCCAGCACCTTTCACGTATGCTTCAGCTAATTCCATACCATCCTTTAGCCCTCCCCTGTTCATCATTGTGTGTACCTTCCAATGGAAGCTACTTCTTGGTTACAACAGCTGAAATACTAAATATCTTGTTTATAAAGTGGCTTTTCATCTACACATAACATTTTAAGGATCCTTAATTATTTTGCTGTTTCAGAGAACATGAACCTTAATTGCAGTTTAAATTTTGATTATGAAATGTAGCCATTAAAACCTCACAAAATTTGTACAATTGTCAACTATCATCCAAAATTACAATGAACTCAAGTAAAATCAGATAAATTTGTTTGGGAATGTTAGATTCATAGCTATGCATTTTTCATAATTAATTGCTTTATTACATCATATTGACAGAATACTGTATGTCTTTAATTTGTTTATGACTGTCAAAAAAAGCTTCGGTTTCTGCAGTTCCTTCATGGAAGGAGAGTTTGTCAAGCATTTGGATAGGACACATACAGCTAGAAATATAATCAAGTAGCTATTAAACTGTTGTTCATCTATCTATTCTGCAATACCATATTTCATGTAAAATTTCTTTTTAAATTTCTTCCCCTTTCCATTAACCTCAGAATTTATAGCTGACCATGATCTAGTCCCAAACAGAATTACCTGCTTTTTCACCAATGTGGAACTTTTATTAATGCTATACTGATAAAAATTGCTGTTGTTCACCAATGGTCTTTGACTTTCTTCAGGAGTATTGAGAAAGTTGGCATGGTGGCTCAGTGGTTAGCACGGCTGCCTCACAGCATAGGGTCCCAGGTTCAATTCCAGCGACTGTGTGGAGTTTGCACATTCTCCCTGTGTCTGCTTCCTCTAGGTGCTCTGGTTTCCCCCACAGTCCAAAGGTGTGCAGATCAGATTAATTGGCCATGGTAAATTGCTCATAGTGTTAGGTGCATTAATCAGAGTGGGTTACTCTTCGGAGAGTAGGTGTGGACTTGTTGGGCTGAAGGGCCTGTTTCCACACTGCAGGGTGTTTAATCTAATATTGCTTAAATTGAAGATATCCCACTAACTCTTGAGGAGATCACAGGGAGAGGAATCTTGTTTGAGTCATGCTGATCTCACATATAAGGGGCACAACTTGGTGAACACAATTTACTGCATTGTGAAAAAGCAAAAGTGAAAAGCATTTGCCCATTAATTATCATTTGTATGATGCTTTTATGCACTCTCAGGAATACTCTTGTTAAATCCTCTTTTAATCCTACTTTTCACTTTTAGATTTTTTAAATTTTGTTTCTGTAATGTGCTCTTTTCCCCTTGTTATGGATCAGGCCAGATCCCCTCAAAACATTTCAAGAAGAAAGCACGGACCCTATCTTTGCTCATTGGTTTAAGCAGGTGTCTAGCAGATATTCCAGGAGTGATGCCGTTGGCACTATCACTTAATTTTAAACAGAATAGAATATATTTCAAGATTACAGAATGAAGCACAAACAAAAGAGAACAGAATATAGAATAACTTAACTTATCCGAAAACCCAACAGATTGTCCCAACCTAATGATGCTGTTCCAAATACTTGCAACAATCCCCATAAACACCCTTTGCAATAAAAATAAAAATCCAGCCCAGGTTCTCACAGGAGAGATGTCAGAGAGAGGGAGGATCATCATGGATCTGCTTCATTGGGTCTAGCAGCTTCACAACTGGCTGCTTGCTAAAACCAAACCAAACCAAACCCAAACTAGAGCAGGCTGAGCTGGGAGAACTGGCCACTTCCCTTTCATTGTACAAGTGTTTTTTCAAAACGTAAAAGCTTGTTCAAGTAGATCAACCCCAAGCATTTCGGAACCTGTGTCTTTATAACCGCTCTGAAAAATCAAACAAGGACAGACTGGAGATTTGTGACCAGTGCAATGGCACAAAGATCGATGCTGGGTCCACTACTTTCTGTCATTATATAAACAATTTGGATATAAACATAGGAGGTAGAGTTAGTAAGTTTGCAGATGACACCAAAATTGGAAGTATAGTGGACAGCGAAGAAGGTTACCTCGGAGTACAATGGGATCTTGATCAGATGGGCCAATGGGCTGAGGAGTGGCAGATGGAGTTTAATCTAGATACATGCAAGATGCTGCATTTTGGAAAAACAAATCAGGGCAGGACTTATACGCTTAATGCTAAGGTCCTGGGGAGTGTTGCTGAACAAAGAGACCTTGGAGTGCAGGTTCACAGCAAAATAATTAAGGATCCTTAAAATGTTATATGTAGATGAAAAGCCACTTTGTAAACAAGATATTTAGTATTTCAGCTGTCGTAACCAAGAAGTAGCTCCCATTGGAAGGTACACACAATGATGAACAGGGGAGGGCTAAAGGATGGTATGGAATTAGCTGAAGCATACGTGAAAGGTGCTGGGGAATCAGCAACACAGATACGGAAAGGGGAGAAATGTTGATGAAAGTCGAGTCACAGGTAGATAGGATAGTGAAGAATGCGTTTGGTACGCTTTCCTTTACTGGCCAGAGTATTGAGTACAGGAGTTGGGAGGTCATGTTGCGGCTATACAGGACATTGGTTAGACCACTTTTGGACTATTGCATGAAATTTTGGTCTCCTTCCTATTGCAAAGATGTTGTGAAACTTGAGAGGGTTCAGAAAAGATTTACAAGCATGTTGCCAGGGTTGGAGGATTTGATCCATAAGGAGAGGCTGAATATGCTGAGGCTGTTTCCCTGGAGCGTCGGAGCCTGAGGGGTGACCTTATAGAGGTTTATGAAATCATGAGGGGCATGGATCGGGTAAATAGACAAGGTCTTTTGCCTGGGCTGGGAGTGTCCAGAACTAGAAGGCATAGGTTTAACGTGAGAGAAAAAAGATATAAAAGGGACCTCAGGGGCAATGTTTTCACACAGAGGGTCTTACATGCATGGAATGAGCTGCCAGAGGGAGTGGTGGAGGCTGGTACAATTACGGTATTTAAAAGACATCTGGATGGGTATATCAATGGGAAGGGTTTGGGGGATATGGGCCAAATACTGGCAAATGGGGTTAGGTTAAGTTAGGATACCTGGTTGGCATGGACGAGTTAGACTGAAGGGTCTGTTTCCATCCTGTACATCTCTATGACTCTATGATAATATAAACTTGTTAAAGGAGCAGCATCATTGTACCCTTTTCATTATTCTTATCGCAGATACTTTATCTTTAGTGTTTTCACACTTCACTTCAGTTTCCTGATCATGATGAAGTTCAAAGCATTGGGGTTTGTCTTTCAGCAGTAATTAGAAGGGTGGATTTTTCTGTCTAACCTTGAAAGAAAAGAATTTAGGAACCAGATCCAGCAGATATCAATGATTCCCTTTATCTTAAGAGAAAAGAAGAGATCTAAGAAAGCGAGGCTCCATAAAGAGACTTGTAGCCATTTGGGTAAAGCTGAAGGATCCATGTGGAGATAACAGAGACGATTATTGATTTAGATTTGGCTGTGCGGTAACAGATTAAAAATAGAATATCCCACAAATCTGTCAATAGTCACATAAAAGGCACTTAGAGAGTGAATCAATGGAAGATGTCGGTTGTAGAATTATTTAGAAATGTGAATAAAATTCAGATGAAAATTCAGTCTGCCACAGAATAACAAACTTTATTTAGTTCTACAGTTGGATGCTAACAGTCATGAGCAAAATAATGTGAAACAAGCTACAAATTCTTGTAAACATATTTTGTATTGAAACTTTGCAAAAATAATTATGGCCCAAACTGTAGAATAAATCATGTCAGATCATCCAAGGATTAGCAATGCATTTTAGCTCTAACCAGTCAGAACTAAACAATTAAAGGTGTTCTTTACCAAGGGTCTCTTCAATTTGGAATTTGCAACTTAGTAAATCGGCTCTTGGTGTGTTTAACAAAAATACCTGCCATTGTTCACATTTACGACTACTGTGTAGAAATTTGGATTCTTACTATTCTTTAATGTATGAGGAAAAATTTAGAGAAGGATAGACTCAGGTTATAAAACAGTACCAATTTTAAGTGGCAAACTTCATGAGGAATAGATAGAACATAAAAGCACAAATATAAGCCACCATCAAACAGAGGGTACAAACAAATCAAATATTTGATCACCAGCTTGCTGCACTTAACTTCATAATAACTCAGAATTTTACCATTGCTGTGTGAGTTTAATTAAGTATGTGTGTGAAGTGTGGTGAGATTTATTGAACTACAAATACTTGGAATTCGAAATTGGGGTTGGCCTGCAACATTCAATTTTGGTATTCATTCGCTTGGTATTGGCTGTCTATTAGCTAATATTAGCTCGGTAAAAAGTCAGGTGAAACAGCTAAAAGTTAATTATCAGCTATTGTAAATAGTTTAGCAGCAGTACTTGAGCTGTGGAATATTTTCAGGACCCATATCTGTAGTATGCACCAGAAAGCATAATCTTCCCTGAACTTACCTTACAAGCGACCATTTCCATATCTATTTAAGATAGGGTTCCTTGAGAGTGTTGTGGTGCACTGCCAGTGTTCCCTACCTCTAGACCAGCAAATCAAGGTTCAAGTCCCACCTTCCCCAAAAATGTGTATATATAGATATGTCTGTAATACAATCTATTAGCAACTCTTGTTTTACGCTGTTGTGATACAGTGCTACTGGCCCTATCTCACCTACACCAAATGTACAATACAAAGCACATCTGACCTGGTTGATGAAAGATATCTACAAAATTAGTGCAGCAATGTTACACTTGAAGCATGCAATAGGCTGCAGCCAATGAAGTCTAAATTGCCATTAGGAATTGAAGAAAGGCTTCCTAGTCTCCAGACCCAGGCAAAGGTCTGGTAGCTGTGGACGGGAGAGATGGATTCTGCTCAGACAGAGCCTCTGGTTCTGATGTCCATGGTCCTTTGATGGGATTGTGTCTCCACCCAGCTGCTGATTGTGCTACATAGTTTGGAGAGAGGGGAGTGCATTGCAATGGAAAAATCAAGTTAAATCCCCTTCATCACCCCAACACGATTGACGAACCATCACCACTATGTAAAGCCATTGTCAATGTTAAAATTTATCTACTGGGTATGGAAACATGTCAGGGCACAGACAGTCTTTAACTTATATTTTGTTCTTAATGCCACCATCAAGCCTGTCTCTGCGCGATAAACAAAGTTTCCACTTGAAACCATGGGCAAATTTTCAGGATCTCGTGCTTGTGCTTCAGAATGAAATTGGAGTTGTTGTAGAAACTAACCATGGTGTGTGGTCTAATCATATAGTTCAAGATTTTGTGAACGCATTCCTAGGATTGTGATATAGAATGGAATTGTAATAGAATTAAACTAAAGCATTGCTTCAGTTGTAATGATCTCAGCCAAGACCACCACATTTATGTTATAGTCCAGTTAGAAAACAGCTCTTGAGAGTATACAAAAATCTATGTATTTTGATGGCCAGATAGTTGTTGTAACAACAAACATCGATTGGGAAAACCTGATGCAGCAGACTCCCAGGAAATTGCTTTAATAAACTGAAAACTCCAGATGGACAATTCCCCTGCATCTGGAACACTCTGGGAGAAAAATCCCTTAATGTCAGAGAATTTGAAGGAATCTGACTCACTTAAGCTTAATAGTTAGTTAGAAAAAAAAACAGGATTGTAAGCCTGCTTTAACTCTGTAATTCCTGAATAAATATTAAATGGAACCTGCATATTCACCACTGACAACCCCAACTACACCACGCCAGTATCCTACATCGTCTCCGGTAATCTGAAATCTTCCTAACCCAACCCTGTTTGGCCAGGCACCACTAGCCTCAGCCAACACCCTCTCCTCACCCCCATCCACTCCCATCCTGGCCTGTCAAATCTTAACCTAAACTGACACCTTTCAACCCACCCCTGGCCCAACCCCATTCCACTTGACAAAGACCCATTCCTACTTTGGACCCAACAGCTCCCCTAATGACCCTTCCTCTATTCAGTACCCACCTGGGCATGACCTAATACCCCCAATCAGCATCCCTCCCAACTGACCCAATCTGAAATGCCCCCATGTCCCAAACCTGACATCCCCAACACAAAATCACAGCTCCCTACCAGCTTCCCAGACCACCCCAACCTGATACTCTCCCAACAACCCCTGACCCTACCTGACAATCCCTTAACTGGGCCCAAAACCAACCCTTGCCCAAATCAACTCCATGCCTGTGCATTCATCTAATTACGTAGTATTGTACCTACATGTCTCCTTACTCACCTGTCACCCTACTCCCTCTATATCTTCCAAATCTACTCCCCTCACTTACCTTGCATTCTCATATTTTCACAGTAGCTTTCAAAGTATTTGCTGAATATTTAAACTGCAGTATATGGCTGTAAACATCTTTACAACAATCCTCAATGATGATGAATTTTTAAGAATCCTGGACAGCTTCATAACAGATGGTCCGTGTTTAGGAATCTCCAGCACAGATATTATCTAAAGGTAAATGCATAGTTTTTATTCTGAACAGAATCAAAAATAGGGTTTCCAACCTGATTGGAATTTCTGGACCAAGTCAGAGTCCCCAGGTACTTACCAAGATTCCACAGTATTGAACAAACAATTAGAGTTTAGATGAGCAAAGCAATCTATATATACCTTATATTGTCACACTCAATTAAAATGGGCAACAGACAGTAAATAAAGTTTCCTCTTCACTGTCCTCTCGACAATTATTGATTGTCAATAAATGTTGTCCTAAACAGCAACATCCTCACACTGTGAACAAAATAAAGCACTCCTTGGGGTGATCAATGCATATTCCATGAATTTCTCAACAAACTCCTTTTAAATGTTACTAAATCTCAGACAAACATTTAAAAGAATTCCACTTCCTCACTTCTGAAGCTCTAGCTTTGAAATTCCTTCAAACCCATTCTGTTGTGGACTTTCATGTCTGCTCATATCCTTGTAGTTCACCCTCCAGGGACTTCACTGTCTTACATTCTTGAGACTGTCCTCCAGCATCTACCCATGGACACAATTCCAGTTTTTATTTCAAAGATAGCTACATTCCCTAAGCAACCATTGACTCTTGGGTTTTCCAAACTTTAGTCTTTCTCAGTGGAATCAAACAAATGCCATTTGTGGAATTTCTTTAAACTCACTTTGAATGTATTGAGTCATTATAGATGCACAGGTTTCTTCCAAGACCCCATCACTTACAGAAATTTTCTTGAGTTCCAGCCTCAACACTTTATTACATCTAAAGACTCATACAACTTCTCTGACTGCAGACCCTGCTCTGAGAAGTATCCTTTTTCAGGATTGAGCCTCTTCTTTCTAAAGCTGACCATCTCACTGACGAGCAGACAGAAAGTTGTAAACTCCCCTGTTCTGATCAACAGATTGAAACTGACTTGGACTGCTGTTTAGTGACCCTTCATCTGTGACCTATTGATGATAGATGATGGGTCATTGAATGGGTCACAATAGATGACTTATTGAAAACCTAACAAAAAAAAATCCAATCCTGTTCAAGGCAGGATTCAATATAAAAGCTATTGAATGTGTTGTCTGAAGGTTATAATTCTCCAGTTAGTTTCCTGTCCTCAGCTGCCAGGTCAGAACACATAGCCAAAATAAATTGTGTCCCACAGTAAAGAAAGAACCGCAAAGATGTAACAGCATAGGAGGCCATTCAGCCCATCCTGCCTGCATTCCTTCTATTCCTCATGCCAATCTCTTGCATTTTTCCCATATCTCTGCATGCCAGGGAAAGGGAGCACTTTGATTCTTCTCTATTGGGAGTTGCTTGTGCATTTGATGGTAACAATAATGATTCAAAATGGCAACATAGCAAAAAATACATCCTTAGCTGTCTTCTCATTTATCCCCAAGTGATGCACAATGACAAGTGCAACATGGCCAATATTTTTAACAAGTTGGGAATGACTTAGCAGACCTAAAAATAGTAGGCAGAACCTGGACACTGAATTCATGCTTTGGTGTCTGGGGGTGATTTTCTTTCCCCAACAAAGTGGTGTGAGCTCTACACTGGTGCAGAGGATGATTAATCTGGACTATTTCAAGTTAGTGTTGAGCTCAAACAGGCTCCATTGTCACAGTTCCAGGTCCTTTAACTTGCAGAATGGGAAATGTTATTTTTATAGTGGAACCACAATCTCTTGTGAAAGGGTTGGTTATGGTCTGTTTAAGTGCTTCAAGGCCTCAGCCATTTAAAATTTTATTTTACATATTCCTTGTTGAAGAGTTCTTGTTGTGGCGATGATATTGTGAGCAGCAAGTGAGCCCAGCATGGACTCGATTATGCCCAGCCACGTGGACTCAAATAGGCCCAGCAGCATGGACTCGACTAGTCCTAGCAGCGTGGACTCAAATAGGCCCAGCAGCATGGACTCGATAGTCCCAGCAGCGTGGACTCAAATAGGCCCAGCAGCGTGGACTCAAATAGGCCCAGCAGCATGGACTCGACTAGGCCCAGCAGTATGGACACGTGTACGCCCAGCAGCATGGACACGTGTACGCCCAGCGGCATGGACACGTGTACGCCCAGCGGCATGGACACGTGTACGCCCAGCGGCATGGACCCAAATAGGTCCAACAACACGGACATGTGTAGGACCAGTAGCACAGACTCGAGTAGGCCCTGCTGCGTGGACTCTAGTATTTCGAGTGTGGAATCGTGTAGGCCCAGCAGTGTGGACATGACTATGCCCAGCAGCATGGACTCAAGTAGGCCCAGCAGCGTGGAACTGTGGCATTGAAGGTGAGCTTGGGTTTCTGCTAGCTTCTGCATTGACGAGGTGGACTTAGAATTGACTCATGGCTGCTGCTTCAGAGGCGAGATTGGATTCCAGGCAGCATCCAATTCAAGCACAGGTTCATGGATGTTGAGACAGGTTTGGGCCCAAAATGAGACCCGGCAGCATCAGCAGTGACTGCATCAGTGAGATGGGTCCGAAGCAGACTCATGGCGGCCGTGTAAAGTTTCTGCATTGGTGAGATCTAGCGAGGACTCAGAGACGAGGGCATTGGTGGAGGTGAAATGGTGCCAAAGAGTGAGAAATTTCATTCTAGCGGTGGCAGTGTGGTGAAGGGGACACAGGCCTCGCCACCAGGCCCATGGCCCATGATAGAGCACATAATAAGAAGGACTGTAAAGTTTAACACTTTTTCTTCATTTTATCATTTTTCTGCCTTTTGTATTTTGTGTTTTGGTATATTTTTCTATATTTTAATATAGCACTGGAGAGTAGGAAAACTACTCATCACTTTTCACTGTATTTTGTGGGAAATGTGATGAAGCTGCTCCTTTAACAAGGTTATGCTATCCTTGGCTTTGTTTTTCAGAGAGTTCGTAAATGACACAGACTCCAAAAAATCTTGCGTTATGGGTTTTAGGGCCAATTTGATAATAGCTAACAGATCCTGCCACAGGCAGAAGGCTTTCAAGTTAAGAAAAAACTCTTGCACAATGAAAGGGGAGTGGCCAGTTCTCCCAGCTCAGCTTTTCTCTGGCTTGATTTGGATTTTAACAGTAGTGTGAAGAAAAACTGCTGGACCCAAAGAAGTAGGTCCAGGCTGGTCCTCTCTCTCTCTGACTTCTCTCCGAAAGAACCAGTGTTTGATTTTACCTTTTGTGCCAAGGGATGTTTATGGGGATTGCTGCAAGCATTGGGAACAGCATCATTAATTCCAGATAATCTGTTGGGTTTTCAGATAAGTTAAATAATTCAGTATTTTGTTCTCTTTTGCTTTGTGTTTTATCCGGTAATCTTGTATATAAATTCTATTTTGGTTAAAACTAAGAGGCTTGACTAGCTGCATCTCTCCTGGAATATCCACTTTACACCTATTTAAAACAGCTAGCAAAGTTAGGGTCAGGGCAACTTTCTTGAAACATTTTGAGGGGGCCTGGCCCATAACAGACTGGAAGCTCTTTGTGGGATTTGTTCTGTTGCGGATTTGGGATTCAGGTGGTTGGACTGGAAGGCAGCGAGTGGTAGGTGTTAGTATCTTTTGTTCTGGGTGTTGCATACACAGTCCTTTGAATAACAATGGCTCTTTCAGTCATCAGAAGTTTTCTGAGCGTGGAAGAAGTGACCTTGGGAGTTTTGCAAAAGGTATTTAAGGCCAACCTGCTGGAATTAGCAGACAAGCTGGGATTGGAGCTGCCTCCTTCCATGAGGAAAGGAGAGATAATTACAGCAACAGCTCATTATTTAATTTGTTGGAAATGCCATCAGAATCTTTAGAGATGGCTAAAATTCCATTGAAAGTGAAGCAGCTTGTGTTAGAGGCAAAAGACAAGGAATTAAAATTAAAAGAGGAAAGAGAGAGAGAAGAGAGAGAATAGGAAAGACAGGAAAGGAAGAAAGAGAGGGAGTTTGAACTTCAGAAATTGGCACATAAACAAGAGTTCAAAAATTCGCTTTCTAAAATAGTGAGAAACTGTGTGGAAGAACAGAAAGTTTAAACAGCAAGATTAGCAGCTGATTTGGCTGACAATTATAAGTTGGTCCAAAAATCAAAGTTTGGCTTCCAGAATTAATTTCATTCCATGAGGAATAGAAATTGGGGAAAAGAGAAATCCTCACGTGGAAAGGAAAAGGTAGATCTTGGGGAAGGTCATAAGGAAAACTTATCATAGGGTAAAAAGGAAACCCTTGAAGAGATCAGAGAAGTTAAAAAAAACGCTGGTGTTTTCACTGCAATAAAGTATACCATATGAAGTCACAGTGTTAGTGGGTTAGGAAATTCATTGGGAAGCCAGATGTAGGAAAACATGATAAGCCAGTAATTTTGTTGGAGTGGTAACGGAAAGCACAGTGGAGGCTAGAAAGCTGCACCAGAATTTACAAGCTGGTCGGAGGTTGGTTAAGGAGGAAATGACAGAGCATCTTAAGCCATATACATGCAAAGTTAAAGTTTATTCAGCTAGGCCAGGAGCAGCAGGTCAAGTGGTTACAATTTTAAGAGACACAGGGTCCTCTCAATCTGCGATGCTGAAAGATGAAGAGACATGTACTTCTGAAGGACTATTGCCAGAATGTGCAAGTAACGGGAATTCATGGTGAGACAAGAACTGCTCAGTTATATAAAGTGAGGTTAGAATATCCAGAGAAGATTGGGAAGTTGTGGTAGGACAAACTCTAAGCTCCAGGAATACAATTCGTCCTTGCTAACGATATAGCGGATTTACTTATAGGAGTGCTGCCTACTGTGGTTGAAAAGCCAGTGCAACCTCAGGCAACTGAGCTATTGCGGGACACATATCCTGGGATTTTTCCTGACCACATGGTAACATGGTCACAAAGTCACCAGCTGCAACAGGAGAGACCAAAGAATACTGGTAAGAAAGTTGAAGTGGAATTACCAGAGAGCCTGTTCGATTAGATGGTTGAGACAAGCTAGGAGCAGATAGATGACAAAACAGAAATCTTTAGCTCAGATAAAGTAACTGAGGTACAGCAGAAAGACAAAAACGTAAAGCAATTGTATCAAAAGCATTCACAGAAAAAGAATCCGAATGTATTCCCTAAATGTTATTATCTTAAAACTGATGTCTTAATGAGGAAACAGGGAACATCACATACTCAGGCAGATGAGAAATGGGCAAAAGTTCATCAAATCATATTGCCAGTGGGCTATAGAAAGGAAGTGTTGCGAGTGGCACACAAGCTACCTCTAGGGGGTCATTTATCAGTGAGAAAAACTCAAGTTAAAATACAAAAACATTTTTACTGGCTTGGACTGCACCAGGATGTGAATGAATTTTGCTGGATGTGTCACCCATGTCAGGTAATTGGAAAACCATAGACAGTAATAAAACCTGTACATTTAATACCTATTCCTGCATTTGAGGAACCTTTTACAAGCATCTTAATTGATTGCGTAGAACCCCTACCTCAAAGAAAAAGTGGGAATCAGTATTTCTTAACAACAATGGATGTGTCCATTAGATTTCCAGAGGCTATTCCATTACGCAATATCACAGCTAAAAGGATTGTAGAGGATTTACTCAAATGTCTCACTAGATACAGACTACTCACAGAGATAAAATCAGAACAAGGATCAAACTTTACATCAAAATTATTCAAGGAAGTTATGGACAGCTTAGGAATAAAGTAATTCAAATCTACTGCATACAATCCAGAATTGCAGGGTGCCAGAAAGATGGCATCAGAATTTAAAGACCATGTTGAGGGCTTGTAGCCAAGACTACCCAGATGATTGGGTTAAGTGAATTTTGTTTGTGCTTTTTGCGATCAGAGATGCACCAAATGAATCAACTAAATTCAGTCCATTTGAATTCGTTTTGGGGCATGAAGTGAGTTGACCAGTCCAGAACTAGAGGGCACAGGTTTAGGGTGAGAGGGGAAAGATATAAAAGAGACCTAAGGGGCAATGTTTTCACGCAGAGGGTGGTACATGTGTCGAATAGGCTGCCAAAGAAAGTGGTGGAGGCTAGTACAATTGCAACATTTAAAAGGCATCTGGATGGGTATCTGAATAGGAAGGGTTTGGAGGGATATGAGCTGGGTGCTGGCAGGCGGGACTAGATTGGATTGGGATATCTGGTCTGCGTGGACGAGTTGGACCAAAGGGTCTGTTTCCGTGCTGCACATCTCAATGACTCTAAGAGTTTATGACTATTGATTAAGGAGAAATTGGTAAGTCAGAATTCAGAGATCACCTGTTTGGACTATATGTAAAATTTTAGGGAATAATTAAATAGAACTGGGGAATTGGCTAGACAGCATTTAAAAGTATCACAGCAAACAATGAAACAGGAAGCAGACAAGAAATCAAAAATTCACAATTTTTCTCTCGGGATAAGGTATCACTTCCAGTGATAGGTGAACCTTAAAAGCAAGGTTTAGTGGACCTTATCAAGTCGAAAGGAAATTGAGTCTGGTGGACTATTCAAGGAGATTGAATGCATGCTCCAAGACAACATATGTAGCTCACCCATCGTAATGGTGCCAAAACCAGATGGTTATTTATGGACTATCACAAAGTCAATGTAGTTACAAAGACTGATGCAAATCTGATTCCATGTGTTGAGAAGGTGGGACAAGCAACTTATATTTCTAAGTTGGACTTGCTCAGACGATACTGGCAGGTACCTTTGTCAGAAAAAGCAATTTCGGCTTTTGTAACATCAAATGGACTATATCAGTTTAAAGTCATGCCATTTGGCATGAAAAATATATCTGCCACATTTCAGAGACTAACCAATAAGGTCATTACCAGATTACCCAACTGTATCATATATATCAATGACCTGGTGATTTTTAGTCACAGGAACATTTTAAATATTTAATAGACTTGTTCAATCAACTTCAGAAGGTAGGCTTGGTGATAAACCTGGCTAAAAGGAATTTGCCAAAGCCCAAGTCCCCTTCCTGGGCCATGTTATTGGACATGGACAAATGGCCCCATGGGATGCAAAAACAAAGACAACTGGGGAGTTTCCCATGCCATCGACAAAAGGAGCAGTACTATGGTTCCTGAGATTGAGTGGATTTTATCAAATACTTGTACCAAATTTTAGCAGTGTGGCTGCTCCACTCACTGATTAGCTAAAGAAAGGCAAGAAGTTTCATTGAACAGTGGACTGTCAGAAAGCATTTGACAGCCTGAAAGCTGTATTAATCACTGCCCTGGTATTAGTCACACCTAATTATGCAAAGCCATTCAAGGTGGGTAGCGATGCAGGTGATGTGAGTGTTGGTGCTGTGCTCTTGCAAGAAAACAATGAGAAGTTTAAATATCTATCGGGTATTTCTCAGAAAGATGAACGTTCATCAGCAGAAATATGCAATGAGAAGGAGACTTTGAGCTTGGCGTTGGCATTATAACGTTTCAATGTTTATGTTACCAGTAACGTATCTGAGACAATCATATACATTCATCATAACCATTTGAAGTTTGTGGAGAAATTTAAGGACAAAAGTGCCAGCCTTTTTAGATGGAGCTTGTTGTTACAGCAATTCAATTTGAAAATTGTGCATGAGGCAGGATGAGAAAATGTGACTGCCGATGGATTGTCAAGACTCGAATGAGAAACGGAAGCACTCAGTGGCAGGAGTACAACAGACTGACACGGAATGTAGTTGTGCATGTTTATACGTTTATAGTTAATGTAATGTATATGTGTGTTTTAGAATACTAACAATTTAGGTTTAAGGGGTTTTAAAATGAATCCATCATTAGATGTTGATGGTTCTCTTTTTTTAAGGTGGGAGATGTAATAAAGCTGCTCCTTTAACAAGCTTATGCTATCCTTGGCTTTTTTTTCAGAGAGTTTGTAAACAGCACAGACTCTGAAAAGTCTGGGGCGTAGGGTTCTAGGGCCAATTTGATGATAGCTAACAGATACTGTCTCAGACAGAAGGCTTTCAAGTTTTAAAAAAACGCACTTTTACACTGAAATGGGAGTGGCCAGTTCTCCCAGCTCAGCTTTACTCTGGTTTAGTTTGGTGTTGAGCAGTGTGGAAAAAAGCTGCCAGACCCGAAGAAGCAGGTCCAGACTGGTCTTCTCTCTCTGACTTCTCTCCTGTAAGGCCCTATGTTTGTTGGTACCTTTTGTGCCAAGGAGTGTTTATGGGGATTGTTGCAGGTGTTTGGAACAGTATCGTTAAGTTGGGGTAATCTGTTGGGTTTTCGGAGAGGGTACGATTTTGTATTCTGATCTCTTTTGTTTGTATTTCATTCATTAATCTTATAAATAAATTCTGTTTTGTTTAAAATGAAATGGTTTGACCAGTGGCATCTTTCCGGGAATATCCGCGTTACACCTGCTTAATACAGTAAGCAAAGTTAGCATCTGGGCTACCTTCTTGAAATGTTTTGAAGGGTCTGTCCATAACACAAAACATACTTAAAAAAAAATCAAATCAAATTAAATCAAATCTCTTTGTGCAATTTCAGTCAACTCTATTGTTGACATTTCCCTAAGTTTGTTCTTGTAGCTTAGATTACTAACAATACTTTGCTGAGATTCAAAAGGTCTAGAATCATTCATCTCGGCAGGATTCTGTGGAGGGATTTTAAGAGCTTCTTCTGGTGTAGCCTCCTCAGGGACTGACTGTATCTCAGGCCACTTCAGCTGCTCAGGTAATGGTGCCTCTGGTGCATGGGTCCAGCTCACTAGCTACTGCCCTGCGATGCAGTGCCCAGCTCATGTCTCTCAGAGTTTCCCTCTTCTTTACAAGCTTGCTGGCCTCCTCTTGCCTTTAATGTATGCCAGTGGAATGTCAGAGTCATGGATCACTCCTGGAAATGACTACCTTTGGGCTAAGATGCCATGGTCCCTGATCCCTGTTTGCCCATCACTCACTGAATTTGACTTAAGCATTTAACTGCAATCAGGTGTATTCATGCAACAGTGACCTTTCTAACAATCTCAATTAGCCACTTCCTGCCATTCGTTTGCAACATTGCCTCCCTGCTGCCTGTGACATCGACTCAGCCCAGAATTTTCAACGCCAAGTCTCCAATATATGGCATCTCTTGAAATTCTACAGACCTTGTATCCAGGGTTCCATTTCTAATGGCCTACATTCAATTTCACCCAGTATTTAATTGCATTGTCCATTACAATTGTGTTCAGGTTAAAAGCTTGCACAATGATTACTGGGCTTTGATGATACATTCGAAGAGCGCCAATTCCCTGGTCATTCTCTCTCAGTACCTGAGATGTCTCAGTTGGTTTGCTTCCGACATGCAACATATAAGATCTGACTTCAGGCTCAGTACTAGGCTGGTTACTACTCCACCTAGTGGGTTAAATGTTTCACAGATGTACACCTTCAATTTACCCAAAGACAACTTCAGACACTACATCCTCTGGCTGATGAGATTTTTGTTTCTTTCTTCTGTTCTAATGTACTCAGAGTAATGTGCTTTCTTATGCAATCTTAGATAACAGTGATACCAATTTAAGTTACAACTGTTTATTTACAATCTTTATTCTAATGTAACTTGCTAGTTAGATTATTTTTATATGAACACCTGATCTATTCTTCTATTATATGAACCCCATTCAGTTCATTTACACACAAAAAAACTTCTTTTCAGGTTTTGTTGTATCAGTTTTTCATGAATTCACGTTCTGTCAGTTTTTAAAAAAATTCCCCAGCTCTATGAAGTTAACATTGACATCTTCAATTTGATTTCACGAATGTTCAGTCGTCAAACTACTTTAAATTTTAGTTCTGATACTAGATGAGCTCACACTTGATTGTAGAAAGTAAATTCTTTGCTATTTTGAAGTGAGATTACCAACTTTCCCCAATCTTCCAAGCAGCTTTACACTTCAAAAAGAATTTCCAGCACCTCCGGGAAAAACTGGAGTGGGTATGGCTAATGGTATTTTAAGTACATCTGGAAAGATATGGAGAAAATTTTGTCCTTTAATTATAATCTTATAAGCCAGTTCCCGTGATGATCTGTTTTCACTTTAAAGCTTTAATAGCAACCTGAACATCAAAACTGACTTTCCTGAGCAATGCCTATGTATATATTGAAGAATAGAACTTAATATCTTTAAACAACCTGCATCACAGCTAATTTCAAGCTCATATTCAATTATATATTTTTTGGTTCCAACTACACTGTTATTTATAACTTGCATTCAATTTCTTCTAGATTTCAAGCATCAAACGTTGAGCCAGCATCTTAGCAACATGTTACCCACAACATTGTTTTCTCATTATCATAGACCCTTTTTGTTGAACATATAGTTGAAATTGAAACATTCATAGAGTTCATGGGCTTCCCAACAATGGTTTCCAATCTGGTATGAACAATAGGTTTTCTTTACTTCAGCCGCCTGAAAATGAAGATTTTGTTTTCTCTGTTCTGTGATGCTCTTGTTGCAACTATTGGTAATTAGTGTTGTCATTTTGTCTTTGTGGAGCTGCATAATTAATGCCCTTTGTTGGCCCATATACCTGTATTCCTGATGAAGGGCTTTTGCCCAAAACGTCGATTTTACTGCTCCACGGATGCTGCCTGAACTGCTGTGCTTTTCCAGCACCACTCTACTCCAGAATATGGTTTCCAGCATCTGCAGTCATTGTTTTTACCACATATTCATACAAATGTTTCCATTTTTTGTGTAACATGAGTGAGAAGGAAGCTTCAATTTTTGTTTCAAAATATTGTTTTATTTTTAATCTGGATTACTTTATTTGGAATATTCTGGTAGAATGATTACATCATTTCCACATCTGAAATTATGGGTTGGATTTTTGCTCATGATGTAGGAAGGCTGAGTGGAGAATCTCCCAAATCAATCAATCTTCCCTTCATACCAGGCAACATCCTAATAAATCTCCTCTGAAAGCTTTCCAAAGCTTACACATCTTTCCCATAACACAGTGACCAGAATTGTATGCAATACTCCAAATGTGGCTGCACCAGAGTTTTGTACAGCTGCAGCATGATCTCATGGTTCCGAAACTCAATCCCTCTACCAATAAAAGCTAACACACCATATGCCTTCTTAACAACCCTATCAACCTGGGAGGCAACTTTCAAGGATCTATGTACCTGGACACTGAGATCTCTCTGCTCATCCACACTACCAAGAATCCTACCATTGGCGCCGTACTCTGCATCTTGTTACTCCTTCCAAAGTGAATCACCTCACACTTTTCTGCATTAAACTCCATTTGCCACCTCTCAGCCTAGCTCTGCCACTTATCTATATCTCTCTGTAATCTACAACATCCTTCGGCACTATCCACAACTCTACCGACCTTAGTGCCATCTGCAAATTTACTAACCCATTCCTCTATGCTCTCATCCAGGTTATTTATATAAATGACAAACAACAGTGGACTCAAGACAGATCCTTGCGGTAACCCACTAGTAACTGACCTCCAGGATGAATATTTCCCAAAAGCCACCATCCTCTGTCTGCTTTCAGCTAGCCAATTTCTGATCCAAACTGCAAACTCATCCTCAACCCCATGCCTCTGTATTTTGTGCAATACCCTACCGTGGAGAATCTTATCAAATGCCCACTGAAATCCATATACATCACATCAACCGCTTTACACTCATCCACCTGTTTGCTCACCTTCTCAAAGAACTCAATAAGGTTGTGAGGCATAACTTACCCTTCACAAAACCATGTTGACTATCCCTAATCAGATTACTTCTTTCTAGATGGTTATAAATGCTATCTCTTTTAACCCTTTCCAACACTTTACCCACAACCGCAGTAAGGCTCACAGGTCTATAATTACCAGGGTTGTCTCTACTCCCCTTCTTGAACAAGCAAACAACATTTGCTATCCTCCAGGCTTCTGGCACTAGTCCTGTAGACAATGATGACAGAAAGATCAAAGCCAAAGGCTTGGCAATCTCCTCCCTGGCTTCCCAGAGAATCCTAGGATAAATCGGCACAGAGGTCTTATCTACTTTTACACTTTCCAGAAATGCTGATACTCCTCCTTTGGCACCTCAATCCCATCTAGTCTAGTAGCCTGTATCTCAGTATTCTCCTCGACCACGTTGTCTTTTTCTCACGTGAATACTACTAAAAAGTATTCATTTAGTGCTTCCCCTATCTCCTCTGACTCCATGCACAACTTCCCACTACTATGATTGATTGGTCCTAACCTTACCCTAGTCATTCTTTTATTCCTGATATCGCTATAGAAAGCCTTAGGATTTTTGTTGATCCTATCTGCCAATGATTTCTCATGTCCCATCCTGGCTCTTCTTAGCTCTCTCTTAAGGTCTTTCCTGGCTAACTTGTAACTCTCAAGCACGCTAACTGAGCCATCGCATCTCATCCTAACATAGTTAAAAATCACACAACACCAGGTTATAGTCCAACAGGTTTAATTGGAAGCACACTAGCTTTCAGAGCCATGCTCCTTCATCAGGTGATTGTGGAGGGCTCGATCGTAACACAGAATTTATAGCAAAAATTTGCAGTGTGATGTAACTGAAATTATACATTGAAGAATTGATTGTCTGTTAAGCCTTTCATCTGTTAGAATACAGTGATAGTTTCACTTCTTTCATGTGTAAATCACAAAACCCTTTTTTTTAAAGTTGCATTCTCCGAATCATCCTAACATAAGCCTTCTTCTTCCTCTTAAGCAGAGATTCAACTTTCTTAGTAAACCACGGCTCTGGTACATACTTACCAAGGACCCACAGTAGCTGTTCCTTGAATAAGCTCCACTTTTCAATTCTGCCTGTCCCCTGCAGTTTCCTTCCACATCCTATGCATCCTAAATCGTGCCTAAAAGCATCGTAATTTTCTTTACCCCAGCGATACTTCTTGCCCTGCAATATATACCTATCCCTTTCCATTGTTAAAGCAAACGTAACTGCATTGTAGTCATTATCACCAAAATGCTCACCTACCTCCAAATCTAACACCTGGCCAGGTTCATTACCCAGTATAAATCTAATGTAGCCTCGCCCACTTGTTGGCCTGTCTACATACTGTGTCAGGAAACCCTCCTGCACGGATTGGACAAAAACTAACGCATCTAAAGTACTTGAACTATAGTATTCCCAGTCAATATTTGGAAAGTTGAAGTCCCCCATAACAACTTCCCTGTCACACTCGCTCCTATCGAGGATCATCTTTGCAATCCTATTCTCTACATCTCTGGAACTATTTGGAGGCCTATAGAAAACTCCCAACAGGGTAACCTCTCCTTTTCTGTTTCTAATCTCAGCCCATACTACCTCAGTAGATGAGTCCCCACACGTCCTTTCTGCAACCGTAATACTGTCCTTGACTAACAGTGCCACACCACCCCCTCTTTTACCATTTTCTCTGTTCTTACTGAAGTATCTAAATCCCGGAACCTGCAATAACCATTTCTGTCTCTGTTCCACCCATGTCTCTGAAAACACTACAACATCGAAATCCTAGGTACAAACCCATGCTGCAAGTTCACCCACCTTATTCTGGATGCTCCTGTTGTTGAAGTAGACACACTTCAAACCAACTTCTTGCTTGCCGGTGCCTTCCTGTGATCTTGAAATCTTAATTCTGACCTCACTACTCTCAACCTCCCATATACTCAAACTACAATTTAAGTTCCCATTCCCTTGCTGAATTAGTTTAAACCCACCAAAGAGTATTAGCAAATTATCCCCCCAGGATCTTGATACCCCTCTGGTTCAGGTGAAGACCATCTTGTTTGTAGAGGTCCCACCTACTCCAAAAAGAGCCCCAATTATACAGGAATCTAAAACCTTCCCTCCTGCACCACCCTGTAGCCATGTGTTCAACTCCTCTCTCTCCCTATTCCTCGCC
This sequence comes from Chiloscyllium plagiosum, assembly GCF_004010195.1. Classification (NCBI taxonomy): domain Eukaryota; kingdom Metazoa; phylum Chordata; class Chondrichthyes; order Orectolobiformes; family Hemiscylliidae; genus Chiloscyllium; species Chiloscyllium plagiosum. The sequence continues at coordinate 28,369,581 of NC_057723.1, read as the reverse complement.
TCACTAGCATGTGGCATGGCAACAAACCAGAGATAACAACTCTGTTTGTTCTAGCTTTAAGCTTCCACCCTAGCTCCCTGAATTTCTGCCTTAAATCCTCATCTCTCTTCCTACCTATGTTATTGGTGCCTATGTGGACTAAGACTTAGGACTGCTCCCCCTCCCCCTCAAGGATCCCAAAAAAACCATCAGAGACATCATAAACCCTGGCACTCGGGAGGCAACATGCCAATAGAACTTCCTACCTCCCCCCTAACAATGGAGTCCCCAGTGACTAATGCTCTGCTCCTCTTGCCCCCTCCCTTCTGAGCAACAGGGACAGACTCTGTGCTGGAACACCTGTGCCCCATTGCTTACCCCCGGTATGTTCCCCCACCTCCACACCTCCCCACAACAGTATCCAAAATGGTATACTTGTTATTGAGGGAAATGGCCACAGGCACTGCCTGCCAGTTCCCTTTCCATCCCCTGACAGTAACCCATCTACCTTCTTCTTGTACCTAAGGTGTGACTACCTCCCTACGACTCCTCTCAATAACCCTCTCTGCCTTCCGGAATGATCTGAAGTTTGTCCAGCTCCAGCTCCAGTTCCCTAAGGAGCTGGAGTTGGGTGCACTTGCCACAGATGCAGTCAGCAGGGATGCTACTGGTGATCCTTACCTCCCACATTCTGCAGAAGGAACATTCTACTGCCCTAACCTGCATTCCCACTATTCTAAACTCCTGATAAGACTACTGAAAAACTAAAAACGAAAAGAAACCCATCAGCTTAGCAATTGGCGCAGAGAACTTTTTTTTTGGTTAGAAGAGGAGGACAGTTGGGAGACACTAGCTGCGTAGTGTTTTGGGTAAAGCAACCACCCAGATATAAAACCTCACATACCCAGTGGTCCCATGTCTGCTCCTGATCAGCATGCTCAGTTCTTGGGTTATTTGAGGCAATTCAGGGATCACATTTCTCTTGAATGTAACTGTGGATATGTTTGTGACAGGCCTCCAAAGGCTCTGATTTCTCGTGCAGCTGACAGATGCTAGTGTCTTCCCTTCTCATCTTTCTCCTCCTGACCTGAAGAAAGTTGAGTCTACTCCAGCTGTCTGGAGATCTGCAATTTGATTGTACACTTCTGTAATATGTTCCTGTGAATGTTCCAGAATCTTACTGTCTGCTGAACTCACATGCAAGCTCCCCCTTCAGTCACACACCATTCTGACCAGAAATAATATTGCCTTTCCTTCATTGTTGCTAAGTAAATATTAGACTGTTTATGCAACAGCACCATAGACATACCTATAGACTATAAACTGCAGTTGTTGTAAAGGCAGCTCCTCACTACCTTTTCCAGGGCAATTATGGATGACAAAAATGTTTACCTAGCCAGTGATACCCACATCCCTTAATCAAAAATGAAATCACAAAATCAGTTTGATATCTGTACAACAGGTTGAAGTATCATACCAGTGTTAGTTGAAATGGTAAGTAATCTGTACAATCTGTTTTAACGTGTTCCTGCAAGGCCTAGTGTTGGAACTTGCACTCTTCAATATTTACACAATTGACCTGGAAGAGGGTATATTCAACTTCCTCTCAAACGATGCAAGTTAATAGTTAATGAACGTCGTGGATGATTAGGCCAGCTACAGGTGGGCGGAACAAATCAGGCGGTGAGAAGGGATTGTTAAATGTAGATAAGTGTAGTTAATCATAAGGAAATATAAAACCATACATTTAGAATGTGAGTCAAGCTGGGGAATTATTAGATTAATGGGAAGTTCTTACAAAAATGAATTAGAAAAAGGATTTGGGAATCATCATAGATAATACTTTCAAGACATGAAGTCAAAGTCTCATACTTCAGAATAATAACTAAAATGCATGGTTTGTCACTTAGAGCTAAGATTTACAGGTCACACTATCAGAAAGACTCTTCTTGCATACAGAGACTTTTAACTGGCATAATCCTTAAAAATGTGTGCAATAATTAGTTTCTCAGTAGAGGTGTTTTATAAATCTGTATTGTTTTGCATTGAAGTGAGACTGTACAATGAAGTGACAATATCTGGGGAGGACTAAACTGATTGGTTTGCAGTGTGGGTGTCAGCAGCCATTTGGGAAGTCACTGTACTGAACTTTACTGAGTTTCTTTGATTCAGCCATGGCATTAGTTTCCTATTTTCATGCTTCCTGATCAGAGAAGGAAGCCACAAAACACATGAAATATGTCAAAAAAATCTTTTCAGCATTCAGAATAATTGATTTATACATTGCTTCTTGTTGCTTCGGAAACTATAAAAATGAAGCATAAAATTGGGAAGGGTGCCCAACAATCTCAGAAAGGTAGATAAGGTGAGTGCCCTCATTCTTTCAGGGGTCAATTCCACACTCTGATTTGTCCATCTATTCTCTTGTGCATTGCTTTACAGACTAACACAGTTAGAGACCAAAAAATTGCAGATGCTGGAATCCAAGGTAGACAAGCAGGAGGCTGGAAGAACACAGCAAACCAGGCAGCATCAGGAGGTGGAGAAGTCAATGTTTTGGGTGTAACCCTTTCTCAGGACTGTGGGTGGGGTCATCCAAAATGTTGCCTTCTCCACCTCCTGATGCTGACTGGCTTGCTGTATTCTTCCAGACTAACACACCTTGCAAGTTCACACAATCCTCTCTCCCTAAGGCATTGCATAATCTCCCATCTGTAAGGGCTGCCCACATTTGAAAGACACAAAATAGCCAACAAGGGGATAAGCAGAATTTAAAAGCCTGCTCCAGCATTTCATCTCAAAATGGCTGACAAGTAATAAACAAGGTCAGAAGCCTGTTCCAGTACTTAAGTTAAACACAATAGTACCTTTGAACAGGGGTTACTCTAAGGTGAAATGGGACACTGCACAAACAATAACCAGAGACAGTTTGATAAGAAAATATCCAAGGACAGACAGTTTGAAGATTAGTAACAAACATTGAAGAAAGAGGTAAAAATCTGCAATAACAAACATAAATGAACTAATTGGATTATGTCTCGTAGAAATTTGAAAAGTCAATCAAATTCATTGAACAACGACAAGTGATTGATTCCAGTCTCGTTAATGAAATGATGTTGCCCATTGGGTGAATGGCATTAGTTAGGACAAGGGATATAAATGTCATTCTAGGACCCAGCCAAATGGTACAGCCTAACTCATCATGCAGCTGTGAAAACAGCAGCTAAAGTTATCTTGCAGTAATTAGCTGTTTCTTTGAAAGTATTTACAGTATTAAGAAATAGATTCTGGTTAAAGATTCTTCAGATAATCACAGAGATAGATTTCAATGTAATTATAGATACACACATATAACAAGATACATGGATTAGCATTAGGGGAAAGATTCAAACATAGATGTAAAAGTCAAGTAATGTTGGGAAACATTTTCCTTTATCACTAAAATAATGTCTGGTACATCCAGTAAGAAACAAATTGCTTGCAACCCATTTGCTAAAGAATGCTAACAGTAGAAGTAGCTATAAAACTTTATATATAATTAACTTTATAATAGAAATTATTATTATGAATCTTGGAGCAGTTAGTTAGAGCCAACGGTCTTTTGTATTTTTATATATATAATTATGAGAGTAAGAAAATATAAAAGGAATAACGGAATTTGATAGAGATAGCACAGGAAGAAAAGGAACAGCAGGATTCAAGTAGGTCTTAGAGATAAACAGGTCTGGGACATGTCTAAAGGAATACAGCCAGTAACTTTGGAATGCAAATTAATAGGATGCATGGAAAGATTCCAAGGCCAAGTGATCACAATGTCTGTTAAATATCATGAGATCTTGGGAGCCTCGGGCTATCCATAGGAGTGTCCATCATTGATTAGGTGTTTCACAGGTTTGGATCTATAGAATAAGGGGAAGGCCACAGTGACCATGTTGTATGTGATTATTGTAACATAAAACATATAAAAACCTTGTATTTCACTGTAAAAACCAAAGCTTCATTGATCGTTCTTCGGATCTAAACTAAAGATTAAGGAAACAGTTGAGTTTTCACATTGATGCCGGAATTGGGGGAATCAGGTCATAGAGTCATAGAGTCATAGAGATGTACAGCATGGAAACAGACCCTTCGGTCCAACCTGTCCATGCCGACCAGATGTCCCAACCCAATCTAGTCCCACCTGCAAGCACCCGGCCCATATCCCTCCAAACCCTTCCTATTCATATACCCATCCAAATGCCTCTTAAATGTTGCAATTGTACTAGCCTCCACCACATTCTCTGGCA
>NC_057723.1:28342751-28364252 GCF_004010195.1 Chiloscyllium plagiosum | reverse complement strand
AAAACAACCCTCCACCACCACCCTCTGTCTTCTACCTTTGAGCCAGTTCTGTATCCAAATGGCTAGTTCTCCCTTTATTCCATGAAGTCTAACCTTGCTAATCAGTCTCCCATGGGGAACCTTGTCGAAAACATTACTGAAGTCCATATAGATCACATCTACTGCTCTGCCCTCATCAATCTTCTTTGTTACTTCTTCAAAATACTCAATCAAGTTTGTGAGACATGAGTTCCCACACACAGAGCCATGTTGACTATCCCGAATCAGTCCTTGCCTTTCCAAATACATGTACATCCTGTCCCTCAGGATTCCCTCCAACCACTTGCCCACCACCGAGGTCAGGCTCACCGGTCTATAGTTCCCTGGCTTGTTCTTACTACCCTTCTTAAAGAGTGGCACCACGTTTGTCAACCTCCAGTCTTCTGGCACCTCACCTGTGACTATCGATGATACAAATATCTCAGCAAGAGGCCCAGCAATCACTTCTCTAGCTTCCTACAGAATTCTCGGGTACACCTGATCTGGTCCTGGGGATGTATCTACTTTTAACCGTTTCAAGACATCCAGCACTTCCTGCTCTGTGCTCTGAACATTTTGCAAGATGTCACCATCTCTTTCCCTACAGTCTTTCTTCCAATCCTTTTCCACAGTAAATACTGATGCAAAATATTCATTTAGTATCTCCCCCATTATCTGTGGCTCCACACAAAGGCCGCCTTGCTGATCTTTGAGGGGCCCTATTCTCTCCCTAGTTATCCTTTTGTCCTTAATATATTTGTAAAAACCCTTCGGATTCTCCTTAATTCTATTTGCCAACGCTAGGTCCTCTCACTGCATGAACCAGTGATTGCTTAGATAAGAATAATGCCTGCCACATGCCTGGATTATGCCTGTACTCTGAGTCTTTCTCCTTTGTTGGGGGTTTCACTTCTACACCATCTAAGCATCCAACACTCGTGCTCATCATCATCTTCGTGCCATCTCACACTTATATGAGGGAAAGGGGCTGCTCCAGGGAGAGTCACTTTCCAGTCAGAGGCAACATACGTACATCAGGTCCACCTGGAAATGGATCATGGTGTACAAGGCTGTAGATATCAGTAAAGCTATGTATGAAGCCTGATATCAGGGTCATAGAGTCATAGAAATGTACAACATGGAAACAGACCCTTCGGTCCAACTTGCCCATGCTGACCAGATATCCTAACTTCATCTAGTCCCATTTGCCAGCACTTTGGCCCATAACCCTCTAATCCCTTCCTGTTCATGTCCCCATCCAGAAGCCTTTTAAGTGTTGCAATTGTACCAGCCTCCACTACTTCCCTTTGTGTGTAAAGGTTTCAGCTTAGGTTCCTTTTAAATCTTTCCCCTCTCACCATAAATCTCTGCCCTCTAATTCTGGACTCTCCCAACCCCAGGGAAAAGACCTTGTCTATTTTACTCTGGTCATCAGACATGTTGAAGGACTTAATCTTCTGTTTTTTCCACCTTGAGAGGGGTTTTCACCTCCAACTAGGTGAATCCCTGTATTCATTACATCTGTCCTTTAAAGTGGGATCTGACTGAGGAGAAGGAGTTGCTGCTGCTCCTGCTGTTGGTGTTGGCGTCACCATGGTGTCACCCTTGATCCTCATCAGAGCTGCATACAATACTACCATGCCATGGTGAAGGCTGATAGCTGACAATAATCTCTAGCGCTGTATTATCATTGGAAAACTGATAACCAATAATAATATTTTATTTATTCAACATTGGTTTCAAGCAGTGAAGGATACATTGAAATAAATGAAATATGTATCCTGGGGGTTTATGTTAGTGTGTTGGTGGTACTATTTTACATAATTTAGCTGTTGTAATGTGTATAACCACCTCTTGTTTACTAGCAACCCATTACTTAAAACACTCTTCAAGCTGCCCACATTTATACACGTGTTAATTCTGGTTGAAGATCTCATTAGTTTTAAGTGGAATTATTAGCTTTAGTTATAGATTACAACATTTCAGGGAAGAATGTGATTACATTGCAAAGGGTGCAGAGGAGATTCATCAGGATATTGCCTCGGATGGTGGAATTTAGCTATGAAGAGAGGCTGGTTAGCCTCAGATTATTTTTAGAGCAGACAGTTGACCTAATTGAGTATATACAATTATGAGGGGCACGGACAGAGTGGATAGAAATCAACTGTTCCCCTTAGTTGAAGGGTCAATAACAAGGAGTCAAAATTTTAAAGTGAAAGGCAAGAGGTTTAGAGGGGGATTTGAGGAACTTTTGTTTTCAATCAGATGTTCTAGAATGTATTGCCTGGGAGGATAGCAGAGGTAGGAAAATTCAAAAACTTTTAAAAAGTATGAAAACTTGATGTATGCTTGAAGTGTTATAACATTCAAGGCTATGGGCCAAGTGCTGGTAAGGGGGATATATGTGGATATATGTAGATAAGGGGGATATATAGTAGTTTTTGTCAGTGCTGACTCGAAGGACCAAAGTGCCTCTATTGTATGATTCTACGATCTATGTTCCCCTCAACAATACACAAAATGATACATCAGATCATAGTTACTGAGCATTATTGGTACACAAGGCATACAATTCCAACAAACAAATGAGATACCAAGTCCATGTTTTTGCTCTCAGTTTGTATTCTGTTTTAAGTATTTTTAACCCATTGAGTAATTTGAATGCTCTTGACCAAAATCAAGTTGATGTCAACCTTAATTTCCTATTATGTTTCAGGTCTAAGAACTACTTTTCAAGGTAGTTTTAGATTTCTGATCTACTGTAATCTTGTTCATTTTTCTCTGGGCATGCAGCACAAATTTTGTGGCTGTCCAGGACACTGCTTAGGCCACTTTTGGAATGTTGCGTGCAAATCTGGTTTCCCTCCTATAGGAAGGATGTTGTGAAACTTGAAAGGGTTCAGAAAAAGTTTACAAGGATGCTGCCAGGGTTGGAGGGTCTGAGCTATATAGAGAGGCTGAATAAGCTGGCACAGTTTTCACTGGAGCATCAGAGGCTGAGGGGTGAGCTTATAGAAGTTTATAAAAATAATGAGGGGCATGGATAGGGTATATAGACAAGGTCTTTTCCCTGGGGGTGGGATGGAACTAGAGGACGTAAGTTTTACGTGAGATGCAAAAGATTTACAAGGGACCTAAGGGGCGATTTTTTTCATGCAAATGGTTGTGGTTGTATGGAGTGAACTGCCAGAGGAAGTGGTGGAGGCTGGTACAATTACAACACTTAAAAGGCATCTGGATGGGTACCTGAATAAAACTGTTCTAGAGGTATATGGACCAAATGCTGGCAAATGGGACTAGATTAATTTAGGATATCTGGTTGGCATGGACGAGTTCAAATGAAGGATCTGTTTCTGTGCTGTATGTCTCTATGACTCTAAATCCACCCAGAGCGTGGCACAAATTGACTCTAAGTCTATAAAATCTGATTCAGAGAACACAGTGAAGAATGTCTTGTGAAACAGAAGTATTGCATTATGTGACTCTAAACACTCTTGAAACTCAAGCTTAAAATTCCATCTTGGGTCAGTACACATGATGTTTCATTCTGTATCTAGTCACATTTAATGTGTTTCAAGTGTACTTGATGTTCCAATGAGATGCCACAAATGATGATCATAATTAGAATTCAGTAAATTGAGTGAGGGACTTGACCTCCAAGTTTCTATTCTCGTTAAGTGATATATCCACAATTTGAACCTCCAGTTCATTGCTCAAAATTGAAAGCTTGAATTGCCATCTTCCAAGGTCAGAATTTTAAAACATGATTAGTGATAAGTTGAAAATAGCTCAATATTAGCAGTGAACTAATAAAACTTAGCTGATTGAATCACTGAATCCAGTTTGTATGCAATTGTGAAACATTTGTGATTTGTATTTAACCTGTAACTGTTTTTTAATTACCTGCACCATCTTAAGCAATACATGTTACATCTCCATGTTTGGTTGAAATATGGAAAATCTTATTATACACACCCCCCAATGCCCCAAGCCCTTCACCCAGTCAATATACAGGCAACCTAGTGCCCCTCTATTTTAGTGAGAATAGCACTGTTTTATGGCTGTCAGAAAGAACAAGACAGTAACTTTTGATTTATAGCAGTATAAGCACATTGGGATGGATTGAATAATTTTCAGTGGGGTAATGAAGGTAAAATGTAAAGTGAATTTGTTCTTTCTTGCCCCGATTATCTCAGCACAACAAATCAAGTAGAGTGTTGCCAATTAGTGGCCATTTGATGGGAAAGCTGTCAATTAGTAGCTTGAACGGGGATTTACACCCAACAGGGATGTCATGTGAAAGAGGGCCTATACTATGAATAAGATGGTGGTCACAGTCACAAATTTAATGATTCTTATGGCATACAGCAAATAAATGAAGTCAACATTACACCTGATGTGGACTTCACCATTACATGCAGTCATGCTCCCATTAGATTAGATTCCCTACAATGTGGAAACAGGCCCTTTGGCCCAACAAGTCCATACCAACCCTCCGAAGAGTAACCCACCCAGACCCATTTCCCTCTGACTAATGCATCTGACACTATGGGCAATTTAGCACGGCCAATTCACCTGACCTGGACATCTTTGGACTGTGGAAGGCAACCACACAGACACAGGGAAAATGTGCAAACTCCACACAGACAGTCGCCCAAGGCTTGAATCAAACCTGGGTCCTTGGTGCTGTGAGACAGCAGTGCTAACCACTGAGCTACCGTGCCACCTCAAGCAGGCCTTTCTTTTGTCTTTGTGTTACCTCCTTGGACCTGGCCTTTCCCTGAATCTCATCTGAAAAATACATCGGCTTTTGACAAGCTCAATAGCAACAGGATTCTAATTTCCACAGTTGCTTCCCTCTATCATGTTTATATCCAATTGCAACCTTACCTCATCACACCATACTTTTACATATGCGCAGGGAGTTTGCCTTCCCAATTAATAGCCATAAAATACAGTGTATCCTTTTATGGTGGCAAAATTTCCAGTTCTATGGTTCATGAAAGATGTGTTTGTCAATTTCTGAATGAAAAATCATTTGCTAATAGTAATGTTCAGTTGTTTTATTTAACTATGTTGGTCTATTCCCTGATTTATGTATCTGTACTCGATTGTTTAAACTTGTGAGTACAGCTAGAGGACTAAGTCAAAAACATAAGACCTCAAAGTGATCTGGGCTGAAATTTGGAAACCCTGTAAGCCTTCATATATTTTAATGTACTGTAAATAAAACTGTTGGTGATTTAGAACTGGAGAAATCTTTGAATGATTCCAAGGTAAAATTGACATCTAACTTGTCAAGCAAACCATGATGCCAAGTTTATGTTTGAAAAATGCCTGAAGGTGAAGAACATCATTGATGCATTTCCTCCTTTGACACTTCTTTAAGATTCTGGTCAAGCAATAATGGGCCTCCTGAAACACTGCATCAGTATGTTCTTTGTTGAGAATTCCTCTCTATCCTCTCTCAGTCAGAACAACCTCATGAATCTGCCAATGAATATACTTTGCTCTATTTCCCTTGAATACTTAACTCCTTCTCACCTCAGCCATAACCTCTGCTTTAACTTTCCCACTCACATTGCTTGGCCTCAGGTGTTTATGAAAACTGCAGCCTCTTCAATGTCAAATCTCAGCCAAATTCTATCCACATTCATACTTCCCCTCTATGGCTCTTAAATATTTTACATGACTTTCCACTCGCAAAGTAAAGGTATTCTTAAATTTCTCAGCAGCCTTGCCAACTCCCATCCTGAAGCATACAAACATTGGCATCTTTCATACCTGCTCAATAGCTGCTTTGCTTTCCCTTTCAATGTTCTGTCCCATAATTGCTGCTGGAAAGAAAACTCTTCCATGTCTTAATCCCTTAGCCCATAGGATAGGTTGGTGTACTGTTCAGAAGGTTTGGCTTCTTGCCATCAGATTGAATTTGGTTATCCAGTAACATGAAGTTTTGTCTGAACTATTAATGTCTTGGGAACAAATTTTGAAAATCATTTCTCTTGCTACAAGCTCAGCCTGAGCCCAGTGGTACACAATTACAGACTTCTGCTGACTCTAAGATGAGCTTTCTACCCCAAACTGGATTTGCTCAGACTGTCCAGAATATTACTGGCTTTTGCTTTTTCCCTTGGTGCTAGCATTTCCTTCTATTCCATCATTATTTTGAAAATAGATGTTTCGATTGTTTTCTTCATCATTCTCCTGGCATCTACTCTCCACAAACATCAAATAAGAAGAAGTCCATGGCCAGAATTCTCTCATCCAAATCCGATATGTTTATTATTCTACTTTCATCTGATTTCCTGTATCATGTCAACTTAAAAATGTCCTTTTTTGTTTTACAATCCCCTATTTGGCTCATTACAAGTCTAGTCCCCATCTTTTGCTCTACTGAATCTACCTTGATTGCTTCTGCTGACATTTTGCAAGGACTTGCCAATCATTGAAACTCAGAACTTTGCCTCATTACCTTTGTCTGCTTTTCAAGGCTTCATAAAAGTGTATCCTTTTGACTATGCTCTTTAGATTACCAGTCCACTGATTATGTTCTGGAAGGTAGGAAACATTTGAATAAGGCATCGATAAGTGTTAACTTCATATCAGGCCTCGCTAGAAGAACTCATGCTGAAATGCTGGAAAGTAAACTTGTTAACCCTGTACTCTTACTAGGGATTTTGAATTTTGTAAAGTCTTCATGAGAGAAATAAGGTTTCGTAAGCTCACGATGTATAAAGAGGGAGTGGTTTGGTGTTGAGGTCAGTGATGACTCAAGATGCAGACAATGTGACCATGAGCATGACTTGAAAGGGAGGATGGGACAATATGGCAGCAGCCAAATTGCCAGAACAGTAGGGACATATCTCAGAAGGGGCAACTGTGTTAATGAAGCAGGGTAGCGAAGGGTCTCTTGCTTAGCTAATCATACCTTCAGTCTCATCCGCATAGACTTCAAGACGTCCTGCAAAAAGAGACATCAGCGAGGGGGAAGCGCTGTAGGCAGGTGCAGTGGGCCACCAGTAACATGAGGCTGTCAAATAGAATGCAATGGGTCAGAGTACAGCTCTGTGAGTAAAATGAAGAGAGGAAGGTGCTTGTTTTTTTCTTTTTCTACCTTTGCTAGCCTCCAGGCGAATGTGAGTTAAAAAGCTGCACAAGAGGGGACAGAAACCCAGACAGCAATCAGCTCTGGGGAACCCAGATAGAGTTAATGGGTAGTTGTCTTTACCCTAGGATGAGGGGTTTCCAGGCAAGGGGGCACATTTTTAAGGAGGGAGGAGAGAGATTTTAAAAAATGCATAAAGGGCAAAGCTTTTGCATTGATGGTGGTTAACATGTGGAATGAACTTCCTGAGGAAGCGGTCTTTGTAGGTAAAATTATAACACTTACAAAGCATTTGGATAAGTGCATGAATTGAAAAGGTTTTGAGGGATGTGGGCCAAGTGTAGGCAGGTGGGTCTAGTTTAGTTTGGGATTATGCTTGGCATAGACAGGCTGGACCGAAGGGTCTGCTTCTGTGCTGTATGACTCTGTGATTCTATGACAATGACCTTTGGAGACAAATGAAAGATGCTATCCTAAGGAAAGGGGCAAGCAATTACTTAGTGAGTATTTTGTTAACTTATTTCATTTAACAGACTCTAGCAGAAGGGAACAATGAAGACATTGGCAGAGCAAGTTCAAAAAAATTCCCCTGACTACTTATGCTTATTATTGTAAGCCTCAGTATTGTAAAGTTCATTGGCAGTGCAAAAGTATATTAGAAGGTGTAGTGTTATTAATTATAGATAAATTAATTATACATTTGTGATTAATGAACACATTATTAAATGACAAATGCTTCAACTTAGGATGAGTGCTTCTGCATATTTGTGTGATCCAGGGCTGGCAAGTGTTTTCAGGCTGCAAAAACTTCAACTCAGTGTTACTGAAACAGAAACCAAGTTGCAAACACTGCATCACATCAAGGAGAGAAAAACGTATCTGAGCACTTTATTTCAGGAGGCAGTCCCACCCCTTAGGATAGAGTCCTCTAGAGTGGTCAGGGACTGGTGGGTGTGACTGCCAGTGAGGCTGATAAGGGAGCTCAGAGGGCAGCAGTGTAAGTGTCTCGGCCTCTGTAATGAACAATGGATTGGAGCTTGTTTGGATGAGAGTGAGGGCTGAAGGGAGACTTAGGAAATTGACATTCACTATAGTGAAGAAGTCATTCAAGCTTGGAGAGCAGGAAGGGATCTTGGGGAAAGAATAATGAGGTGGATTAAGAGTGTTCTGAGCATCAGAGAGCATGGATCCAGATGGGTGTGTTAGATGCCTGGTGCCAGGGCCCATTGAAACATCTGCTCTGGGCTGGAGAAGAATCTTGAAGGGGAAAAACCTTGTGATTGTGGTCCATGTCAGTACCAACAATATGGTAGAACAAGGAAAGAGGTTCTGCTGAGGGTGTTTGAGAATGTAGGTGCTAAATTAGAAAGCAGAACCTCAAAAATCATAATCTATGGAGTACTGCCTAAAACACATGCAAATTGGGATACAGTGAAAAGTTTGGAGAAACAAATGCATGGCTCAAGTTATCAAATGGGAGAAATGGATTCTGGTTACTGATTCTGACATCAGTACTAGGGAAAATGGCATCTATACCATTATGACATTCTATATGGGAACAGTGCTGGAATTTGTGATCTCGTAATCAGCCTAACTGGGGATGTTTAGTTGGTTTTAAAGGGGTGTGAAGATTCAAGTTTGAGTAGATGTAGTAATCAAGAGGTGGCATCAAGGCAGGAGAGGAAAATAATCACATGGGAAATGAAGGTCAGGCAAAGGCAGAAAAGAACAGAGAGGAAATAATATTACAAATGTATCAAACATAAAGATGACACATTAACATAAAGATAAAATCACCATAATCTCAGAGGCTATAGAGCCGTTGTCTCATTAGAGAGATGTGGATTTGCCGATGTTGGTCTGGGGTGGACAAAGTTAAAAGTCACACAACACCAGGCTATAGTCTAACCGGTTTATTTGGAAGTACTAGCTTTCAGAGTGCTGCTCCTTCATTGGGTAACTACATAACTAGTTATCTGATGAAGGAGCAGTGCTTTGAAAGCTAGTATTTCCAAATAAACCCATTGGACTATAACTTGGTATTGTGTGACTTTTAACTTCATTAGAGAGAGACAGCCAGTAGTGGTTTAACCTGAAGGTCATCGAATTAACTCTTCAGAGGCTGGCATCCCATCACCAGTCACCCTATATTTACAAATGCATGGTTTTTGACAATAGCTTTACCTCTCACTGAGTCAGGCATTCAACCAATCAATATCCCTGACATTCATTATTTATGTCAGCTAGGTCTCCTTGATTGGACCAGATTAACAGCCCCAATCAGGGAACCCATATTCTACGAGGTCCGGGTGGCTGACCTCATTACAATCACTTCAGTCACCATGCCTCAGGTGAGGGAAAGGTTGAGCTGGAGAGGCAGTGGTTTTGTAGTGGATGTTGGTGACCAGCCTGTCCCAAGAAATGAAAGCAGAGGTGTCAAGGAAGGAAAGGGAGGAGTCAGATACACCAGGTGAAAATGAGAGCGGGGTGGAAATTGGAAACAAAATTGATAAACTTTTTCAATTGCAGATGGGAGAGGGAAGCATCACAGCTGAAACAACTGATACACTGGAGAAAGATTGTAGATGGGGGCCTGAGTAGGACTTTAACAAGAAATGTTTCACGTACCCTTCAAAGAGATAGGCATAACTCAGACTATAGTGGGTACCCTTGGCCACATTTTGATAATGAAGAAAATGAGAGGAGTTAAAGGAGAATGTGGCCGAACTCGGCTATGCGGAGTAGTTTGGTAGTGGCGGCGGTGGGCGGGGGCGGTTCCATGAAGAAGTAAAGATCCCTGACAGCATCCTCAAGGGGGATAGACATGTAAGGGGATTGCATGGCCATGGTAAAGAAGAGGTGGCTGGAAATTCGGAAACTGACGTAAAGCATCAAAGAAATCTGGGATGTAAGTGGGAAGGGACTGGATAGGCATGAAAGAATTGATTGTATTAGGAAGAGAAGAGTTCTGTAGGGCAGGAGCAGGCAAAAACAATGGTCAGCTTGGGAAATCGTGAATTTTAGGAAGGAGGTTGGGTTGAGCTTAGAGGCAACGGGGGAGATGAAATGAGATCAGTTTCTTTTTCTTTTCCTTTCAGGCATTAAGGATCGCAAGGTGCAACAACTTAGAGATACCCACCTCACTCTGGAACCTTCCTCCCTTTCCCTCTGACTCTACCCCCACTCCCAACGCCACTTCCTGGCAAGTATTTACTATCTCTTCTGACCTCCTCCTCTCTGATGCTGAATGTTCTGTACTCAGCAAAGTTCTTAGTTCTATCCCCTGCACCCACTCCTCAATGAATTTTGAGCACAATATGATGCTGAACTCTTAGTTCAATATAGTTAAATTTGCAGATGATGCACGGTTAGGTAAAAAAAACCTTGCATTTATCCAAATTAACCTCCATCTGCCATTCCTCAGCCCATTGACCAAATTGATCAAGATTCCTTTGTCATCTTAGTTAACCTTCTCCATTGTCCACCATACCACCAATTTTGTGTCATCCACAAATTTACTAACCATACCACCTATATTCTCATCCAAATTGTTTATATAAATGACATACAAAAGTGGACCTAGTATTGATCCCTGCGGAACACTGCTGGTCACAGGCTTCCAGCCTGAAAACAATCCTGCACCAGAACCCTCTGTCTCCTACCATAAACCTAATTTTGTATCTAATTGGCAAGCTCACCCTGAATCCCATATGATCTAACTTTACTCGTTTGCCACTAGGTGGAACCTTATCAAAGGCTTTAACTAAAGTCCAAGTAAACAATGTCTACTGCTCTGGAAGATCCATAAAATTGTCAGCCCTTTAAATGTGGCACTAGCATTTCCTGCCTTGATCTCATACTCCTAAGTGGACGTCTTCTCCAACTCCAAGCCTTTATTAATCAATTGCTTCTAAATCCCATTCTGTAGAATGGCCTCTACCCAAGGAGCAGCAGCTCCCATTTCCTGTCCGAGAGGAGAAATAATGGGCATTTCCATTATTCAACCTATTATTTATGTTTATTTTACATGATGTACATCATTGCAAATTGTTCTAAGATATATGCATTCCAAGTAGGAATCATATTTATATATATGCAAATACAAATTGTGATAGTGAACACAACATTTTGAAGCTCCCAACAATAACAGAAATTTTATGACAGCTAAATGAACAGAAATTTGAAAAAATATGGCATCTTGTTGCTCTTTTGTAGGAAATGAGTGTATCATCATAAAGCACACAGCAGTCATTGGTTGTATGAAAGTTTTTCAAAACTTCCCCAATAATTGCCATTAAATGAAATCAAAATGCATGGAAGTGACTACTAAGTATAGAAATCATTATTCTCTCACTGATCATATATGATACTTGTTAGTCTCTTAAAACAACATTTAGCTTGAAATTAATTTCTCCAAATATTAATATATGAATCATTAGTATGTTTACATAAAATGGATAAATACTTCTGTTATATTTGTGAAGTAATTCGATATTAGAACATAGAACATTACAGCGCAGTACAGGCCCTTCAGCCCTCAATGTAGAGCTAATCTGTGGAACCAATTTAAATATCTCAAAACGCCTAATTTAAAAACAATAATCTCAACGTATAATGATGCACATCTGTGTCAACTAAGCAGTATCTGAGAGAAACTGAGAGAAATGTCGAACAAAGAAGCATGGAAGATTATTGATTTCTTTTTAAAGAAATTAACCTTCAAGTGTGAAAATTTAACAATTTCATGCTCATTTCTGTACAGCATCTCAATTCTAATAGTTTTAAAGAAGTGGATTTCCAGCGACACATTGAATCTGATGAGCCAGGTTCAGTTCTCAGTAATTTGGCACTAGTAGGTCCACACGCAGGTAGAAGATCCAGCCTACACTGTTAAAAATCAGGGTTGTAATAACAACAATCATGTTACAATAGATAAAGACACCTACATTTGACAGACACAGTAACCCCACATTTAAACACAAGCCTACACAGGAAATTTCTTGCAGAAATCATAGGCAAAGGTTTTCTGGGTTTCATCTCCCCAATGTAGAGACCATATTGTGAGCAGCAAGTGCATTAGACTAGATTGAGTGAAGTGCAGGTAAAATGCTGCTTCACCTGGAAGATGTGTCAGGGAACTTAGAGAGTGAGGATGGAGGATGTAAATAGGCAGGTGCTACACCTTCTGAGGTTGCAAAGAAAGATGCCTTGAGGGTTTTGGAAGATATTGGGAATGGCGCAGGAGTGGGACAAAGTGTCCAAGTGGAAGTGATCCCTGTGGAAGGTTGATAAGGGAGGGAAGGGGAATATGTGTCTGGTGGTGGCATCTTTTTGGATGTGGTGGAAATGACAGCTAATGATCCTTTAGATGCAGATACTGGTGGGATGATAAGTGAGAACTAGGGAGACTGTATTACTGTGGTAGGGAAGAAAGCGGGTGAGGGCTGAAGTGCAAGAGATGGGTTGGATCTGGCTGAAGGCATGGTTCAACCAGTGTAATAGGGAATCCTCAGCTGAGTAAGAAGGTGAACATTCTGAGGGCCCTTGAAAAGCTGGCATCATCAGAACAGATGCAACAGAGAGAGAGAGAAACTGGGAGAGTGGAATGGAGCCTTTTTGGGAAGCAGTGTATGAGGATGTTTAGTCCAGGTAACTTTGGGAGAGGTGGGATTGTAAAAGACCTTTGTGGCTAAATTATTCCCAGAATGCAAAGAGATGACTGGGAAGGTAAGAGAGGAGTCAAAGATGGACCAGGTGAAGGTGAGAGCAGGGAGGAAATTAGAAGCAAAATTAATTAACTAAATCACTGTACTGACTTGACAGTGAGTTTTTAGGGACAGTTTTTTTCGTCCTCGTTGACTATTATTCCTGATGGATAAAAGTCCAGAAGCTCAATTGATCCATTTTGGAAATATATATAACCTCTTTGAAGTTATTCATGAAGTTCTAGTTGTTGACATCCATGAAAATGAGTTACAATTTCTTATCAGGTGTTTCCAATCCTTTGTGACTGATGTAGATTTGTCTGCATTCCAAGTTCACCAAGTTACCTCCAAACCAATGGAGAAGCAGGGGCTATGTATCTTAAAAAAAGCCTTGAGAAAAAAGTGAAGATTTTCATTTAAATAAAACTAACAAGTTCAGATTCTAGAAATCTTGAAGAAAAACAGAAATTTCTGGGGACACTCAGCAGAACTGGGTTTTTCCCCATTGCGTGTGCAGGAAGAAACAGTTAATGTTTTGAGTCCACTGACTCCATCAGAACTGAGAGCAGCTGGACAAAACCTGATATTTATACTGAAGATGAGATGGGAAATGATGGAAAGGAAGAGGTGAGCAGATAGGTGATGATGGAGCCCAGAAAGAGAGAGAGATGTGAAAGGAATTGGTAAATTTTAGGATGATGGATGGCAGGCCAGGAGAGAAGCGAAGCTGAACAGGTAATAATGAGAGTTTAGGGTAGTGAGAAAGGGCAGAGCAAGCCCTCACCTTAAACCAGAGACATGTGGGTCATAGTTCACTACATTGAAAAAAGGAGTTCAGGCATGGTTCAGGGAACAACAATACAAAGGCATCATGATTGACTGTCTCTATCAACCAGGATGATACCTTGTCCAAGAACCAAACAGCATCATCCTAAGAAACAGGAATGCCTTGAGGTTAAGTAGAAAGAAGCCAACAGCCTCAGGGGAAATACAGCCACTGATGACAAGAGACAATGGATGAAGGCCTTCAGGGAAGCATTTGGAATGCAGACACTCTCCACAACCCCAAAAGGAACTCCCTACATGTTTGGGAAAATTGGTGTAACTGCCCTGCAGACATTTCCCAATAAACGTTTAGCAGGCAGATATTTGTGGGGGGTAGTTCATGGAGGAAATTATATAAATAGTCAATTCGGAAAAAGACAAGAAAGGAATGTGTAGCAATGGGTTGACTGTACCTTTATCTCAAGAGTAGCTACTGAACTTGTGTATGAAGGCTATGTCATGATAACATCAGATTACTTGAAACTGGAACTTGTTGGTAAGATTACAGTGATGTCCTTTCTTACTCTTTCATATATACAGAATATCAATACTTAATAAATATGATTAATTGTGATGTAGACTGTGTGAGATATATATATTTTTAATATTGTTTATGTTAAGTTGGGAATCTTGAATTTTAAATTTGTGACATGTTGGCTTTTCTGTGTGTTTGAAGAGTTGATTATTAACTTGTGGGCATTTCTGTAGCCAGCTTGAGGGAGTAGCTTTCAGAACTATTTTTTTAATTGCCTTAGATAGATTTACAACTGAACAAGGTAAAAAAATGTACATTAACTTTAATTAGAAAGTTCAGATTTTTTTGAAGGTAAGGGACCATGCATTGTTTTTCTTGGTTTTAAGTTTGAGGTAATTCTGCAGAAATACATGGATGAATGGATGAAGATGGACATATGAAGCCAATGCTCCTGAGAATGGGAGAGGATATTAAAAATAGATTGGTTTAAAATATGGAGTTTGGTGATAATCCTAGGTCAGAGTGGATAAAACTCTGAAGAGGTTGTTTGAAGCCAAGGACCTGTAAACTCAGATATATGGAAGCTCCAGGAAATGGCTGTCAGATTTTCTAGATTGGAAGTTGAAGTCACAGTTAACTTAAACTTATCAAGCAATGGCAGAAAAAAAAGGTGAAAAATGAAAAAAAAAAGAAAATGGGTTGAATAGTCAGTATTTGCAGAGTGAACAAATGAATAAACGTTTATGGTGTGGACACTTCTTCAAAAGAGAAAACATGAGTTGCAGCAGTCAGTATTTTTCTATTTGGCATGAATATGGTGAAGAAAGATTTTTTGAGTGCTGTCAAGGGAGTGTTTTTGGGATAATGGCATTATATTTCTACTGTGTGATTCAAATTCTTTAAAAGTATATTATGCATAAAATATTTGGTCTGTTCTATTTTATACTCATTGCTTTTACTTAATAAACATTATTGTTAAAGCCGCATTTGTAACATTATGTGTTAGATCACCTTGTTAAAAACAAAACAAAACATTTTCTCCCTAGCTAGATCTCAGTCTGGTTCCTGATTCATCGAGTAATAACATCAACTCAATCATGACAACATTCACCAAAATGGGTGTAAACTAGCTTCAATCAACAACCTTACTAAAAGTTCATCAACATAAAATTTACTCAATTGCATCAGAAATGACTGACATAAAAGTTTCAATATTTTGCTGCCATTTGAGTATTAGCATCATTGGCAGTCTTTAATAGCTAATCAATACTGATTGATTTTGTTGCAAGATGAAATTGAAGGTCTTTTATTCTGCTCATGTTAATCATCAAATGCTTTAAATTCTCATTCCTTGTGGCCTTTTCGTGTTTGAGCAGCTCCAGTATCCTTCTGCCAATTTACGGTCGGTGATCTGGCATATTATTCAGAGCGATGAACATTGGAAATCTTGGAACAGGAAAGGGCAATCTTGCTGCATTTGCTCAGCTGTCTCCAACGTTGTTCAGGAAACAATGGCAATCATTGAGGAATGTTCTTGCTCAAATATAGCATTATGATTGTACTGATTTTACTGACTGCTGCAACTCATGTTTTCTCTTTTGAAGAAGTGTCCACACCCTAAACGTTAATTCATTTGTTCACTCTGCAAATACTGACTATTCAACCCATTTTCTGTTTTTGTTTCATTTTTCACCTTTTTTTTCTGCCATTGCTTATGTTACTGTTTCATTTGATTATAGAAAGAAAATGTTTTTGCCATCCAAAGTTGATTTGATTTCCTCTATGACTAGAGAACTGCCAGCTCTTTTGCTGGTCCTTTCATTTCATCTTCTTTGACTTGGGGAAACTTGCAGAATGAACTGGCAAATCTGTGTGTTGCTTGTGGTGCAGACAGAATGATAGATTGAATTGTTGCAGAGTTAGCAAAACAGAAAGGCACTGGAGCAGCATTATAAAATTGCTGGCGCTTAAAACCAGATCTATGTATTTACACAAGAAATACATAAGTGTCTGCAACAAATCATTGATGCTCTGCATTAAAAATATAGTCCTGGTGATATGTTAGCAAGTACCATTTTGCAGCCCAGACAATGTCATAGAAATTTGTTCCTATGCACAGAAATTAAAGCTTAGATTTGAATTTCCTCCAGCTATATACCCAACCAGTGTGCTGGTCAAATTGTATGTCTAGGCAGATCAATGAATTTGAGCATGAGTGATATAACAACTAAAAATTTCAAATCATTTCCATTATTTAGATCACCCAAATGCTTAAAGTAATTTTACCCAAAGTACAGGTCCTTCCCTAAGTTACGTGAGAGTTTTCTGCAATTGTCTTTGTTAGAGACACTCTTAAAATAGCATAACTGGTGCAGCAGGAATTAATGAATTTGTTTTTACAATTTTAACACAATTTATGGAACAATTTTTTTTAGAGTTTTCACTTAGATCTGCACTGTTTTATGTTAATGCATTTTATAAAATAGACACAATTCACAATAAAAGGGGGGCAAAAATGCATGTGCCTAACGTATGTGAAGGAGATTGAAAAAAGTGTAACTTTAATTGTCTTACTTGAAGGAAAAACATGATGTGAGTTGGATGTTTTCCTTGAAACCCTTGTAGCCAACGTTGGGCAATGACAATATATGAGGATATTGGGGTATTACCTTTTGGAAAGGGTTACTATATAAGTTTACAATGTTATTAATTTGCAATTTAGCTTCTTGAGTATTTGGTTTCCAAAGGTCTGATTTTCTTCATAAGAAAGGATCCGAACGTCATTTGCAACTGAGAGGCCGAGACAGTCTTTCTCAGAAAACATAGGACTTAAGTTAAATGATCCAACAAACTACAGATTGTGATAATTAATGCTTGTTGTGTTTCTATGACTCACCAGAAAAAAAATATATTGCCGTAACCTCAGCAGATTGAGATCAGAAGAGAAACTCCTTACCAATAGAGGGTCAGTTTAGTATTGGGCAAACTCCAAACCAATAGAGCAGGTAAGATGTCTTAAGCTGTTATAGCAGTCTTGAACTAATCAAAGCCAGTGAGTTTGTTATCAGTGCATCTCAGAATAATAGAGAGAAATACATAGATTCTGAAGAGGTCCTTTAGCCCATTGAGTCTACCAAGAAACACATCTGAATGTTCTAAATTGGAGTAAGACTAATTTTGACAGGATGCAACAGGAACTTTCATAAGTTGATTTGGGGAGGTTGTTCACATGTAAAGGAACAATTGACAAGTGGGAAGCTTTTAAAGATAAGATAATGAGAGTTCAGAGACAATATGTTCCTGTTAGTGTGAAGTGCAAAGCTGGTGTGAGTAGGGAACACTAGATGACTAGAGATATTGAGGCACTGGTCAAGAAAAAGAAGGAGACACATGTCAGGTATAGTCAGCAGGAATCAAGTGAATCTTTTGAGGAGTATAAGAGGAGTAGAAGTTTACTGAAGAGGGAATCAGAAGGGCATAACTGGGACACATGATAGCTTTGGCAGATAAGGTTAAGGAGAATCCAAAGAGATTCTGCAAGTACATTAAGTGCAAAGGAGCAACTAGGGAGAAAATAAGCCCCCTTAAAGATCAACAAGTCCATCCACGTGTGGAAGCATAGGAGATGAGTGAGATCCTAAACAAATATTTCATGTTAGCATTTACAGTGGAGAAAGGCATGGAAAGTAGGGATCATGTGGAAACAAATAATAATGTCTTGAAAATGCATAATTTATTACAGAATAGGAAGTACTGGAGGTCTTAAAAAGTATAATGATAGATAAATCCTTGACCTGGTTAGGTGTGTCTCAGGACATTGTGGGAATCTAAGAAAGAAATTGCAGGACCCAAAGCAGAGACATTTATATCATTGACAGTCAAGGGTGAGGAAGACTGGAGAGTAGCTAATGTGCCATTATTTAAGAAAGGCTGCAAGGAAAGGCCAGGGAATTATAGATCAGTGAGCCTTCTGTCAGTGGTGGATAAGTTGTTGGAGGGTATTCTGAGAGGGATAGGATTTACATGCATTTAGTAAGGCAAGGATGATTGGGGAAAGTCAGCATAGCTTTGCATGGAGGAAATCATGTGTCACAAACCTGATTGAGTTTTTTGTAGAGGTGGCAAGAAGATCGATGAAAGTGGAGAGATTGGCATTGTCTATGTTGACTTTAACAAAGCCTTTGGGGAAGGTTATACATGGCAGATTAGTAATTAAGGTTAGATCATATGGGCTAGCAAATCGGATGGAAAATTGGCTGGATGGTAGGAGATAGTGGATGGTTGTAGAGGGTTGTTATTCAGACAGGAGGTCTGTGACCAGTGATATGTCACAAAGATTGGTGCTGGATCCCCTGTTGTTTGTCATTTATATAAATGATTTGGATACAAATTTAGGAGGCATGGTTAGTAAGTTTTTGGATGACACAAAATTGGTGATGCAATGGACAGTGAAGGTTATCCAAGAGTACAACAAGATCTTGAATAACTGGATGAATGGACTAAGGAGTGGCAGATGGACTTTTATCTGGATAAATGTGAGGTGATGCATTTTGATAAGATAAATCAGGGCAGGACTTACACAGTTAGTGGTAGCATTCTGGGAATTGTTGTTGAACAGAGACCTAGGAATGCAGGTACACAGTTTCTTGAAAGTGGCATCACTGGTAGATAGGGAGAAAGTGAGAACTGCAGATGCTGGAGATCAGAGTCCAGAGTGTGGTGCTGGAAAAGCACGGCAGGTCAGACAGCATCCAAGAAGCAGGAGAATTTCGGGCATAAATCATTCATTCCTGATGAAAGGCTAATGCTCGAAATGTCTATTCTCCTGCTCCTCAGATGCTGCCTGATCTGCTATGCTTTTCCAGCATCACACTTCATCACTGGTAAACAGGGTGGTAAAGAAGACATTTGACATGCTTGCCTTCGAAATATTGAGTACAGGAGATGGGGCATCATAATGCAGGCGTATGGGACATTGGTGAGGCCACTTTAGGAGTTCTGCATACAATTCTGATCACCCTGTTATAGGAAAGATGTTATTAAACTGGAAAGGGTGCATGAAAAATTTACAAACATAACACCACGACTAGAGGTTTCAGTTATAAGGAGAAGCTGAATCGACCATAAGCTTTTCCCTGGAGCATTGAAGGCTGAGGAGTCACCTTATGGAGATTTATAAATTCATGAGAGGCATAGATATGGTGAAAACTGAATGAAGTTGCTGGAAAAGATCAGCAGGTCTGGTAGCATTTGTGCAGAGAAATCAGAGTTCATGTTTCGGGTCCCATGATCCTTCCACAGTTCCAGTAACTCTGATTTCCCTTCACAGTTGCCAAACCTGCTGAGCTTTTCCAGTAATTTCAGTTTTGCACACAGATATGGTGAATAGCCAAGGTCTTTTCTGTGGGTTATGAGCATCCAAAACTAGAGGGCTCAGGTTTAAAGAGAGAGGAAAGACTTAAAAGGGATGTGAGAGTCAACTTTTTCACACAAAGCATGCTGCATATATGGACTGAACTGCCAAATGAAGTGGAAACGGTGAGTGCAATTACAGAATTTAAAAGACATTTGGACAGGTACATGAATAGGAAAGATTTAGAGGGATATGAGCCAAATGCAGGCACTTGGGACTAGTCCAGTTTAGGAAACCTGGTCAGCATGTTGGATAAAAGGATCTGTTTCTGTTCTCTTTGACTCGATGATGAGAATTGCTCACAGTACTCCAGCTGTGGCCTACAGAGTTTTGTACAGTTCCAACATAACCTCCCTCCTCTTCTAATCTATGCAATGACTTATAAAGGGAAGTGTTTGAATGTCTTCTGATCCACTCTATTAATCTGTCTTGCCCACTTCATCTGTGGATAAGCACTCCAAATCCCTTTGTTCCACTGAGCTTCCTACTGTCTTGACATTCCTTGAGTACTCCCTTTTCTTGGTCCTCCTTCACCTCACACATTTCTGGGTTAAATTCCAAGTGCCACTGATCTGCCCACCTGACCAACCCACTAATATTTTCCTTTAACTAAGACCTTCTTCTTGACTGCCAACCATCTGGCCAATCTCTGTGTCATCGCCAAATGTGCTTATTATACCCCCCAACATTTCTTCTGTATCATTTAGTATCTTAAACAATAATCAACATAGCCCTGATCCTGTGGTACACCACTGGAGACCAGCCTCCAGTGATGTAAACAGGTTTCTACCACTATTCTGCATCTCCTACCTCTCAGCTAATTGTAGATCCAATTTGCCAAGTTACTCTGATTGCCATATGCTTTTACCTTCTTTATCATAGAGTTATAGAGATGTACGGCATGGAAACAGACCCTTCGGTCCAACCCGTCCATGCCGACCAGATATCCCAACCCAATCTAGTCCTACCTGCCAGAACCCAGCCCATATCCCACCACACCCTTCCTATTCATATAACCATCCAAATGCCTCTTAAATGTTGCAAGTGTACCAGCCTCCACCACATCCATACACGTACCACCCTCTGCGTATCTTTTATATCTTTCCCCTCTCACCCTAAACCTATGTCCTCTAGATCTGGACTCCCCCACCCCAGGGAAAAGACGTTGTCTATTTATTCTATCCATATCCCTCACAATTTTGTAAACCTCTATAAGGTCACCCCTCAGCCTCTGACGCTCCAGGGAAAACAGCCCCAGCCTGTTCAGCCTCTCCTCTCCCTATAGCTCAAATCCTCCAACCCTGGCAACATCCTTGTAAATCTTTTCTGAACCCTTTCAAGCTCCTGTACTCAATAGTCTGACCAAGAAAGGAAAGCATACCAAACGCCTTCTTCACTATCCTATCTCCCAGTGACTCCACTTTCAAGGAGCAATGAACCTGCACTCCAAGGTCTCTTTGTTCAGCAACGCTCCATAGGATCTTACCATTAAGTGTATAAGTCCTGCTAAGATTTGCTTTCCCAAAATGCAGCACCTCGCATTTATCTGAATTAAACTCCATCTGTCACTTCTCAGCCCATTGGCCCATCTGATCCAGATCCTGTTGTAATCAGAGGTAACCCTCTTCGCTGTCCACTACATCTCCAACTTTGGTTTCATCTGTATACGCTTCGGCGGGTCGATGTGGACTTGTTGGGCCGAACGGCCTGTTTCCACACTGTAAGTAATCTAGTTTACTAACTGTGCCTCTTATGCTCGCGTCCACTACATTCCAACTTTGGTTTCATCTGTATACGCTTCGGCGGGTCGATGTGGACTTGTTGGGCCGAACGGCCTGTTTCCACACTGTAAGTAATCTAGTTTACTAACTGTGCCTCTTATGCTCGCATCCAAATCATTTATGTAAATGACAAAAAGTAGAGGACCCAGCACCGATCCTTGTGGCACTCCACTGGT
>NC_057723.1:28203928-28340788 GCF_004010195.1 Chiloscyllium plagiosum | reverse complement strand
AATAAAGCCGTTAATTTATTAGTCCTACCTTGTCCCTGCCTGCCCTGACTGTTTGACTCACTTCTATTCTCAGCTGTACCCGTCTCAGATTGATCTCTTTCTTCATTATCTCCCTGGGTCCCACCCCCCCACCTTACTAGTTTAAATCTACCCAAGCAGTTCTAGCAAATTTCCCTGCCAGTATATTAGTCCCCTTCCAATTTAGGTGCAATCCGTCCTTCTTGTACAGGTCACTTCTACCCCAAAAGAGATTCCAATGATCCAAAAATGTGAATCCTTCTCCCATACACCAGCTCCGTAGCCATGCATTCATCTCCTGTATTCTCCTATTCCTGCCCTCACTAACTCGTAGCACTGGGAGTAATCCAGTTATTGCTACCCTTGAGGACCTCCTTTTTAAATTTCTGCCTAACTCTCTGTAATCTCCCTTCAGAGTCTCAACCTTTTCTCTTCCAATCTCATTGGTTCAATGTGGATAATGACCTCCTGCTGGCCCCTCTCCCCCGTGAGAACAGTTTTCTATGTGATATCTTGTCAAAGGCTTTGCTGAAAAATTGACAAACTTTATTAACTGCACAACTCTCATTTACAAACTGGTCTCCTCATTGAAAAATTCAAATGTGTTCGGCATGCATTTTCTCTGACAAAGCCATGCTGACTCTCCCTGATCAAACCTTGCCTTTCCACATGGAGATTCTCTCCTACAGAATTTTCTCCAATAGTTTCCTTATCACTTATGTGAGACTCACTGGTCTATAACTCCTGGTTCAATATCAGCTGCTCTCCAGTCCTCTGACACCTCCGCTATGGCCAGAGATGAATTAGAAGTTTGGGTCAGAGACCCTGTAATCACCTTTCTCATCTCCACAGCAGCCTAGCATTCAACTCATCCAGAACTGGGGAATTATCTACTGTTAAGCCTGTTAAAGCTTCCAATGCCTCCTCACTCCATATGTCAAACTGCTCAAGAGCCCAACAGTCCCTCTTCACAAATTCTGTACCTATATTGTCTTTCTCTGAAGCAAAGACAGATGTGAAGTACTTGTTTAATACCCTCCCATTGTTATCCAGCTCCATGCACAGATTGTCCCTTTGGTCACTAATTTGTCTGACTCTTTCCCTATGCTTATAGGATATTTTAGGATTTTCCCTGGTCTTACATACTGGTGTTCTTTTCATGACCTCTCTTTGATCTCATAATTGCTTTCCCAAGCTTCCCGCTGTACTTTCTACACTCCATAAGGGCCTCCATTGATTTGCTCCCTTTGTACCTGCTAAATGCCTCTCTTTTAAAATCTTTATCCAGTCCTGAATACTTCTAGACGTCAAGGGATCTCTACACATCTGCAGAAAGTATGTAAAATTGACGAAAGGAAATATTTGCGGTCTTCAGCTCAGTAAGAGATTTTCCAGGGGAGATAGGGTAAATACTTGACTCATCAAAGAGTCATAAACTCATAGAGATGTACAGCACAGAAACAAACCCTTTTGGTCCAACTCGTCCATGCCAGCCAGGTATCCTAACCTAATCTAGTCCCATTTGCCAGCCCTTGGCCCATATCCCTCAAAACCGTCCTATTCATATACCCATCCAGATGCTTTTTAAATGCTGTAATTATACCAGTCTCCACCACTTCCTCTGGCAGTTCATTCCATATACACACCACCTGCTGTGTGAAAAGAATTGCCCCTTGGGTTCCTTTTATATCTTTCCCCTCTCATCCTGAACCTGTACTCTCTAGTTCTGGACTCCCCGATCCCAGAGAAAATACCTTGTTTATTTATCCTATCCATGACCCTCATAATTTTATAAACCTCCATAAGGTCACCACTCATCCTCCAATGCTCCGGGGAAAACATCCCCAGCCTATTCAGCTTCTCCCTATAGCTCAAATCCTCCAACCCTGGCAACATCCTTGTAAATATTTTCTGAACACTTTCAAGTTTCACAACATTCTTCTGATAGGGACGAGACCAGAATTGCATGCAATATTCCAACAGTGGCCAACCTGTAGAGCCGCAACATGACCTTTCAACTTCTATACTCAATGCTCTGACCAATAAAGGAAAGCATACCAAATGCTTTCTTCACTATCCTATCTACCTGCAACTCTACTTCCAAGGAACTATGAACCCGCACTGCAAGGTCTCTTTGTTCAGCAACACTTCCCAGGACCATACCATTAGGTATGTAAATCCTGCTAAGATTTGCTTTTCCAAAATGCAGTACCTCACATTTATCTAAATTAAGCTCCATCTGCCACTCCTCAGCCATTGACCTATCTGATCAAGATCCCATTGTACTCTGAGGTAATCTTCTTCGCTGTCCACTACACCTCTAATTTTGGTGTCATCTGCAAACTTACTAACTATACCTCCTATGTTCACATTCAAATCATTTATTTAAATGGCGAAAAGCAGTGGACCCAGCACTGATCATTATGGCACACCACTAGTCACAGGCCTCCAGTCTATAAAGGATGTTGCTGGGAAATGAGTTAAATCCTTCCTTTTACTGTTTATCATTGGATCTTTCTGAATTATCATCTTTATATCTAGCCTTTGTTTTCTATTTTGTGAAATAACCTACTTTCCGTTCTTAAAAGTTCTTTGATAGCACTGTGCGAATTTAGAAAGAAAAAAGATAGTACAGTAGCAAAATTATTTGGCCTATTGAGCCTGTTCGACCATTCAATACAATCATGGTTAATTCACTAACTGAGTGCTCCATTTCTGTTTTCTCACAATGCCACTTGATGCCTTTAGTATCTATAAATCTATTGGTTTCTTTCTTGATTATATGCTATTGGAAAAATCCATCGGTTCATCATCGTATAAGCGACAAAATTTCTCCTTGCCTTTTTGATTTTGGGAGTTCATGATCACAGTCACATATTATAGGTTGTCAATAATTTGTTGACAAACAGGTTATTGGCTTGGAATTGATTTGTTTAAGGTTGTGGGGACAGTATCCTGCTCTCTAGTCGAGGTAATAAGATGATTGTTAAAAATAGGATCAGCAGCAGGTCATTCAGCCCCTCAAACCTGCTCCACCATTCAATAGGATCACGCATGATCCAACCTTCCTCACAGCCACGTTTCTGCCTTTCCTGTGTAATCCTTGCTTTCTCTCCTGATCAAGAATCCATCTCAACATTAAATAGACACAAGGAATCTGCCCCACAGCGTCCTGTGGCCAGGAGTTCCAAAGACTCTCAGCCTTCAGAAGAAATTCCTCCTCAACTCAGTCTTAAGTTAGCACTCCTTTATTCTGAGACTATGGCCTTCAACTCTCCCATGGGGGAAAACATCCTCTAAACAGTATCCTGTCCAGCCCTTTCAGAATTTAATATGTTTCAATGAGATCATCGGTCATTCTTCTCAACTCCAGTGAGTTGAGCCCCAACATGTTTAGCCCTTCCTCATAAGACAATCCCTCCTTAAAAGGATCATACTCATGAACCTTCTCTGAACTGCCTCGAATGAAATGGTATCCCTCCCTAATAGGGGGATCAAAACTGCTCACAGTATTCCAGATGTCTTACCAGCATCTTGTACAATTGCAGTAAAGTTTCCAAATTCTTATACTCCAAATTCCTTGAAATAAGGGCCAACATTCCATTAGCCTTCCTGATTACCTGTTGCCCCTGGGCACTAGCTTTCTTGTTTTGTGATAAATGCACCAAATCCCTTTGTGTTATACCTTTCTATGGCTTTTCTCCATTTAAGTAATATTTTGTTCTTTTGTTCTTCCTTCCAAAATGAATAACTTCATATTTTCGGACATTATATTCTATTTGCCAACATTTTGCTCATTTACTTAATCTATCAATATTTCCCCTTAAATTCTTTGTAATTCTCTCACAACCTACCTTTCCACCTATTTAGAGATATTAAATAACTCTTCCTGGGCCTTCCTCCTCTTCTGGTTCATCTTCCATTTGTAGAAGAAAGCTCTCTCGGACCACCTACAAGATCTGCCTAACAAGGACCACCAACGCTCCCTGAGCAGTTGTTAGTATTTCCTATTTCTAGGGGCAGGTAGCTTACTCTTTGTCAAACAATTGTGTGAATTAATTTGGTCAAATGACCATGGAACAGCTACTAATGGCATTGGATGGCCATTGTCCCCTTGCTCACCTTCATTTGAAGGTTAATTTTTATTTCTGCTACAAACAGTATTTTCCTATTGTCAAGCAATTTCATTCATCATAGGGTAGTGTGGTGCCCAATGATCTTTTAGTTACACTGGTAGAATGTTAGTTATAGCTATAACACAGTTAAATGAGGTCTGATGCTATCCAGGAAATACTGATACGAAACATTATGTGACCAAAAGTTTAAATGGGACTCCAATTTCCAACAGCTATCCCATGTTGAGAAGGAAATATCGTTATTGACTAATTATTATCTAACCTATTTATTTCTAAGCTACAGTTTGGTTACCTAGTTTCTTGATAATTATGTTGCAGATAACATAATAAAGCTACCAGAATTGTTAATAAGTTATCAATGATGTTTCAAGATGGCAGAGGTGGCAGGATAGGAGATTTTTGGGCTCCCAGCTTGTGCATGACTGACAGCATCCTTCTTTTGTTTTTCTGACTTTATTTTTCTTTGTTTAACTTTTGAATCAAATTCATTTTGTTGTCTTTCTGCTGCTGCGGTGGTGGAGATGTTAAGAGGAGCTGTTGAGTTGTGGATCTGGTCCATTCCTCGTGGCCATGGTGGTGATGGCTTAAGCAACTATTCCAGCATTGATGAACTGGGGCCCGTTCTTTTCCTTTGATGTTTTGGTGGCATCTGCAACAGCAGCAGAGTGAATGACCTCTTGGTCCTCGGGAATTAATTTAGGCAGTCAATTGGTCTGGGAAGTTGAGACAGGCCCCGGTCCTGAACAGTTGAGGCAGATTCTTGGCTGCGGAGCAACTAAAGTATTGGCAGCGATGAGGCAGCTTTAGCAGAGGTGATGTTCTGGGCCTGGTCAGCGGGGGCAGGGGCTGCTTCCTCCTTAGTGCTGCAGCCTCATGGAATGAATTGACGGCTATTGGGTGTGACTGCATCCCATAGCCACTTCAAAAATCAAGAAGCCATGTATGGAACAGAAATTGAAATTTGTCCTAACTTTGTACGATTTATTTCTTTTTGTAATTTATGAAATTTAAATGGTGCTAGCTGATGGGGACTTCTATACATTTTACTGTATTTTAGAAATACATAACAAATTATTATTACTATTAATATCAAGACTAGAAGTTTTGGAAACTGTATGACTTAGAAGAAGCCGATGAGTCATTTATAGTTCAGTGGAACTGTTGGCAGGGGTGAAGGAAACCCAGAAACAGTATTTGTTTGTTGTAGCTGAGTATTATCAGAGCTCTGAGAAACCTCGGGCAGTACCAGCTTGGTGATGCTAGCTATAAAGCCACAAGACATAGGAATAGAAGAAGGCCATCCAGCCTATCAAGTCTGTTCTGCCATTCAGTGAGATTGTGGCTGATCCAATAATCCTCAATTTCACTTTCTATGCTTTTCTGCCACAACACTAGATTCCTTTACTGAGTAAGAATTTGTCCAATTTAGCGTTAAATATACTCAATGGCCCAGCCATTGTGAGAAAGAGTTCCACGGATTCACTACCCTTTGAGAGAAGAAATTTCTCCTTTTCTGTCTTAACTAAGTGTCTCTCTTATTAAGGTTGGTGACAAAACTGGAACTGTGTATATGAGCAGGTGCTGAATTACATTTTCCAGAATCCAGTAAGGGAGTGGAGAATCCAGTGGAGAATGGAGAAAGGCGTGAACAGTTGTTGAGTAAGTTATTCAGTCTGTGACTGCTATGGCTTTTGAGTCAGTTCTGAAACCATATCTTTGAAAGTGAAGAATTGTAATCCAATGTAAGGTTGTACCGTGATTTGGTGACCCTCGTGCCACTGACATCTGGGTGTGTTGATAAAAAATCTGTGGCATCGGTATTACTTGATGTGGTCTATGGATAGATATAATGCAGTTGATTGTTTTACTATTCTAAACTGTAGTTTGCTTGGAACTGTGTTTTTGTTCATACTCTTTGTACGTACCTGGAATCTCACACATTGTGCACTTTAAACAACAAATTTACTGGTCCCCAGCCAGACTGTGACTGTATATTTAGTACATTGTTATCACCTCAAGTTAAACTTTGATGTATTTTGCCAAGATACTCATAGACATCATTTAAATTGTCTTATGCCTAATGGCCAAGGGAAGAACAGAATTAACCAGGATTCTCACTAGTAAGACTCAGTATTGAGAATTGAGAGGATAGGTCACATTATGCATAGTATTATTGCATCCTGGCTAAGGCACTATAAATTTAAGCTTCCCTCAAAAATTTGTACAAGTGCGATAGGCCAACATCCTAGTTCTACCCTAACAGAATACTGCAATGTTAGAAGCATTCTATATCGGATGAAAGTGGGAACTTTGTGGTGCAGTGCTAGTGTCTCTATGTCTGAGCCAGAAGGTCTGGGTTCAAGTTTCACCTGTCCTAGAGGTGTATCACAGTATGTCTAAACAAACTGATTTAAAAAACTATTTCAGGTAAAATGATTAATGTTATTTATCTTTTAAATTTTCAATGACATTATTAGCAGAGGAGTTAAGATTTCTCCTTACTACTT
Source organism: Chiloscyllium plagiosum (assembly GCF_004010195.1). NCBI lineage: Eukaryota > Metazoa > Chordata > Chondrichthyes > Orectolobiformes > Hemiscylliidae > Chiloscyllium > Chiloscyllium plagiosum. The sequence goes on along the minus strand of NC_057723.1, from coordinate 28,334,127 downwards.
GGACAGAATTTCAGTCAAAACTGGATAAGTTGCGCTAGTAGAATATTTAGCAACACTTCAAAACACTTCTTTGGCTGTGTACCACTTTCAGGCATTTGAGAGCGTGTTCATTGTAGAAGCTGCAAAGCTGGTGTAAATGCCAGTTGCTCTGATGGACGATTGGTGAGTAGGAGGAAGTGCAAGAAAATAATTACTGGACTGGTGACATTTTTACTTCAGCTTCTCTTTCACAATTGATGGTGCTGGCTAAGGCTCTCAATGTAATTACTTTATGTGAACACTCTAAAACCCATTATTTGGATATAGGCAGCAGGGTTCTTTAATGATAAATCTCTCCCAATGCCATGCAGAAGATTAATATTTTAAAGCTATTGTCAGTGCAGCCCCCAGCTGAAATGCTTCATTTATTTGATCAGTAACAATATCAATATAGGAGAATTAAGTCTTTAAGATAATGGCCCACAGTATTGGGATATAGCATTTTGTGATCCATTGGGAAATAATATTGCTTTGTATGTTGACATAAATTTTAGTTGATTTGATCGTGTTAATTGTTTCCAAACGGAGCATTTGCTTGTACTATTTAGTTTTTCAGATAGTTCCTGGACACTCAATCAAAAGTATATTAGCATTTGGACCAGCTTATGTTACTCTCTTTGGGGTTCCATTTGTTTGTCTTTGTCCATAAATTCTGGCCAAATAAACTAGTAAATTCAAACAACATGCAATGTTCATGGGGATTTCATGGCTATGTGGATAATTGCACTGTTCTAGATCTAGAATCATTGTACTGTCACAATGTTGGTCTTTTTACAAGGTTACTGTGCCCTTGAGTTTTTTTCCAGAGACCGGGTAATTGGCCAGGTTCCAACTAGGCTGGGGCTGAAAGGTTTATTGGGGCCCTTTTTGTTTACCCCAACTGATAATGCCTCCAGCCTAAGGCTTTCATGTCTTAAAAATAACGGTATAATCAAAGGGGAGTGTCCAGCTAGCTGTGTAGCTTGCCTTCGCTTAGATTAGAGTTTTTGATTCCGTTCAGCAGCAGTATGTGTGAAGAAAGACTGCTAGTTCTCTCCCTCCTTCTGACTTCATAACCTGTAAGTTTATTGTCATTTTTACTGTTTGTGCTAAGGGGTCTGTTTATAGGGACTGTTGCAAGTATTTTTGGAATGGCATCATTAAGTTGGGATAGTCTGTCGGGTTTGGAAATGATAAGTTGTCCAGTATTCTATTTTCTTTTCTTTGTGTTTCATTCCATAATTTTGCAAATAAGTTCTATATGTTTAAAACTGGTTAGTTGAATCAGCTATTTCGCTCCGAGAATATCCACTATACACTTACCTATACAAATAGCAAGTTACAGTCTGGGATACCTGCTTAAGAATTTTTGAGGGATTGGACTTGATCCATAACAGTATGATAGAACTGAAGCTTAATTTTGCTTCATATGACCAGATATTGTGATATATTTTCCATGCAAAATCTTGGATAGATCATAAATCTCAAATCCAACATTGACTTCAGCAACTCAAGCTTCAGATGAAGTACTTTGCATCTTTATAGCCTGAGAAACATTGTCACATTGTATGGACTTGAGCCTTAATAGCCTTGAATTCTAACTAATCAAATTTATTGATCTTTTGAGGAACATTTTAGGATTTCCAAACAGCTGAGTAAATTGCTTCTGTTGCTGACTGAACTCAAAGAATACAAACTTAGTTGCTATTCCCATTAATGGCTGAGCTATCAAGCTAAGTTCCATTCTACAAAAAATATTGCGCATTAATTAGTGACAATTGTCCAAGAAATTTAGATGATTAGTGTCAATTGGTTGCTATTGCAAAACCTGACTGTTGTAGATTCAATCTGATTTCTTTTCTTGGCATACTGTAGAGATATGAGGTTGGTTAGCTCAAGTGGCTGAATGGCTGGTTTGTGATGTGGTCAACAGTGTGGGTTCGATATCTGTATTTCTTAAAGTCGCCATGAAGGTCCTGTCTTCTCAATCTCACCCCTCACCTTAAGAATTATGACCCTTTAGTTAAACTCACCACCAATCATCTCTCTCTAATTAGAAAGCAGCTCTCTGGGACTCCAGTGACTTTGCCTTTTATTGTAGAAATGCAGACACTTCAGCTCAGAAAAAAATGATTTGACTGATGCTGCTGTGTTGCTGTTGGTGTTCACTCTATTTCAGTTCAATTTTTCTACTCTTCCCTTGCTCCATTAATACTTTACTTCATGTGCTTATCTAACTGTCTCCTATATATTGTGACAATAAATTTATAGACCTCATGTTCTTTCAGATTATTTATTCTAATTCTGATATCCTCATTTCTGCTATTAATTTTAACTTTTGCCATGTTGTCCATAAGTCGGTATTTACTGGTTTGTATCCGTTCATAATTTTGGATATTTATATTAGATATCATCTTGATCTTCTTTAATTCACATCTTAAATTTATTTAGGTTCTAATTTAGACAGTGATTGTATCCTAAGCAGATAGAAAGGATATTGCACTGATTCCTTGTGAACGTCATGGCAGGAATTCTTGTAATTTATTGGCTATTGTACAAATCGTGCTCTGAATTATTTTTGAACTTTTTTGAGCAGATTTCATTTTTCTGTTTCCATAAAACCATATAGGTAGGAACAGAAGTAGACTATTCAGCTCACAAAGTCTGTTCAGCCCCTCAAAGAGATCATGGCTGATCTGATCATTTTCAAATCTACTTTCTTGTGTTTTCCCCCATATCTCTTGATTCCCTTAATGATTAAAAATCTATCTCAGCCTTGAATAGAGCATCAATGCCCCAGTGTAAGCAATCCTTTGCAATCAAGAATTCCAGACTTTCACTATCATCACTTACTGAAATATGCACGCACTTTCTTATGAGATTCAGTCCACTGTTTCTGTATGCAGGATGAGTCTCTCTTTCACGATTAGTATTAACTTAGTGCAGAAAAACTGGTCAACTTATTAAGACCAGCTAAATGAATGGCTAGTTGGAGAATCAAAAATGTTATATGATACAGCAACGGCACTTCTCTGAAGTTGAAGCCGAGGTTTAGCATTTGGTTTGTTTTCTGATACACATTAGTCAAAACATAGCTGATTAACAACTCTTTACTGCTATACTTTGAGTGACTCAATGGCAATGCCCCACCATAGAGATGTACAGCACGGAAACAGACCCTTCTGTCCAACTTGTCCATGTCGATCAGATATCCTAACCTAATCTAGTCCCATTAGCCAGTTCTTGGCCTATAATCCTCTAAACCTGTCCTATTCATATACCCATCCAGATGCTTTTTATATGCTGTAATTGCGCAGGCCTCCATCACTTCCTCTGGAAACTCATTCCATACACGCACCACCCTCTGCATGAAAACGACGCCTTAAGGTCCCTTTTATATCTTTCCCATCTCACACTAAACCTATGCCCTCTAGTTCTGGACTCCCCCACCCCAGAGAAATAGACCTTGTCTGTTGTGGTTCTGTTCGCCGAGCTGGAAATTTTTGTTGCAAACGTTTCGTCCCCTGTCTAGGTGACACACTCAGTGCTTGGGAGCCTCCTATGAAGCGCTTCTGTGGTGTTTCCTCCGGCATTTATAGTGGTCTGTCCCTGCCGCTTCCGGTTGTCAGTTTCAGCTGTCCGCTGTAGTGGCCGGTATATTGGGTCCAGGTCGATGTGTTTGTTGATGGAGTTTGTGGATGAGTGCCATGCTTCTAGGAATTCCCTGGCTGTTCTTTGTTTGGCTTGCCCTATAATGGTAGTGTTGTCCCAGTCGAATTCATGTTGCTTGTCGTCTGCGTGTGTGGCTACTAAGGATAGCTGGCTCGTGATAAATGCCGGAGGAAACACCACAGAAGCGCTTCACAGGAGGCTCCCAAGCACTGAGGATGTCACCTAGACAGGGGACAAAACGTTTGCAACAAAAATTTCCAGCTCGGCGAACAGAACCACAACAACGAGCATCCGAGTTACAAATCTTCACCCAAACTTTATAGACCTTGTCTATTTACCCCTCCATGCCCCTGATGGTTTTATAAACCTCGATAAGGTTACCCCTTTTAGCTTTGGAAATAACTTGGATCATGAAGTTGTGTACATTCTTCAGTTAACCACTTTATTAGCTCTGAGTACAGTCATTTTTCAAGGACAATGCTTGTAGAATCCAATCAAAGAAAATTGTTTGGGAATATTATTAGAGTAGGTTATAGAATGTGAATGAAGAACTTGAGATATAGCCTACAACCTTTTGTTTGCAGCCTGTTATGGTATTAATGGTATTGTGCATCTGTCTGTTTCCAAGGCTTCAGAAATGGCCTTTAGGATCAATTGATGCCCAAGAGCTTCATGTACACGTGTAATGACAGACCTGTGATCACTTTGGTAAACATCAATATAAAAATCAATAACCTTCACAAAGTAATTGAAATAACTTCACAGAGGCTTGTATCACCAAGTCACCCTTTATTTACACGTGCATAGTTCTTGACATTGATCTGGCTGCCTCAGGGCCAACTAAAGTGAGCAGAGCCTCCAACACCCCTGTTTCTAACTGTCAGCCAGGTCTCCCTGATTAGACCAGGTTAACAGCCCTATTCAGGGAACTCCTGTTCAATAAGGTTCATCTGACTGACCTCGCTACAGTCACCACAGTAATGTTCCTGCTGAAATGCAAAAGTAATAGTAACTTTCTATCTTCCTGGACTATTTTTCAGGTGGAGTGGAGGCAGAAGTCAATTCCAGCCAGTGCCTTGCTATGTCTGAACCTTTTCTGCTGGACTGTGGCATTAAGAATGTTTCATATTAATTGTATTTCTTAGATGTAAGATGTAAAGCCTGCCCTGCAGATCTCTGGTGAAGTTGAGTAATATCGCTGAAACACAATGGGGCAGGATGGGGATACAGGTGAGAAATCAGTTCAGAACATGGAATAACAGTTTGGGATAAATACATTTTATATTGATAAACTGCCAAGGAGAGGTGAAAGGAGAAATGCATGGTGGGGATCTGTTTTATAAAAACATTGGTAAAGTAGCGAATACAGAAGGAAATTGCTTTAATTTTAGAATAGAATGAGTAAATATAGGGCTAAGTGGTGGAGGTTAATACACAGCATCCACCACCCCCAACAGAATATTTTAACAAAGAATGTCCAACAACACGTTGGCATAGGCTGCACAGTGGCTCAGTTATTAGCACTGCTGCCCCACAGCACCAGGGACCCAGGTTCGATTCCACGCTTGAGCGACTATCTGTGTGGAGTTTGCACATTCTCCCCATGTTGCTCCAGTTTCCTCCCACAGTCCAAAGATGTGCAGGTTAGGTGGATTGCCATGTTAAATGACCCATACTGTCCAGAACTGTGTAGATTAGGTGAATTAGCCTGAGGAAATGCAGGATTTCAGGGATGGGTTGGTCTGGGTGGAATGCTCTTCAGAGGAGTTGGTCGGATTCAGTGGGCCTAATAGCCTGCTTCCACAATAGAGATTCTATGATTTATGAACATCTTTCAATGGACGCCCACTCAATGGCAATGCTCCACTAACATGGCCTCACATTGGCCTTTAGAAATTACAGACTCATCTGATTGGCCAGCAGCTTTAGCAACACAGGTAATGCTAGGCAGTACTAATGGGCATTACCAGGTTGCAATAATCTCCATGAAGAGAAGTGCAATGGTGACCCAATGAGGTACGTGCTGGGTTTTTAGGATGGGGAGGATTTGGGCACTTATATGGTGAGGGATGGGTGAGAGGGCCTGGGTGTAGGGGTCAGTATTTAGAAACCTGGTGGGAGGAACAGAGGGATCAAAACCTTGGAGTAGGTTGTCAACCCTGAGACATGTAAAATAATGTTCTCCCCTTCCTCCTCACTGTTTCAAAAAACAGTTTCAAAAATTACCTGTGCCCCTTGGTTTGCTTGCTGCTGTCCAACATTTTACAGCAGCAAAGGCAGATTGAGGCCCTCAACTGGCATAAGCTAGAGGATTTAACAATCTCCACTGGCTCTACCCACACCTTGTGATATGAAAAATAGGTTGGTGGTGGGTGGAAAGGAGGTAGGCTGGCAAACTAACATATTTCATGCCAGGTGTTTTCATAATACATACAATCCAATCCATGAACCTTTTAGACCAAATAATATTCAAAGGGACCTATATATTTACAAGAACAGTAATAAGAAAATAAATAATTTAAGATTAAGAGTAGGGCAATGAAACCTAAAACACATTATGAAGACAAATTCTTCAAAAATATCAAATAGTAAGTATTTAATAAGTATATTCATAAAAATGAAGTTAATGATTTAGGACCTCTTTTTAAAAGAAGATTGTTAATTTGTAGGTAACTATCAAAAATGGCAGTGGTATTTTAGTAAGCCTTTTGCATTGATTTTTGTTCTCTCTGTGAAGCGATAGACATTATAAGGTAGGGGAGTGCTTAAGTGGTAGCAAGTAATTATTTTGAATGAAAAGAAGAATTTTAGATAATGTAGTCAGGTTCAAGGCAAGCAAATCAAGGGATCCCAAAGGAATACATTCTAGGAAGTTTAAAGCACATCTCTTAAATATTTAGTGGTTCTGAACAATATTCATTAAATTACCTTGTTTAAATCTGATACTTCACAGAAAATGTTATTTAAATTTCTGACATAGCTGTGAAAAAAACTAATGATGTGAAACTGTCATTGAGTCATACGAATGTACCCTTTTGGCCCAATTGATTCATGCCAACCAGATATCCTAAATTAATCTAGACATATTTGCCAGCATTTGGCAAATATCCCTCTAAACCCTTCCTATTCATGTATCCATCCGGATGCCTTTTAAACATTGTAATTGTACCAGCCTCCACCATTTCCTTTGCTAGTTCATTCCATATACACACCATCCTCTGCATGAAACAGTTGCCCCTGAAGTATTTTTTAAATTTTTCCCCTCTTACCTTAAACCTATGCTCTCCAGTTTTGGATTCCTCTACCCTGGGAAAAAATGTATTACTGGAAAAGCGCAGCAGGTCAGGCAGCATCCAAGGAGCAGGAGAATCGACATTTCGGGCATAAGCCCTTCTTCAGGAATGAGGAAGGTGTGCCAAGCAGGCTAAGATAAAAGGTAGGGAGGAGGGACTTGGGGGAGGGGTGTTGGGAATGCGATGGGTGGAAGGAGGTTAAGGTGAGGGTGATAGGCCGAAGAGTGGGTGGGGACGGAGAGGTCGGGAAGAAGATTGCAGGTCAAGAAGGCGGTGCTGAGTCCGAGGGTTGGGACTGAGATAAGGTGGGGACCTGCTGGGCCAAATGGCTTGTTCCCACTGTTGGGAATCTATAAAAAAATTTACTGCTTGAGGGAACGTTCCCTAACAGTGTTGATAGTGTTGGGCAAACTAATGGCGCTCAAGGTAGTCAAGTCTCCTGGCCCTGGTGGAATGCATCCCAGGGTACAAGAAGAAATAGAGTGAGAAACAGCAAAAGTACTTGTGGTAATTTTCCGAAATTCGCTGGATCCTGAGCAGTTCCAGCAGATTAGAAAAAACAAATGTGACACCACTTTTTTTGGTCTTTCCGGAATGCTGATAGAGGAGGGGAGGGAAATATATCCTTGGTGATGGGGTCTGTTTGGAGGTGGCGGAAATGGCGAAGATTGATACGATTTATCTGGAGGTTGGTGGGGTGGTAGGTGAAGACCAGTGGGGTTCTGTCCTGGTGGCGATTGGAGGGGCGGGGTTCAAGGCAGGGGAGCGGGAAGTGGAGGAGATGCATCCGTCACAAATCCACCTGCACCTCCACACACATTATTTACTGCATCCACTGCATCCTGAAGAAGGGCTAATGCCCGAAACGTCGATTCTCCTGTTCCCTAGATGCTGCCTGACCTGCTGCGCTTCTCCAGCAACACATTTCCATCTCTGATCTCCAGCATCTGCAGACCTAATTTTCTCTTCTTATATTCAGTACACTGACTAGTAAAGGCAAGCGTACAAAATGCCCACTTCACCACCCTGTCTGCACTTTCAAGGAACTGTGTAGCGTGCTCCTAGGTCTCTTTGTTGTTATCCATCCATTAAATTTATATCTCCAGACAATATAGAAATTGCAGATAAAATGCTTTTTAAAATATTTTCTAAAACCAAATTTGTTTCAGGAAATGTCATCTGTAGGTTATCATGCTAAATATTCCCATTTCCTACATAATGTTAAAAATGTCCACAGCTGCTATTTGATTCTGACAGGATCTTCTTTGAGTAGTTTACTGTCACCAACCCTTCTTCTAAATCTCATTGACAGAATAAACTAAGCATGAGATGGTGAAGAATTAACCACTGAGTTTTCAGAAGAAGAGACGTGTAAATTAATTCAATAACAATTACTTTATTACAAATAGTGAGATAACAGGTTACATTAGCTTAAGACTGGTTAATTACATTGTTTCTTACTTCATGTCATTATTATTTCCCAACAAATAAATAAGTCTATGCTTCATGGCCATAGATTGTAAAACTGACTGGCTTAAACTACTACTTAAAGCACTTCAACTTCCTCCAGAGATAGCCACTTACGTATCAGCGGATGGAGCTATTTTGATGCTTCAAATGATTCTTTTCAGGTCAGCACTCCTAGTATAACAACCCCCTTCTAACATTTTCTTTTCTGTTGTTTAGCCCATTATATAAATGTTTAAGCATGTGCCGTTAGTTCTTCTATAACGCCATGGGTTGCGTCTTTGTGCAACCCTGCATTGTAGAAAAATCGCGCTTTCAAAACAGCATTTAAAATATTGGTGATGTAATTGTGTTACAGCCAACACAGGTTTTAAAAATTTGCACTTTAGAAACAGCGTCCCAAATTCATCAATCACATTACAGTGAATGCACGTTGACGAAACGCATGTTATAGCAGAACGATCTGTATGTTAAATTTAAATTATTCACCGAAAGCTCACATCAGCTTCTATTTTATAATTCCAAATATGTAGATTGTAAAAATAGACATGTTTGTCATTATTTTGAGTTAACATTGGGTGGATGGTGATATGCTTTGGGTAATTTTCTTTATCCTGTCTGATTTAATGTGAGTCTGCTTTGCTGGCCACTGCTTGGGTGGCTTGAACATAGAACATAGAACAATACAGCACAGCACAGGCCATTCGGCCCACGATGTTGTGCCGAATATTTGTCCTAGCTTAAGCACCTATCCATGTACCTATCCAATTGCCGCTTAAAGGTCACCAATGATTCTGACTCTGCCACTCCCACAGGTAGCGCATTCCATGCCCACACCACTCTCTGGGTAAAGAACCTACTCCTGACATCCCCCCTATACCTTCCACCCTTCACCTTAAATTTAGGTCCCCTTGTAACACTCTGTTGTACCCGGGGAAAATCTTTCCTAAGGTGAGGTGACCAGAACTGCACACAGTACTCGAAATGTGGCCTAACCAAAGTCCTGTACAACACTAACATAATTTCACGACTCTTGAATTCAATCCCTCTGCTAGTGAACGCTAAACACCATAGGCCTTCTTACAAGCTCTATCCACCTGAGTGGCAACTTTCAAAGATCTATGAACATAGACCCCAAGATCCCTCTGCTCCTCCACCTTACTAAGAACCCTACCGTTAACCCTGTATTCCGCATTCTTATTTGTCTTTCCAAAATAGACAACCTCACACTTGACAGGGTTGAACTCCATCTGCCACTCCTCAGACCAGCTCTGCATCATATCTAAGTCCCTTTGCAGCTGACCACAGCCCTCCTCACTATCCTCAACTCCACCAATCTTCATATCGTCTGCAAATTCACTGACCCATCCTTCGACTCCCTCTTCCAAGTCATTAATAAAAATTACAAACAGCAGAGGACCCAGAAATCATCCCTGCGGAACTCCACTTGTATCTGGGCTCCAGGCTGAATATTTACCATCTACTACCACTCTCTGACTTCGACCGGTTAGCCAGTTCTCTATCCAACTGGCCAAACTTCCCTCTATCCCATGCCTCCTGACTTTCTGCATAAGCCTACCATGGGGAACCTTATCAAATGCCTTACTAAAATCCATGTACACTACATCCACTGCTCAACCCTCATCTACATGCTTGGTCACCTCCTCAAAGAATTAAATAAGACTTGTAAGGCAAGACCAACCCCTCACAAATCCGTGCTGGCTGTCCCTAATCAAGCAATGTCTTTCCAGATACTCATAAATCCTATGGAGAAAGTGAGGGCTGCAGATGCTGGAGATCAGAGCTGAAAATGTGTTGCTGGAAAAGCGCAGCAGGTCAGGCAGCATCCAAGGAACAGGAGAATTTATATTTCGGGCATAAGCCCTTATGCCCGAAACGTCGATTCTCCTGTTCCTTGGATGCTGCCTGACCTGCTGCGCTTTTCCAGCAACACATTTTCAACTCATAAATCCTATCCCTCAGTACCCTTTCCATTACTATGCCTATCACCGAAATAAGACTAACTGGCCTGTAATTCCCAGGGTTATCCCTATTCCCTTTTTTGAACAGGGGCATGACATTCGCCACTTTCCACTCCCCTGGCACACCCCCATTGACAGTGAAGATGAAAAGATCATTGCCAACGGTTCTGCAATTTCCTCTCTTGTTTCCCACATAATCCTAGGATATATCCCGTCAGGCCCAGGGGACTTGTCTATCCTCAATTTTTTCAAAATGCCCAACACACATTTCAACGACATCCTTCCCTGACAGCCTATGCTCCCAATTTATGCTTCTCAGATCCTGTCTTGCAGCATCGTATTTACCCTTCCCCCAATTGTAAAACCTGCCCTGTTGCATGCACCTATCTCTCTCCATAACCAAGGTGAAAGTCACAGAATTGTGGTCACCATCACCAAAATGCTCACCCACAAACAAGCCCATCACTTGTCCCGGTTTGTTACCAAGTACCAAATCCAATATTAATTAAGTTATATGAATTAAGCTTGGTTATATGAATTAAGCTCACCAACAAAGTATTCATCCAGCATTATAAGGTTGCCCACAATTGCTCTGGTTTACAGCTTCTCTTGTATGTATTTGGCCTCATAAGCAAACCACATAATTTCCATATCCATGAAGACTTCTTCACCAATTCTTCCACATCTAAGAGGGCTTCCAGTGGTTTATGGTCCATTTCTATGAGAACTTTGAGTATCTCATCTGAAAATCTTTTACATGCACCTGCGAATTTCAGGTGTCAGATAATATATTGGTTCCTGTAGACCTTCTGGTAGTTCTTGAAAGAACACTGAGTCTATAACTGGCTGAAACACTTACTGCAATGAAAGTTGGGAATGATAGATCATATTAGACTTAAAAGTCTGGGGAAATCAGCAAGTCTTTGATTCTTTGAAAAATAGCTTCTTAAATTGTATTCCAACAACCTTGTGAACTTTGTTTTTAATAACTGTTTCAAGGATTTAGTCATGGCTCTCAAATAAGCCAAGAATTTCACCGGCCGATTTACACTGCCTAAACACTTTTGTAAATCATCCACTGATTTGGAAAAGGAAACTCTTTATGCAATGTTGCCTTCTGTAAATTTGGCTTTCTGCCATCTTTTCAATGAAATAGCTCAGGAAAAGAATTGTTTCATTGAAGAATTCCCCTTTCTCATCAAGATTAGTTCCTTCAACCTGGAGATGCTTCAATATTGTGTACACCCTGGTCTTGTATTCTCATCTCACCATGTAGTAATACATTGCCCAGAAGACACATTACCTTGTAATATTAGTTATAGCATAGTGGAAGATTTCTGGGGGAGGTCACCATCCCAAAAAGCAATCTCCAAATGCAGTGTCAATGTTTGTTCAATGGAGGCTGCTGGAACCTGCTGTTGACATCAAGTTTATTTTTGTTTAAAAACATTGAATTTTAATAGTAAATAGACTCTCATTGATGGTGGACTGGGGGTGGATTTCTCTAGCCATGTCTCTATTGAATTGTGTGATTGACAAGTCTGTGTATTTAGGAATTGAGTGCTGATAGTCTTCAGTGGTGAATTTGTCCTTCTGTTCCACAGGTATTTCTGTAGTTATTTCAAATTCCAACTTCGAACACAATTTGGATACCATTTACTAATGTGACATCTTCCTTCAATTGTAAGAAATCTGAAAGAGATGAATTAGAAATTCTGACATGTTTGTTAATAATTAGTACCGATTAATAATGCTCTATATTTATAACATGCAGACAATATATCCAACTCATTGAAATTGTCAACAGGTTCCCCTAGATACTGTATTCATTTATTGAATCTTGCTCTTTCAGTAATACAATTGATTCTTAATAGCATTTTACAACTAATTTATTTTAAGACATCATCAAAGGTATCAGTATCCTCTTTAACCTTTTGTCTGAAGTTAGTTCATGATCTGCTAATAATCCCATAGTGTGATCACTTGTTCTATTTGTGATTCAGTGTGGAGAGCTGAAGCAATTCACATGAATTGTATGTTTCATTTGGCCAACCTAATTCTCAGTTTAAAGTTTAAATGACCTTGAGTCTGCCTGGAGGTGAAATAATTTTGTCCATGACTTTGTTTGAACTAAATTGCTTGCTTCAGATTCTGAAAGCTTTATAATTCAAAATTTGCTGCATCTTCAGCCTTTTCCCTTTTAAATTTGAGTTACAGTTTCAATTCAATTATATAATCTCTCAGAATTTCCAGCTTTAAGAATTTTTGGGGGGATTGTGATGACATTTCAATTACTGAGGAATGAAGTTTAGTCTTTTAAAAAGCTGTACATTGTAAAGGAATGGTAATTTAATAAGTATTAAAAGCTCCAGTCTTCAAAACTTTTATTCTTTTGTAATCTTTTTCTATTTGAATTAACTAATATTTGACTTGTTAAATCAGAAAGATTCTCTCAATATAGTTTGTTACAGATTATTTTCAATATTGTGAACACCATATTAAAACTCTAAATTGTTATTTCTTTATCAATTTAAGATTTTGATATAAAGAACTAAGATGGAGGGTTTTACCCCTCTTGTTGGTATGTTCTCATCATTTCAAACAAAATGGACAATTCTCACTCTTCCTACTTCTCCTCCAAATCCTTCAAACCCTTGTCTGAAAACAGTGTCTGAGATGTTTTTATTTCATTAAATGGTTTTATACAACAAATTTGAAACAACTGCTTGCAATATGATTTTCTTCTGTCCTTGACTTTTATATTGTAATGAAATGAGGTATGCTACTATTTTAAAGAATTCCTTCAAGAACAACCTCGTAGAAAAATTTCAGTGACTTTTAACAATTTTTAATGATATGGATGCCCTTTTAATTGATGTCATGATTTTAAGTCCTCTATCAGCTTCCTGGTTGAAAATGTTGATGTAGGAATAAATATTTTCACCCTTCCTCTCAGGGACCGAACATACCTCTGGAGCCCAATACCAAGCGCATTCTTTAGATGGATCGCAGTTTCAGTTTATCTCTTTGTAGTTTAAGTGCAACACTTGCTGATTCTCTCTCTTTTTAATATGTTTTCCCTCGCTCTGGCTGATTTTCACTCTAGATAAAAGCTGCTGTGCTGCTAGGGCTTTTCCAAACTGAACTGACTGGTTGATGTCTCTGACTTGCTGTTTCTACGTTAAATTAGTTGTATTTTTAACAGTTTTGTGCAACATTTATTTAATTCTCTTGTCTTTTTTTAAAATTCCTCTGAAGTCTTTGAACTGCTGGCATTTCCTTCACTTTCAACAGCAGCCTACACTGCTGGCACATCTTGAAAGAGAAGCTTACAGCTGATACCTGGTTCTTCTAGGATCTGCTTTGGGTATATTTGTTGCCATGGACAATCTTTCTGGTACTAATCTACAAGGCTTACATTAGTAAGTAGTGAAAGATTAACCACACAAGCTTTTTCAGAAGAGGCATCCACTTGGGTTGCAAGATGTGACTTATATAACAGGAATCCAAATTGCACCAGCTTAAGACTAGTTAACTACATTAACACAAGGTGGATACATTGGTATCTCTTATGACATAGTAACAGGGGGCTGGACTTTACCAAAAATTAGTTGTCAATTCCATGGCAGTTTTCTCTTTGTGAACACTTGTGAACACTTTCGAGTTTTCTCATGTCATTCGCTACTGCTCACCTAATTATGCATGTTCTATGTCTCCCTGGCACCACACTCCTCCTATTGTGCACTCAGTAGCAAACATACTCACCACTACTAGAACCTCGTAAGATTTGTGCTAACGGTACCAGTACCGTATCTGCAGGATTAGTTGTGATCCACTTACTGGATGGCCATGGTTCAAAACTTCTGATCCTGACTGTCCCAACTGTAGGATTAGCTACGTCCCCACCCCTGGACTGAGATCGGGCACTGTCCTTGGCTGACTGCGGTAACACCTTTTGACTGACAGTCTGCTTTGACTTAACTGAGGAATACTCCCCTTAAACTTTGAGACAATGCCACTTAGCTGAAGTGCACGCAGTGTGTTTGGTGAGAACACTGCTGACACGTTCTTTAGCTGTGGCATTAATGTAGCAATGTGCTGTGCAGCAATTTGTCCATCCCCTTGACTAGTCACTGCAAGCAGTCATGAAAGGCTGCCTAGCTTTGTACCTACTTTAGAAGGCATGGCATAGGTAAAGTGAGCCCACAAGTTCCGAAAGAGGTTGGCAAAGCACAAAAAGGTAAGGCAAAGCAGGGCTGCAGTGAGCAATGAATTGCACTCAATGTGAGTGAGCATTAAGAAAACAAGTGAAAATCCCAGAAATATACCCTCCTCTGCATGAGATGTGTGACTGTCACTGTGTGTAAAGTAGCCTGACAGTAGCATTACAGTGAGAGGTGTCAGTGTCTGGAGGAGCAAGCAGGTACCCAGTCTGGCTTTTGTGTCAGTAATTGTCACTCTTTAGTTTCTGTCTGGCACATGGTAGAACAACAAACCGCACATAAACAAGACAAGAACAGGTAGATGTTGATGTTTGCACATGGGCCTCACTGCTCACAAATGAGATTCTTGTCTTGCTGTTCAAACCCTGTATGCAACATCAGACCTTTTTCTCCACTCGAATAGACTTTTTTTTTCTAAATCTGCCACATTTTCCTAATTAATTTGCTATTACTCATGTCATTCAGAGGCTGGGAAAATTCAGCTCCAGGTCTGTGATGCGTAGCTATAGTCTATAGAACTACAACTTCGAACCTTCCTGCTCTTCCTGGAGTCGAGTCATTTATACCAGTGGGCAGAGCTATTCAAAGCTTCCATGCTAACCCTTTCAGGTCAAGTGTCCTATGCAAAAGTTACTCACTTATTAATAAAGAAAATAAATACGATTATTTAAAAATTCCCCCCCTTTTATCCTGTTGAAGTGTCGAGTATTGCCAGAATAACTATAGAGAGTATCTTGGGCACCAAGCCAAACAGCTGTTGACTGTCTGTGTTTCAGACAATGGTACACCTCAGTGAAAGTAAGTTTGGGAAGCAAACAGCTCTCTTTAACTTAACTAATTCACTCTTATATTCTCAAACACTGCACCACACCTACCTCACCACCTGGCAAGGGGTTGCTAATGTTCTATTCTTCCCCAGCAGTTATGCTAGATGGCTTAGATAACGCTGGGTTTCATAAAAATCGAAAGAACTGCGGATGCTGTAAATCAGAAGTAAAAACAAACGTTGCTGGAAAAGCTCAGCAAGTCTGGCATCATCTGTGAACAGAAATCAGAGTTAACATTTCAATTCTGGTGACCCTTCCTCAGAACAGTTAACTCTGATTTCTCTTCACAGATGCTGCCAGACCTGCTGAGCTTTTCCAGCAACTTCTGTTTTTAACAGCTGATTTTATCCCTGATCTCTTATCGGTTTCTGTCCAATTAAAGGCATTGATGTCGTGTTTCGAAGCACTGATCCTCCCAATCAGGTACCAGAACTGCTTTCCTTTTCCTTGATTGCTCTGAGTAGTTGCTATTGCTTATGTGACTGGAGCATGTCCATTCGTTTAGCTTGAGCAACTCTCAGTCTCTCCTTTTGAGCTTTAACCCTTTGCAGCCCTGCTCAGCACCGCTTCCACAATAGTTTTAATAGGTTTTAGAATGATGCCTCCTGCAGTATTAGTCTAATATTTCATTTTGCATTACCATCCCATGGTATCACCTGGTATGTTTACAGTTTAATGCTGAAGTGCAAAAGACTTTGTGCTGAGGCACAGTTGTCATATAGGGGCTGCTTTGTATCTGACCAAAATAATTTTAAATTAATAAACAAATAGGAATAGATTGTTCCTCTTCTAAAATGTCACAATCAGTTCAGCAACGCTAAAGTTGCTAAAGTTTTAACTAGATGTGCATTTTTATGTGAGTGACTTATCAATTATTAAAACTTTATGTCAATATACTGCGTCAATTTATAACAGTCGATATGAACTAATCAAATTTAAGAAACTTTTCTGCCATCTCCACAACTAAACCTAATTATTGGGTACTAATGACTCTTTGGGCTCAGTGAAATTGAGTATCATGCCTTCCTGTTATAGACAGATACCCTGTTAAGCTCCTTTTTATTAAGGAAATGAATGGGTCATTAGTTGACACTGAGTAGATGTCCCATTCCTTCCTAGATGCTGGCACTTTGAAAATTCCAAACTGTTTTGCAGGCATTGGGATCCTAAAATGATCTCTGAAACCACAACGTTGGAAATTACACCCACAACAAATCACGATAATAATAAATCTCGCAATCAGTTTAGTGTGAATGAATATTGTTGGTCTGGAATTTGACGTTGAAACAATAGTGAAGTCATCAGCATTCTCTCACCAGTGTGTAAAACTATCAGTAGTTTTCGACATCCATGCATGTGCAGTTGAGTGTGGAAATGCAGATGCTGCTGTTTGTAACGCTATACTTCTCAAATTTTGCAGGTATTGCAGACACAATCAACATGGCGTTAGTAATTTGACAAATTTCAACTTCTTATATGCTATATTCTAATTGTAAAAAGGAAATGAAAATATTAAATCCCAGTTTGTTCGGAGTTTTTAAAGTTATAATTACTGCCAAACAATCTCTTTGGCTTTGGGGGAAAGATTTTTTTGCAATCGTGGAATAACATTCTCTCTGAATATTTAATAATTGTTCGATTTTAAAAGTCAGGCAGATTACAATATCTTGTTTTAAAGGTTTTTACTTATTTTATTTCATTTTCTGTACAATGATTAAAATGTGACATAATTTATGTTTTTGTCTCCTGCTTTAATATTTGAAAGTTTTGTAAGTTGCCTGACATCAGCATTGTTAATGAGCATGAAAATTCTCTGTACATGTTGCCAATTTCAAAGTCACATCAAAATTGAGGAAATCCATAGTTACTAAATCTTTTTGGGCACATTTTCTTGGTATTAATAGCAAGCTTCATCCTTTCACTGATAATTTTAAAAATGCAGGCTATTGATTCTGATGATAAGGTCGATACCTTTTATGGTATTGTTTCTTTTGGATATTTTCACTCCTACTTTTAAGGAAATGACATTGGGCATAACACTTTCAACCTTTGCTTTTGTCAGTCACACTTCATCACTGAGCACCAGGATATATACAGAACAACTCGATTATCCGAACAAGATGGGCGAGAGTATTTTGTTTGGATAACTGATTGCTTGGATAGCTGATCTGAGTGTAAACAAATGAAGCCAAACAGAATATAATTACTTTAAAAAGCATGTTTACAGAGTTTTTATTTCATTCAATCACTGGATATTGCTTAAAAATTCACAATATTTTACAAATACAATCACTTTTTGGCTAGAGTTTGAATGTAGTCTGTGAAATTTTTCACTGACATTTTCCTTGGTTTTAACTCAGTCCTTGACAGCAGGCCGCATCTTCCTGTTTGGTGTTGTCCCACCATCCAGACTAACCAAGTGTTGTTCCTCCCTCCTCAGCGACCACTGAGCCCTTACAGAGAGAGAAAAGCACAAAATACAGAGGAAACACGAGAGAGAGGGAAGATTTCTCGCTGCAGAAAAGCAACAGAAGTGAAAAGTGCAAGCACCTTTTTTTGACAACTCTCCAGAGAATGAGCTGAGGAAAAAAATTGCTGGGTTTACAAAACGGAATGAGTCAATATTAAGAAGGAATCTTGCTTGTAGAGTGCACAGCTCAGGCCTCCACATATGTTGTTCCTGTGGGATCACAGTTACAAACCTTTGTCTTCAGGGAGAATAAGTATTGGAGAGCCTTTTTATAAAAAGTGTAAGACTTAATTCTAATGTCACGTCCAACATTATATATATGAAGTTAATTATTTATTAAAGCATACTTGCATCTATATTCCTGCTCAAAATTGATGCATTAAATGGATGGGGAATAGAATTTTCCTACTTCAATTGAAGTGCATGCACAGGGATCTTGAGAACTTGTTCAGATAATCCAAAATTCGGATAATTGATGCTTGGATAACCAAGGTTGTTCTGTATAGCTAACCTGCAATCAGGGTTGATAGCAATGTGAACACATGTGTAAGAATGTCTGAAAACAGAATGCTCAGTATCATTTAAATTTGTCCACCTTAGGTTTGGGTTGGATTATAGTTAACCATGGATCTTGTCCACTTTTACTCTGATTGACCTCAAACTGCTACGGCTCTACACAAGTCATTTTAAAGTTACACTGTTCATTTTATTTTTAGTGATTCCCTCTAAATGTTTCAATAGCTATTACCATGATATATTTATCTGCAGCCGTTTGTGCAGCACTTGTTTTATTTAAACTGTTATGCGTTTGAAAATTAATTGTTTGGAAGTCCTCCTTTAATGTAATGAAACCTTTTTGAATGGACATTACAGTCAGTCACAAGTGGGAAGGGATGATAGTCATTGCATAACTCATGACTAATGCAGGATATGAGTTGATAATCTAGCACTGTATGGATTTTCTGATTATAGCTGCTGTTGATGCTGATAGAATTTGGTAAACTGTTTTACAGGCACCTTCTCTGCACTGTGTGCAAATACGTCTCAGGTCCTGAAGGAAGAGTGCCCAGATCGCTGACTTTTGTTAGTTTGCTGCTGTTGTACTATTGCCTTGTCTTCAGAAGTTAATGGATACATTTCAGAATTTGGGCATGTCGTGTAAACACTTCCAGGTTGTACTTGGAGGAAAGGTGCTCCATTGATGAAGCTATTGCTCTACAAATATGAACTGAAGGACAGTTTGCTCATTGCAGGAGCTTCACTCTTTCAATAAACTGAAGATTCTATCTCAGCAGTATTACTTGCTCAACTAGTACCATTACCAATCCAAAGTAATTAGACATGGATCTTGGCTCTATTAATAGTGTTTGCTAAATTCCATCTGCACATGTACACCTCCAATTTTTTAAATATGTATGTTGACTTTTACAAGTTAAAAATATCTACCTTATTTATTTTTTTCTCTCCACCTTTAGGTGTTTTCACTTTTTCCATTTTCTTAATGGTTTGTTAGGTTTTCATCATTCTTTACTTGAATTCATTTCTGAGATTTTGCTGCTACTGTACTTGCTTTGGATATCAACAAACACAGCCTAACATATAACAGTAAAGAACATTTACTAAATCTGAAAAGAACATTGGTTAGCCATCAAATAAAGTGCTTAGTTCTGGGCACTGTTTTCAGAACATATGCTGCGAACTTAAAATGTATATAGAGGAGAATGGTACTGGAGATGAGGAATTTCCATTAAGTAGAGTTGATGGAAATGCATTAGTTTCTCCTTGGAGCATAAGAGATTACGATAAAAACTCATAAATACTTTTGATAAAATAATTAAATTTAAACTATTTCCAGTGACAGGACAGTCAATAGTCAAAGAATTTAAAACCATTTGTAAAAGATCTAGTGGCAACATGCTGAAAAGATTTTTACATGGTGAATTCTTATGATCTAGAATTTACTGTTACCTGAAAGGGTGGTGGCTTTCAAAGGGAAATTGGGTAAATATTTAAATAGGTAAGTAGGATTAATTGGATTGCTATATATCCAAATGGTTCAAACAGATGGTATCATTTTATGACTTTAGTGTGAAGATTCAGTGTTTGCAGAACAAAATCAACCTGCAATTACATAGAACATCAAATGTAGTAGAAAATCTGAAAGCACTACACAGGACCAAAGCAAAATTGACACTGAGCCAAAGCAAGAGATTTTCGAACTGATGGCTGGAACATGATCAAAGAGGTAGTTTTTAAGGACAGTCCTAAAAGAATTGGGCAGTAAAGAAACAGGGATTTAAGGAATTGCAGAACTTGAGGTTTCGGCAGCAGAATACATTACATCTCAAAGGTGAAGTAATCAAAGTTGAGGACATGCAGGAGGCCAGGATTTGAGGAAAATATTGTTGGGCTGTAGTTCTGGAGGAGATTAGAGGTAGAATGGAGTGAGATGACTGGATTTGAAAACAAGACAATAAAACAACTTCGGACCAGAATTTGCTGAGGCAGGGTATCCAACAGCAGGGTATGCTGTTCAGTCGACTTGCCCCAGTCCTTTAAATCCAAAAGAGTTTGAGTTAAAAAGTTGCATTTTTGTTTTGTTATTTGCTGTTTGTCGTATAAGCTTAGGCCAGACCTAAAGTATTTTTTAATCACTATTTATTAACCATATATGCATGATGAGATATCAGCAGAACTCCTTGTTCTGAACTGCACTAGTTCCAAACTTCGAGATGTGTCCCTAACACACAATTATGAAGGGCACATTTACATACCTACTGGCTTATCAGCATATTCATTAAATCTGTCTCTGCATTACTTGTATGATAGCAACAAAATGAACAACATTTAGATAAGGAAGTGGTGGTGTATGCACGTTTTTACCAAGATAATCATTAATGAAAACCAACTTAAAACCTATGACACTCAGAATTGAGGCTTACAAGTAAGATACACAATCCAGTTAAGGTGTAAATTTTTGGGGAGATTTATAACATATTGAATTTTATTATTTTTCTTACGCTTTCTCTGTTATTTTCTCTGTTTCAATATTACATTTTACTTATTTCTGTATCTCATTTGACATGTAATTCACATAGTGTAATTTACTTTGCTTCTCAGTCCTCCCTGTTTATTTTCCAATCCTTATATCTCATTATTAAGGGAATATTGCTTTCCCTGTTCTCTCAGCTCCCAGATGCCTTTATACTCACTGCCATTATTGGTCACACTGTCAGCAACCTTACGTGCAGAAGTGTGATGAGATGAGATAGAAAAGAAGTCAAGCCTAGCCATTGTCAGATACCCAGTAGATTCCTTGGTATGGCAAATTCAGGCTCCATGATATTCAATGCATATCCATGACAAAGGAGACACAGACATGGTGTTTCTGCGAGATTAATAATGGAGCGGCAATCCTGAACAATAGTCTTTGGTCACTCAAATTTAACCACATTCCTACTGTTGGCTTGGAGTTGCTGTGCAGCAGATATTCTTGATCTCACTTTTATTTGGGTGAATGTTATCCAAATATTTCTGTGACTGATGAGCAACAAGAATCACTGAGACTGCTTACTTCCACTTCTGTTTCAAATCCTGTCCCAGCGAAACTGCTGCTGAACCTCTCATCTATGCTTTCATTATTTTTGTCACTACTGTACTTGTGTTGACCTGACCAACTTCCCATCTTACACCCTTCATAACTTCAGTTCATCCAAAATGTTGTTGTTTATAATTTAAATTATACCATTCACTTATCATTCCTAACCTATATTGGAGGCTGGTCTTGCATGGTCTTGATTTGAAAATTCTCATCCTGGTTTACAAATCACTTCATAGTGTTGTACACCCCACACTTCTAATGATTCTGTAAACTCCTCCAGAATTATTACATGTCAAGATCTCTCTAACCTCCAAATCTAGCCTGTTTTCCATTACCAACACTCTTTGACAGACCATTAGGGCACCCTGTTTTCAGATGTCTAGACTCTAAATTCAAGAATTTTCTCCCAAAATCTCTCTTCTACCTCTCTGTCTCTCTCCTTTTAAGACACTGATGACACTGATGACAATGATGCAGAAATACAACCTTTAGTTTGGGGACTAAATTATTGCCATCTTATATCTCAATCCATATAGGCAGGTAGGTAAACTGACTTAGTGATCATCATTCAATGAATCACATGCTTATTTAATAAATTCAGAGTTAGAGGTCGGAAAATATTGAATAATGGATGGCTCCTTATTGAGTCTCGTATATAGTTGCCTTCCTCAAGGGTTAAAATTTTTTATATGGTTTTCATGAATGAAAAGAATGGTTGGACATGGGAGATAGAGTGTGAATCTCTGTTTGGAGCATCCCAGGGGTGAATCTGGATGACTAACATTCTACATCTCCTTAAAAAATTGAATCGGAAGATTCAGTGACAACAGTCTATGCCTGGTGATCCACTTATGTGCATCAGATTGAAATCCAAGTGGAACATTTCATATCTTAACCTTTCATTCTCTGAGAATTAACAAATATTTGTCAAGCATTTTATCACCCCAAAGTTAATCCCTACAGAAAAAGTTTCTTTTTTTTTCCTTTAAAGTACGTGTCAGATAATTTAGAAGTGGCCTTATAATTTTATATCAAACAGCGATTCAGTTTTGTATCTTCAAATAAAGCTTGATTGTGTAATAAATAAATTTTGTTGACTAAAAAAAACATAGTTGGTTCTTTTAATTCTGATCCTGATATAGACAGGCTTTGCAATTGCCTATACCAGTAACCAAGCAAAACATTGATGCAAATTGTGTCACAAGCAAAAACAGAATTTGCTGGAAAAGCTCAGCAAATCTGGCAGCATCCATGAAGAGAAATCAGTTAACCTTTTCGGTCCAGTGACTCTTCATTTCTGACCTGAAATATTAACTCTGATTTCTCTTCACAGATGCTGCCAGACCTGACTCAGTATGTGGACATTCCTACTAGAGAAGGTGCAAAACTTGACCAACTCTTGGGAAATAAGGCAGGACAGGTAACTGAAGTGTCAGTGGGGAACACTTTGGGGTCAGCGACCATAATTCTATTTAGTTTTAAAATAGCTACGCAAAAGGATAGACAGGAGCTAAAAATTGAAGTTCTAAGTTGGAGCAAGGCTAATTTTCTTGGTATTAGGCAAAAACTTTCAAAAGCTGATTGGAGGCAGATGTTCGCAGGTAAAGGGATAGCTAGAAAATGGGAAGCCTTCAAAAATTAGATAATGAGTGTCCAGAGACAGTATATTCCTGGTAAGGTTTAAGGAGAGACTGGTAGATATAGGAAATGCTGGATGACTAAAGAAATTAAGGGTTTGGTTAACAAAAAGAAGGAAGCATATGTCAGGTATAGACATCAGCGATTGAGTGAATCCTTAGAGGATAAAGGCAGTAGGAGTATACTTATGAGGGAAGCCAGGAGGGCAAAAGGAGGATATGAGACAGCTTTGGCAGGTAGGGTTAAGGAGAATTCAAAGTGTTTTTATAAATACATTCAGCACAAAAGGATAACTAGGGATAGACTAGGGCCGCTCAAAGATCAGCAAGGCGGCCTTTGTGTGGAGCTACAGGAACTTAGGGAGATACTAAACAAGTATTTTACATCAGTATTTACTGTAAAGAAGGACATGGACGATATAGAATGTAGGGAAATAGATGGTAACGTGTTGAAAGATGTCCATATTACAGAGGAGGAGGTGCTAGATGTCTTGAAATACATAAAATGGATAAATCCCTAGGACCTGATCAGGTGTATCCTAGAACCCTGTAGAAAGTTCAGGAATTGATTGCTGGGTCTTTTGCTGAGTCATTTGTATCATGATTGCTGGGTCTTTTGCTGAGTCATTTGTATCATCGATAGTCACAGCTGAGGTGTTGGAAGATTTGAGGTTGGCTAATGTGTTGCCACTATTTAAGAAAGGTGGTAAAGAAAAGCCAAGGAACTATAAAACAGTGAGCCTGACTTTGGTGGTGGGCACATTGTTGGAGGGACAGGATGTACAAGTATTTGGAAAGGCAAGGACTGATTAGGGATAGTCAGCATAGTTTTGTGCATGGAAATCATGTCTCACGAACTTGATTGAATTTCTTGAAGAAGTAACATAGAGGATTGATGAGGGTAGAGTGGTGGACATGATCTATTTGGACTTCAATAGGCGGTCGACAAGGTTCCTCATGGGAGACTGGATAACAAGGTTAGATCACATGGTATGAAGGGAGACCTAGCCATTTGGATAAAGAACTGGCTTGAAGGTAGAGACAGAGGTTGGTGGTGGAGGGTTGCTTTTCAGACTGGAGGCCTGTGAACAGTGATGTGTCACAAGGATCGGTGCTGGGTCCACTACTTTTTGTCATTTATATAAATGATTTGGATGTGAACGTAGGAGGTATAGTTACCAAGTTTGCAAATGACACCAAAATTGGAGGCATAGTGTACAGCGAAGAAGGTCACCTTAGAGTACAATGGGATCTTGATCAGATGGGCCAATGGGCTGAGGAGTGGCAGTTAGAGTTTAATTTAGATAAATGCGAGGTGCTGCATTTTGGAAAAGCAAATCAGAGCAGGACTTATAAACTTAATGGTAAGGTCCTGGGGAATGTTGCTGAACAAAGAGACCTTGGACTGCAGGTTCATAGTTCTTGGAAGTAGAGTTACAGGTAGATAGGATAGTGAAGAAGGTGTTTGGTATGCTTTCCTTTATTGGTCAGACCATTGAATATTGAAGTTGGGAGGTCATGTTGTGGCTGTACAGAATGTTGGTTACATCACTTTTGGAATATTGTGTGCAGTTCTTGTCTCCTTCCTACTGGAAGGATGTGAAATTTGAAAGGGTTCAGAAAAGGTTGACAATAGTGTTACCAGTGTTGGAGGATTTGACCTATAGGGAGAAGCTGAACAGGCTGGGGCTGTTTTCTCTGGAGCATTAGAGGCTGAGGGGTGACCTTATAGAGGTTTATAAACCATGAGGGGCATGGATAGGATAAATGGGCAAGGTCTTTTCCCTGGGGTGGGGCAGTCCAGAACTAGAGTGTATGAGGTTAGGATAAGAGGGGAAAGGTATAAAAGAGATCTAAGGGGCAACTTTTTCACGCAGAAGGTGATGCGTGTATGGAATGAACTGCCAGAGGAAATGGTGGAGGCTGATACAATTGTAGCATTTAAAAGGATGGGTATATGAATAGGAAGAGTTTAGAGAGATATGGGTCAAGTGCTGGCAAATAGATCTAGATTAACTTAGGATATCTGGTCAGCGTGGATGAGTTGGACCGAAGGGTCTGTTTCCATGCTGTACATCTCTATGACTCTATATAATTACAACCAGTGCTCAACTAATTAATCATTATCCAGGGGAATAACGTCAAAATTAAATAACAAAAGAGAGTAATATTAAGTCTCATTTTTCTGTCAATTAAAATTTAAGGTTCTTCTAGAGAGCATAGCAAAACAAAAACATTTATATAACTTTCATTTAAGACTCCCATGTTCTGGACAATCATGTGGAGCAAGTGGGATCAGCTGTAGCAACCTGAGGTCTGGATTTACAACCTAATGCAGCCCCTAGTCTGCAGCTATGTTCATGCCCAGGTGCCCTTGTAGAGGGAGAACACAATGTCTACCAGCTCCCTCAAAACATTGAGAGACATGGGCACTGTGGGAGTCAAAATGTATTATTTCTCTTCTCCCCCAGCCCCCATTAATCCCAACACTTCCCTTTCTTTGTTATATTAGTGGGCAGTGCTTGTAAATTGTTCATTGTTTGACTAATAACATGTGTGATTTGGTTGTTAATTATTTTTTTAAAAAAGAGTTTGGGCAGCAAAAGGGCTCTGGTTGCACTATGGTAGAGTCACTGTCAGGAAACCCATGTTTACGTCCTGCCTGTTCCAGAGATGTGTAGTAACATCTCTGCACAGGTTGTTTATAAACTATCTTGAAGGGTAAGTTGCTAGTCATATTGAGGAGCGTTTGATCAGTAGAGTGGGAATTAGAAAATGGACATTTTTTATTCAGTCGAGACTTGTGGGCATTGTTGACTGGCCAGCATTCGCTACCCATCATGTTTGCCTTTGTTACAATAATGGGAAGCCACCTTCTTAAATTGCTGCAGTCCATGTGCAGTATGCAGACCCACAATGCCCTTAGAGAGAGATTTCTGGGATTGTGAACAAGCGACAGTGAACAGTCCGCGACATATTTCCAAGTCAGGGCTGTGAGTAGTTTGGCATGGACTGACAGGTGATGTTCTTATGTATCTACTTCCATTGTCCTTCTAGATAGAACGGTCAAGGGTTTGGAAGGTGCAGTCTATAGATCTTTTTGCAGTGCATCTTGTAGATAGTGCACTCTCCTGCTACTGAGCATCAATGGTGGAGGCAGTGGATCCTTGTGGAAGTGGTGCCAATCAAGTGGGCTGCTTTGTCCTGGATGGTATCAAAATAGTGATGATAAAAAAGTGCATGTAAAATTGGGGAAGACAGCTAGCACTAGAGTAAGAAATACCCAACTATGAGGGGATTCATGTAACAGTGAATGAAATAGAGTCTAAATTAACTTCACTGAACACGTGTGAGAATTTGCATAGTGCCATAAGTATAGTTGGTGAGGTGCAAAACCATGGAAATGTTGTGGTGACAGTGGAGACCTACCTCAAAAACGGACTAACAAAATTTCCCTGGATACAAGGTGCACATGTAATAGGAAAGAAAGGAAGTGGGCTGGTCAGCATGGACGAATTGGGCCGAAGGGTCTGTTTCTGTGTTGTACCTCTCTATGACTCTATGTCCAGTTCCAGGCACCACAATTCAGGGAAGACATGAAGACATTTTAAAGAATGTAGAAAATTAATTCCAGGCATGAGGCGCTTGAACTAAATTGGAGAATTCTCTCTTTGGAAAAGAGAGGCTTGAGGACTTTTGACAGACATTTCAAAATGAGAGATCTGGATAAAATTAAAAAGGAGAAACTGTTCCCATTGGCAGTAAGTTCCAACATCAGAGCACATCATTGTAAATTGATTAGTAAAAGAAGCAATGATGATATAAAGAAAAATGATTTTATGCTATCGGTGATTAGAATCAGGAATGCACAGCATGGTGAAGGCAAATTCACCTGACATCTTATAAAGGGAATTGGATAATATCCAATGCAAAATATTTGCTGGGCTTCATGAAACATTTGGGAGAGAGGAACTAGGTCAGTTGCTTTTGCTCTTTCGGTGTTATAATTGTTCCAAACATATGTCTGCTTCAAGTAATAGTAAGTGACCAGGTTGTCTACACCTTATCTGAGACCACAGGAGGGTACCCCACAGAATTTGCTGAGGACAGAGACCACCAGACTGGCAGAGCACTGAGTAGGTCACTGAATTTGTTTCACCTGTAGATGTGTGTTTATCTTTCAACTCCTAGAAACTATTAACATAAGATGCCAGATATGTGAGGATCAATTATTTTGTGATGAGACTAAAATTGAGGGACGAAGCTTTGAGGGGAAGAAAAAATTCTTCGAAGAGTAACTGTGAAACCTCTGGATAGATTCTCATCATTCAATAGTGGCAAATATGGATCTATTTCAGACTGTATCGTCAATGGAAGTGTTCCCCAAGGCAAATCAAAATAAGTTCCAGATCATGGCACACTTCTTAGATCAGAAGGGCTCAGCTGAAAAAAAATGCCTGAAATGATGGCATCCTGTTCAGATCCTCATGTCTTGTGCAATCCTAGTTATTTCTCTCTACAGCTGGGATACCTCCATATTCTGCACCTGCCTCCTCCTACTTTGAGTTACTTTTCCTCTTCCTCTAAGTTCTGATCTTCCAATGCCTCAAACCCTTCTATAGCCACCCAATCTCTGGAGGGCCATGGTACAAAAATGTAGTCCCAAGTGTGACCTTTGCAGGTGTGCACTGAATGGCTCAGTCCTGGCAGGGGACCAATGTCTTCAGAAACCTGAAGACTTGCTCATTGATGGGCCTTGCGAGGAGATGACCAGCTTAAACACCTCTGAGGGTCTGTCTCAGTCGCCTAAGGAGATGGATAGTCATTTTTTCAAGGGATAAACCTTGTTCCCTAAAATCCATCCATGAACTGCTAGTGGGTGAAAGCGTTTTAGCTTCCTGGTGTTTTGGGCATACAATGGCTTTAGACTCAGGCCAGTTTGTTATTGAGGGTCAGAAGCCTTACCTGTCGATAAAACACCTTGGCCAACAGTGGGTTCCCCCACAGCCACATGGTTCAATAAATTACATTCTGCTTCTCAGGTAGCCCAGTGTGGTCCTTTAACTGTGCAAGGACCAATGTTTCTGAATGGTATCCATTGTCTAGTCTTCTTAAATTGTTCATTAGTGACCTATGAAATGCTCAGGCTTTGTCAGGAATCTACTAAGATCTGCAGCTGACCCTTGAAAGGAGTTCTGGATAAAGAAATTCAAGGCATGGTGATTTTGATACTTACTGGCTGTGAATAGTGACCAGCGCTGTAAGATACGGAGTTATCACCATGAGGAAACAAATTTTAGAACATCTGCCTGTGAAGTCATGGTCTCCTCCAGTACTGGTTCTCCAATGTCTCCAAATAGTTATGTTGCACCATCTGAGAGTCATCTTCTCATTTTTGATCACTCATCCATAGTCTGTGTGCATTTGATGGCACTCGAGTCAAGAGCTAAATGCCTCTCTGCAGTGATCTCTTTTTGTGTGGCCACCTAATTTCAATCTGCTGTTATGACTGACTGCCCACAGAATTCCCACATCCATGCACATGGTCTGATCTTGATCCAAGCCTGTTACCCATGTACCCACATTAAAATCTCAACTTGATGAGTGCTCCAACCAACTCAGCTGATTTCCTTGTTGGATTTCTGAGTTTGGCTTCTGCTGACTTAATGAAACTTGAGGAAGATGAGATGGCAATGGAAAACTGGCATGTTGGCTGGCCACACTATTTCCTGAATCTACTTCCATTCCTGCCTCTAGCATGACCTAAAACTGTTAATTATGCTACATAAGTGCAAATTGTTGTTAAATGTAATAATCTAATTATGTGAAATTCAATTTTTCTTTTCTGGTAAGTTTTATAGTAAAACCTCATATTTGACTCTTAGGAGAACTACCTGATCTACAAAATTAATTGAATCTTTGTGCAGATTAAATACAGAGCACTAGTTTTAAAAACTTATGTCTGAACGTATCAATTTTTATGTCTACATTTCATAAATATAACTTACTGAATTTTGACTGCATATTTTAACTGAGAACTAATTTACAACAGTGCAATGTTCAAAAGTAACCATTTTATATATTGTGGGCCTTGCCCTAAGATATGCATGCTGTACTTGTGGATCATAACTTGTACATTATAAAATTGGCTAGTAATAGTCCATAGTCTGCAAATTAATTATAGTCTTGTGAATATTGGTGTAAATTAGTAAACTAATGCCATTTAGTTGACTCATTCACATGATTTTGTATTTAGAAAAGGGTGCTTTCATTAGTCAATTCCTGTTATCAATGTGAAGGATGTTGCATGAGACATTGCAATCTCTGATTTTGCTTTGTTACAGTGTCTACTTCTACAGCATATTTTAACTCAAAAGACAATATTTCAGAAATACACTAACCTGGACTTTTCCATTGCAATTTCACAGTGATGCTGCCATTTTGTGCCAAATTATGGCAGTTTCATGCTCTGAATTCTTGTGGATTCGCCCAACTCCATTTCAGATGGGACATTCACAGCTGGGTGAAAGTGGAAAATTACATCTCATCTGTCTAGGTTGAATTGAACTAAGGTCCCAGGAGTGATAATGGTATCTGCTAAATTACTATGTGAATCTATCCCCTTGATTTAGAGGTATGATATATTCAGACCAACAGTCAGGCTCAATAAATGATCACCACATTTATTCAATTAATATTGGATCTGTTTGCCACAATCAGAATAAAGTGTGTAGTTCACCATTTATTTTCACTGCATTGTATAAGAACAATGTGTCAAGATAATGAAATAGATGTCTTCTCCATTTTAATTCCTTGCTTTTCTAAGAGCAGTGAGTTACACTAGAGCCTTTGTTAAAGCACACTGCTGATGTGTTAGCCACCTAATGACTGGAGAATTAATGCTGAGGTTACTTTCCTGTTCTTTGGCCAGAGGTAGAACTCTCAACTAAATCAGAAGTTAGTTAGTTCAAGTCTTATTCAAAAGGCTTGAACACACAATCTAGGTTGATGCATCAAACCAGGCAAACTGAGACTAAATGGAGAAGAAAGATCCTGTGGCACCATTCAAAAAATGGGGAGTGGTCTCTCGTGTCCTGACCAATAATTGCCTGAGAATATTATCAAGATAGACTAGCTAAATAATGTCATGTTTCTATTGATGGAAGTTTATAAATGGCTGCTGTATTTCTTATATTACAACAGTATCTGTATTTCAAAAGTAATTCACTGTTTGTTAGGTACTTTGTGTTGGTTGAAGTTGTAAAAGGTTCTATATAACTGTAAATCATTTTTTCATCCAGTATTTTCACATTTGCATTCTGCCTGAGATCAATGGATAATAATCAGTGCAAAAACTGCCCAGAGAATGCACCAGGGAGCTGTTGTCATACTTTATATACATATATTCATAGGCAGGGAGTTGTCCTCTACGGGGAAAATGGACATGCCCTATCATTGCACCTTGTTTGAATGAAACAAAATCATTAGAAACAATAGCTCCCAGGTGCAAGCATGTAGACCAGTGGGGTGGGGGGAGTTATTTAGGTGACAGTGATCATTATATCATAGTTTTAGGATGACAGTAGAAAAGAATAAAAGACCACCCGGGGTCTAAAGACTTAACCAGGGCAGAACTGACTTCAAAAGTGGAGCTATGCTGGATAGACTGGAAATGAAGTCTCGCAGGAAAAAAAGACTTGCTGAACAACAGGCAACCTTCAAAGAAGAAAATGATTTGAGCACAGTTGAGGTATGATCCCTCAAAAGAGACAGTAGGAAAAACAAACCCAGAGCTCAGAGGATATGAAATGGAGATAAAAAAAATTTAAATAATGGAGGAAGTGGGATGGTTTGCTTATAACAGGTGTCAGGTTCAAAATACAATTCAGAAACAAAACAAGATGGTTTAGAGGGAAGATGAGAATGCAAATAAGAGAAGCAAGCAGGAATTATGGGGTGGGGTGGGCAGAGGTGGGAACCAAGCAGTTAGCATAAAAGCTAAGCCCAAAATCTTCTATTAGTGCACAAACTGTAAAAGAGTGGCCAAAAGGGGAATAGAAATGATTTCAGACCAAACATTCTGGGTAATCCAAGATGGAGGATGGGAAAAGATTCTGGTTGTAACAGACTGCTCCTTTTTTGAGGGATTTTAGGTGTTGGAGGTGATTTCTTCAAATTCCAAGAGCAGCAATTACTGTTTTATATGCTGTTCCATTGTTTTGGAACTTTGAAAACAAAGTCAAATCAACAACACTTTTAAAAGGGAGAGGAACAGACAAAGGCAGCACATGGTGAGGTCAGTGCAGGAAAGAGAGAGAGGGAGAGAGAAAGAAACCCACACTGCTAACTGACACAGCCGTGAACCTGCACAGTTACTGCCTTTGCTGTTTGAATTCATCTATCGCTGGACATCGGAGTGTGTCTGGGAAAATTAACAAAGAGTGAAATTCACAACTAATTTTGGAGGAACCTGTCTGGGAGAGGTCACAGCTTAGAAACAGGTAAGTAAATATTTTAAGTGTAGCCTTACAGTAAGTCTGCAGTAGTGAGTAGATTGGTTCTTTCTTCATTATATGTTTTATTGAGATATGTCTCTTGATTAAACTTAAAAATATAAGCCATAAGTATTAATTTAATATGGAGCAGTGTTTTGTAGAGGAATAGGACAGAGCTATTTTCTGGATCTATAGATTGAAAGAAGCAAAAATAGCCTTTAGTAGAATGATATACTTGTCAAATGTAGGAGTTTAGGGGGAGTTTATGTGTTCTCAGGATTATATTGGCAATAAATGCCGTTGGTTGCATTTGATCTATCAGATCAAATGGATCGGTTGGAGAGACAGTTAAAGGCAATGAGGAATTTACAATGCAAGGGGATGTAATGGATGGCAGTTACAGGAAGGGAGAAAAGTTGCAGATATAGTCACATGGGTTAACTCTAGGAAAGATAAGAGAGGTAGGCAGGTAGTGCAGGAGTCTTTTGTTGCTATCCCATTTCAAACAAGTATGCTGTTTTTGGAAAATGTTGGGAGTGTGGATGGATTCAGGGGAACATAGCACGAACAGCCATGTTTCTGGTATTGAGACAGGCTCTAATTAATGAGAGGTACGTCAAGTTCCAAGAGATCGATTGTGTTAGGGGACTCTCTGGTCCGAGGTCAGGATTATATTGGCAATAAATGCCGTTGGTTGCATTTGATCCTATCAGATCAAATGGATCGGTTGGAGAGACAGTTAGAGGCAATGAGGAATTTACAAGTGCAAGGGGATGTGATGGATGGCAGTTACAGGAAGGGAGAAAAGTTGCAGATATAGTCACACGGGTTAACTCTAGGAAAGATAAGAGAGGTAGGCAGGTAGTGCAGGAGTCTTTTGTTGCTATCCCATTTCAAACAAGTATGCTGTTTTCGGAAAATGTTGGGATGGTGGATGGATTCAGGGGAACATAGCACGAACAGCCAAGTTTCTGGTATTGAGACAGGCTCTAATTAATGAGAGGTACGTCAAGTTCCAAGAGATCGATTGTGTTAGGGGACTCTCTGGTCCGAGGTACAGACAGACGTTTCTGTGACCAGCAGCGAAAAATCAGAATGGTGTGTTGCTTCCCTGGTGCCAGGATCAAGGATGTCTCAGAGAGTGTGCAAAATGTTCTCAAGGGAGAGAGGGGCCATCAGGATGTCATTGTACACATTGGAACCAATGATAGAGGAAGGGAAAAGGTTGAGATTCTGAAGGGAGATCACAGAGATTGAGGCAGGAATTTAAAAAGGAGGTCCTCGAGAGTAGTAATATCTGGATTACTCCTGATGTAACGAGCTAGTGAGGGCAAGAATAGGATAATAGAGCAGATGAATGCATGGCTGAGGAGCTGGTGTTTGGGAGAAGGATTCACATTTTTGGATCATTGGAATCTCTTTTGGGGTAGAAGTGACATTTACATGAAGGACGGATTGCACCTAAATTGGAAGGGGACTAATATACTGCCAGGGAGATTTGCTAGAACTGCTCAGGAGGATTCAAACTAGCAAGGTTGAATGGAGTGTGCAGGTGGGACCCAGTGGGTTAGTGAGGAAATGCTCAATCTGAGATTAGTTGTGTTGAGAACAGAAGTGAGTCAAACAGTCAGGGCAGCAGGGACAAGGTGGAGCTAATAAATTAAATTGCATTTTTTCAATGCAAGGGGCCTAACAGGGAAGGCAGATGAACTCAGGGCATGGTTAGGAACATAGGACTAGGATATCAAAGTAATTACAGAAATATGGCTCAGGGATGGACAGGACTGGCAGCTTAATGCTCTAGGATACAAATGCTAAAGGAAGGACAGAAAGGGAGGGAAGAGAGGAGGGAGAGTGACGTTTTTGATAAGGGATAGCATTACAGCTGTACTGAGGGAGGATATTCCCAGAAATGCATCCAGGGAAGTTATTTGGGTGGAACTGAGAAATAGGAAAGGGATGAAAACCATATGGGGATTGTATTATAGACCCCTAATAGTCAGAGAGAAATTGAGAAACAAATTTGGAAGGAGATCTCAGTTATCTGTAAGAGTAATAGGTTGGTTATGGGAGGGGATTTTAACTTTCCAAACATCGACTGGGACTGCCATAGTGTTAAGGGTTTAGATGGAGAGGAATTTAAGTGTGTACAAGAAAACTTTTCTGATTCAGTATGTGGATGTACCTACTAGAGAAGATGCAAAACTTGACCGACTCTTGGGAAATGAGGCAGGACAGGTGACTGAGGTGTCAGTGGGGGAGCAGTTTGGGGGCCAGATACCATAATTCCATTAGTTTTAAAATAGTGACGGAAAAAGAAAGACCAATCTAAAAGTTGAAGTTTGAAATTGGAAAAAGGTTAATTTGGCGGTATGAGTCAAGAACTTTCAAAAGCTGATTAGGAGCAGATGTTCACAGATGGCTGGAAAATGGGAAGCCTTCAAAAATGAGATAACAAGAATCCAGAGACTGTATATTCCTGTTAGGGTGAAAGGAAAGGCTGGTAGGTATAGGGGGGAATGCTGGATTATGAAAGAAATTGAGGGTTTGGTTAAGGAAAAGAAGTAATGGTATATACAGGATAGATCGAGTGAATCCTTAGTAGAGTATAAAGGCAGTAGCTGAAAATGTGTTGCTGGAAAAGCGCAGCAGGTCAGGCAGCATCCAGGGATCAGGAGAATCAACGTTTCGGGCATAAGCCCTTCTTCAGGAAGAAGGGCTTATGCCCGAAACGTCGATTCTCCTGTTCCCTGGATGCTGCCTGACCTGCTGCGCTTTTCCAGCAACACATTTTCAGCTCTGATCTCCAGCATCTGCAGCCCTCACTTTCTCCTATAAAGGCAGTAGGTGTATACTGAAGAGGGAAATCAGGAGGTCAAAAAGGGGATATGAGATAGCTTTGGAAATAGAGTTAAGGAGAATCCAATGGATTTTTTACAATACATTAAGGACAAAAGGGTAACTAAGAAGAGAATAGGGACCCTCAAAGATCAGCAAGGTGGCCTTTGGTGTGGAGCTGCAGGAGATGGGGTGATACTAAATGAGTACTTTGCATCTGTATTTCCTGTAGAAAAGGACCTGGAAGATACAGAATGTAGAGAAATAGATGGTGACATCTCGAACAATGCCCATATTACAGAGGAGGAAGTGCTGGATATCTTGAAACACATAAAAGTGGATAAATCCCCACGGCCTGATCAGGTGTACCCTTAAACTCTGTGGGAAGCTAGGGAAATGATTGCTAGGCCTCTTGCTGAGATATTTGTATCATCGATAGTCACAGGTGAGGTGCCGGAGTACTGGAGGTTGGCTAATATGGTGCCACTGTTTAAGAAGGGTGGTAAGGATAAGCCAGGGAACTATAGCCTGATGTCGGTGGTGGGCAAGTTGTTGGAGGGAAAGCAAATCTTAGCGGATTTATACACTTAATAGTAAAGTCCTAGGGAGTGTTGCTGAATGAAGAGACCTTGGAGTGCAGGTTCATAGCTCCTTGAAAGTGGAGTCACAGGTAGATAGGATAGTGAAGAAGGCGTTTGGTATGCTTTCCTTTCTTGGTCAGACTATTGAGTACAGGAGTTGGGAGGTCAAGTTGCAGCTGTACAGGACATTGGTTAGGCCACTTTTGGAATATTGTGTGCAATTCTGGTCTCCTTCCTATCGGAAAGATGTTGGAAACTTGAAAGGGTTCAGAAAAGATTTACAAGGATGTTGCCAAGATTGGAAGATTTGAGTTATAGGGAGAGGTTGAATAGGCTGGGGCTGTTTTCTCTGGAGTGTTGGAGGCTGAGGGGTGACCTTGTAGAGGTTTATAAAATCATGAGGGGCATGGATAGGATAAGTAGGCAAAGTCTATTCCCTGTGGTGGGGAAGTCCAAAACTAGAGGGCATAGGTTAGGGTGGGAGGGGAAAGATGTAAAAGAGACCTAAGGGGCAACTTTTTCATGCAGAGGGTGGTATGTATATAGAATGAGCTGCCAAAGGAAGTGGTGGAGGCTGGTACAATTGCAACATTCAAAAGGCATCAGGATGGGTATATGAATAGGAAGGGTTTGGAGGGATATGATCTGAGTGCTGGCAGGTGGGACTAGATTGGGTTGGAATATCTGGTCGCATGGACAAGTTGGACCGAAAGGTCTGTTTCCATGCTCAACATCTTTATGACTCTATTTAAAATTGACGAAGAGTAGTTACTGGATAGCTGTCAGTTCTTAATGTTGATTGGAAGCTGGGACCAGATGAAATGCAACCAAGAATATTGAAGGAGGTGAAAGTGGAACTTGCAGAGGCTCTGGTGGTAATCTTTTAGTCATCATGTAGTTCTGGAGGACTGGTGAATTGCCCGCAATGCAACAACCTTGCTCAAAAAAAGGTTATAAAAATAAGGTCAGCAATTACAGTGGTGGGATAATGCCTTGAAGCAATTATTCAGGACAGAATGAATAGCCAAATAATAAAAAAAGTGGCTTAATTAAGAAGAGTCTGCTGGGGCTTTTCGAAAATGTAAGAGTTGGTGAGGGTAATGCTGTTAATGTGTTGCAAGAGACTTTCAAACGGCGCTGAACACATTGATATGCAACAGCCTTGAGAGAATAGGTGCAGTTCATGGATCAATGAATTTCAGTGAAGTGTGACTATGGGGCAACAACTTTTGGCAGCGTTTGTACAATTTTAATTTTGCTCTCTAACCATCCTTCCTAGCGTGAACCTTGAGAGAAAGAAATCCTTTATTTTAAGATAAAGGACAAATGCACGAGTTTCAATGGCAAATTTGCACAATCAAATGCAACGTTTAAAAAAAAGAAACGAAATTTGGGTTGAGAGCAAATCCTTGAAATCAGTAGTTTCAACATGCCTGTTTTCGGATCGGCTTGCTTAGCTGCATGCACGTTGGAAATGAACAGCGGGAGATGGGAATTCACTGATTCCTCTGTCATGTCCTGAATCGTTCAGTTCCAACCCATCAAGGAGTGAGGCGGGCGCCTGGATCAGTATTGGTGACGGAGCAGACTGAGTGTGAGTGTGTGTGTGTGTGTGCTTGGAGAGGGTGAGGCACCGCCGGTATTGGTTCGAGCTGGCCCCATGGGTGTGTCCGAGCGCTGGAGCGTGCTGCCATAAAGATGAGCAGGAGAGGCGGAGCCGCCGCTGCTGGCGATGCAAAGCGTGGTGCTCATGCTGGTGGTCAGAGCGATCCTGAGCCCAAGACAGGTCGTTCGCAGCGCGCAGAGGTGGCTTGATCGCGACAACAAAGGAGCTTCCTGTGATATTGGCTTTCCCTCGGCTGTGAGTGCTGCTCTCGGCTTTCTCCTGTGACTGCAGGCTGTGTGCAGGTAAAACTCAATCAATACTAATTTGTCACCGCTGCATCTGTCCCTTTCCCCCCCCCCCCCCCCACCCCACTTTGCATTGAATTTTAAACGTGTTACTGCTACGAAATAGGTACAAACTGTCACAGCAGATTGTTTTAATCACTAGAGAACCCGATCCGACTTTATTGGACGCGAATCTAACTGGAGCACTTGGAAGGGAATAGAGCCTAACTCTGAACAGTGTTTCATTCTCAACAGTTCAGTGGAAACGCTTATCTGAGCATCCGAACTATCGAGGACACTTGGTGGATATTGAATGATACAGCAGTAAAGGCCATTCGGCCCACTACGCCTGTGTTGGCTCTTGGATTAGTCCTAATCCCCGGGTTCTCTGAACTGGTTTATTAAACACAGACCTTTTGAACCAGAGTCCCGACAGTGTGGAAACAGGCCATTCGGCCCAACAAGCCCACACCTGATGGATATCCCACTCAGACCCATTCCCCTATTACTCTATCATTAATCTTGACTAATGCACCTAACCCACACATCCCCGAACACTATGGGTAATTTAGCCTGGTCAATTCACCTAACCGGCACATCTTTGGACTATGGGAGGAAACCGGAGCAAACCCACACAGACACAGGGAGAATGTGTGAACTCGAGGCTGGAATCGAACCGCACTCCCTGACGCTGTGCTAACCACTGAGCCACTTTTGTCTGAAGCTTTTTTTTTCAGGGACGCTACATTAATATAAATGATTTAAGTTAAAATTACTTTATTTATTTAGAAATGCAGTCGGGCCCTGGTCGTGACGGTGGAGAGACCGCGCTGCGGGAACAGCACTGCAGCTGAGTCCCTGTCGGAACGCGTTTATCTTCCTCCTTCTCGCCGTGCGCCTGTCTTCCCGTTGTCTAACTTGCGCTCTCGGTTGCAAAAAGGCACGCTGTGAGATCACGGCGGCTGTGTAGCTTTGAAAGGTTTTGACCGTATCTCGGACAGTAAAGCAGAGTGCCCGTCCCGAGTGTTCAGGCACACGGTGCAACTTGTAAAACCGAGCATTAGCCCCGCAATCCGGCTTCAGTGAGATTTAATCCAAGTCTTCACACCCAAAGGTGTTGCAGGCAAAATCATTGACCTAAAAAGTGACCCTTTGAGGAAAATCAGGATAACCTTGATTCCTAGCGGATCAGATACATGCATCCGTCCCCCAGCAAGTGGAAAATAGCAGACTTCAGCATTCCTCATTCGATTATCAATTGGCCCCAGGAAGTGTGCTAACTTTTCTGACTAGCATGCCTCCGACATTTAAGTGCAATAATCAATGGAATGATGAATACCGTTTCTACATGTTAACTCTTAAGGATCTGAGACTCCGGGGTGGAGGAGGGGGTGGGGGGTGAGGAATCTTTCTTTTCTTTTCGCCTTTACTGAGCAGGAGGTGTGGATTAAAGGATGGTCTTTTGACTACCTTGGCGTTTTGGCCCCACGTGTCCTGACTGATGATTCGGAGTGAATATTGTTCTTGGGTTTCGGGATCCTGTACTTCAGAGATTTTCCTGATGTGTGCAGTAACTGGCGCAACACCAGCGTTGCCCCTGCATGTTACAGTGCAGAAGCGCATCGGCGGAGCAAGTGAAGGAGCTGACTGAGAAATGAGCAGAACTGAGGAAATCTGGGATCCAGAGCATTTCAATTCCAATAGCAAAGGAGTTTTTTTTAATATAAAAATATCTTTCAAATCAAACTAATTCTGAATTATAGAGAAAAGAGCTTCATGTTTGAATTATTTTTCAGTAAGAATTTAAGTGTTTCATGCGTAGGCGGTTTTGAATATGTAATTTCAACCGTTAAATTGGGACTTGTGTGTTAATCCTGAATTCCCTGGTAGAATACATCTATAAACAACACTTGTAGCGTGTTGGACCGACTATGAGGGAATATTGGTGAACTGCAGGTTGCAATTCTATTCAAAACTGAAAAGCTCGAGTTTATTTTTTAAATTCGAGGGAATACTTTGCTGAATCAAAGTCTTAGTGTTCAAAGAGCTCACTAATTGCAGCAAGGCGCTGAGCTCCAGTTGAGAAAGCTAGCTGTCATGTCGGAATGCAAGTGAGCTGTCCTCTGACACAGTGCTGAAAAATCCCCCGTCCCCCATGGAGCATTCGATTCCCACTGTCCATAGTCGGACTGAGCACTCAAACATAAAGATATGCTACTATTCGTTATTGAAAGGTGACCTTTAACACATAAGTTACAACCGCATGTCAAGACGAACTGCTATAGAGAGTTATGAGCCTGTCCGGATATCTGGATGGGTATGAGCTTAGCAATGACAATGTACATTGAGGGCAGAATGTGTTGTTGGAAAAAAAACACTTGTGTGGAACAACGCGAGTGGGAACCTGGTCTCAGTGAATAAAAGATCAGACCCTGAGAGCCCACGATTCTGGATTGGACGTAAATCGCCGGTAGATTGGGATTTCGGATCGAGACGTTCACATGATTTCACTCCACTTTGAAAATCATTGCCATTTTTAAACAACGCTCATTCCTCGTAGAAAACTATCTTTCAATTCAAGTGAGGTGTTTATCCGCCTCGTTTCATGACTATAGGGGGAATAGAATTTCAGAGCTATTTGACATCTTCGAGGAGATGACCACAGGATTCCTTCGTCCTCACACCCCCCCCCCCCCCGCCCCCAGTAGGGTACAACATGATTTTGACGCACACTTTCCTTTTCATCTTCCGATAGCTCGACCTGCCGTTTGTTAAACCTAGTTCCATGGTAGCTCAGGAACACAATTGCCGACGTTGTGGTGTTTAGTGGCGCTATTTAGCAGAGACAATCTCGGGAGCTTTCTGGTAACCAGGCAGTGATATTTGCCAATATTTAGTTTTAATTCACTTTTAATAGCCAATATCTATTCCATTAACATTGATTAGTTAAATGCAATAATTACACTACAAGACCTGTTCGAGGATATTAACATCGTTTTGCTGTTGATAGTTATCGTTCTAGTCTGCATGTTTTTATTTAAATACTAACTATTGTCAGATTACCCGTGTAAAGCCATCTGTTTCGCAAATCCAAATAATTCCCCTGCAATCTTTGCACTTTGGTACCTGAATACGGGGTGCTTAGTTGGACGATGCACTGTTTCCTAACCATTTTCAGCATTGCTAAGCTTTTAATGGGTAATCCGGTAATTATTTTGATGTTCCAACATAAAATTAAGAGACAGCTAATCTCTGAATTGTCAGAAGCTGAAGCATCGATACCTATGTTTGCAATAAGTTTTCCTGCAGTATGATGCTATTGTGAGCATTGATCTAAATAAGCAAATAGCCAGGAGCAGGAGTAGACGATTCAGCCCCTTGAGCCCGCCCCTCCCCCCTTCATTCTAGATCATGGCTGATCACCTTTCTCAATGCTTCTGCAGCCCTCAGGAGTAGGGAATACCAAAGATTCACCAACCTTAGAAGAAATTCTTCTGCATCTCAGTCCTAAATTGCCTCTGCCTTACTTTGTGACAGTCTCTTGGTTCTAGATACCAGCCAGTGATACATCCTTTCTGTATGCACCCTGTCTAACATCAATGAGTTTTGTAAATTTATAAGCTGGCCTTTTATTCCTCCAAATTTGAGGGAGTCTGTCTTCAAGGGCTATTAGGAGAAAGATTACTTTCACACTTTGCAGTCCAAAGATGTGAATTGAGAGGCCACTAAATATTAAAGATCTGCTAACTTCATGAAGTATTTGATATTTTGTTCACAGACAGTGATGGTATAATTCCTTTAAAGAATTTTTTCAAAGGTTGGTGAATCTTAAACATTTCCTACTCCTGAGGGCTGCAGAAGCATTGAGAAAGGTGGTCAGCCATGAGCTAGAATGGGAGGGGGCTGGGGCACTCAAGGGGCTGTATAATCTACTCCTGCTCCTAGGTTTCTATTTGCTTATTTAGATCAATGCTCACAAATGTATTCTACAGCAGGATAACTTATTGCAAATGTACATATCGATGCCTGAACTTCTGACAATTCAGAGATTAGCTGCCTCTTAGTTTTAAATTGGAACATCAAAATCATTACCGGATCACCCATTGAAAGCTTAGCAATGCTGAAAATGGTTAGGAAACAGTGCGTACTCTGGTACCATGGTGCAAATATTTCTTGTCATTGTAGCCAAATAACACATGACCTCCTGAGTCTTTCTCCACATGTTCTTCACTCTAACATTTTCTTATTAAGCTCTTTTAACAGCTATCTCTGTCTTTTGCATGTCAGACATGCATGTCACAGCAGGACACAGTACTAGGAATCTGATATCCACCTGATTTTCTCCTCCTATGCTGAAGCCAATTATTGTAATCCCACTACTCCACTGAGTGAGCTTTGTTGTGAAAAGGGAAACACCACCATTGAAGTTTAGTTGGTAAAGGTTTATTTTCATATTGTGACCCACGTCACAATGTTATTGCTCACCTTTTATTTGCTGCATCATTGTTTAACATCTTGTCAATTGCAATCACATTTGCATTAACAGCTTCCTATGTCAGATGTTTACCAGAAATTAGTTTATATGGTACACCAGACTATGAATTAACTTAATCATATAACTGAATTAATTGTTTTGTATTCCAAAGATGCAACAAGCCGCCTTATTAATTCTGAAAAAAGATGCAACTGCAAGATAGTCATTTAAGTGCACAGTTCTTAATGCAGATTCTTGTGTGCCCATTGTTGCATACTATTTCTAATGCAGAGAACTGTCTGCAGGTACTTCAGAGAGGAATAAAACAATGGAACTTCAGTGAGAACTTGGAGAGGCTTTGGAAAGCATGGCGGGAGTGATGGTTTTTCTTACAAACATGTTACATGTTTATCTAAATCGCCTTTTATGATCTCACTCAGCTCATCAGTCTGGCCTAAACCTCTTATCATTAAAAATCTTAAGAAAACCTCTTAGTTTAATCCAATCAACAATTATGTCCCTATGACATTCAATGATCCTCTGGTTCTCAATACTCAATGCTATTATGTATCGGCAAATTTCTCAATCTCTGATATTCACTTTCCTGTAACTGATGTGCTTGTCGCTTTGCCTATACTTGTTTGAAGGACTGATTACACAAAGATTAACAATAAGGCCTAAAGAGTCTAGCTAAATATGATTGTACCATGTTTGGGTAAATGTGAAGCCCACAGTAAAATCTACTTCTGTTTTAAAGGAGTGAATTGGCAGGGGAAATTGTCTCGGAACTCTGAATATTCTTGGTTCTGTGGGCTGACACACGAGTGTAACTTTGTCTCAAAACTGTGCTGACACTGTTTGGTGTTAGACTGTTTTATACTTCTCAGGCAATGAGATCCTGTCCCACTTTGCCAGCTGCTCCTGTTTCTATTTCAGACATAGCTTGCTATAATACCCTCCCAGCCACATCCTTTTCCATTCACCTGCCTTTATTTTTGTTAAATCATGCTGCTGTTTCTGTTGTCATCTTGACAATTTGTCCTTTTTAACCATGTTCTGCTTCACTTTGCAGCATTTCAAACTTTAATCCATTGCATCTCTACAATCCTTTTTACTTCTGTTCTGTTCTTTGAAAGGCTGTTCACTCATTTTTCTTCCTAGTTCTGAAAAAGAGTAATCCTCAAACATTAATTTTTCTCACCTTTCCCCTATATTATCATCTTGTGCATGTTTCCAACTCTTTTGTTTCACATTTCTGAATTTTGCAGCTTTTAGATTTTAAGTAAAATTCAGTTTGCATGATATGGAATGTACAGTTGGACAGAATTTTACCAGGCCCGTAGAACTCTGGGAGAAAATAAGGCCTATCATGACATTGGACACAACCAGCTGCCTTTACCAGCAAAGTGCTGGTTTGGTTTGGAATTGTCCTCTGTAAATCTCACCTCATTTATATGTTACTTCCGATCATACCACATACCGTGAGGAAACTTGACACCAAGAATTTATGAGACGGAAGTCAAAGAGACTACCTTCGACTCCAGCTCATTACTTGCTCTTCCAGATCACCATCTTGAACACCCCACACATAATGTTTCAGGACCATTTCATGGGCAGTGGCTACACCCCCCATGTCACAGACACTGCCAGCTGGCAGCTTGGCTATGGTCAGTTATGTCAGGGGCTCTATCTAACTACAGTCAGAGAACTGTGCAACAGATAGTCTTGCAGGGCCTCTGAAAGAAGTCAGGGGAATCGGGGAGCTGCAAGGAGAGTGGTCAAGGGTCTTCTCAGTTATGATCTGAGGCTGTCTGTTGAAGTCAGTCAAAAGGCCAGACAGTAGTTAGTCCTGTGAGTCTGCACATCGAGGAGGAGTGTTTTAAAGGAGATTTCTTTCTCAATAGAGGGTGGGATGTTGAATTCTGGGGTGGAGTGGGAGATTTGGGTTGATATGGGGCATATATGCTGGTGGAAAAGTTCAATGAAGGGGGAGGCAATAGTGAATGGAGGACATAGAAGTCTGTGGGGAGGAGGGGAAGACCGGAGGTTTGTTGTATGATATACTCAGGATATGGTGTGCCTCATCATCCTAATGTGCTGTGTTTTGCACACCTGGAGCAAGCAAGCTGATACTCTGAATTATGAGTAACCAAGAGAATGATATCAGCCTTTCAAAAAGGGCACAAGGATATTTGAAGAGGAGAAAACCTTCCTTGTGCATTTCAGAGCTCAGCTGGGTCTGGCACTACAAGCCAGACAGGGCTTGCTGGACACCTAGTTCCAAAAGATGACAGCTGAGTGCAGCAAGAAATCATTGATTGTAAAATAGTTGTCGGTCAACATGCAAGTGATTCTTTTGTATTCTGGAGCCTCTGTTTATTTTGCTTCTGTTATTTGTGAATAAAATGATGTCTGGCATAATTTTGAGTGCTCCCCCTATGATGGACCACCACTGGATGAGAGATGTTGGTCTGCTGCCACCACTGGGGACAGAGTGCACTCTCTAAATCACCACAACGAAGGGATGGGATGTGGCTCAGGATCAACAAGCTGTGTGACCTGCTGGCTAAACAGCAACTGGCGCAAGAAAGTGGAGTTGTATGTGCAAAGATGTATCGGTCTTGCCGTTTGTGCCATAAACACTTGGATTTGCAGCTGCTATGCCATTACATTGCCTGTGAAGGGCTACTCTGAAGGCTCAGCATTGGCACTTCAATGCAAGATGAC
Organism: Chiloscyllium plagiosum; assembly: GCF_004010195.1. Classification (NCBI taxonomy): domain Eukaryota; kingdom Metazoa; phylum Chordata; class Chondrichthyes; order Orectolobiformes; family Hemiscylliidae; genus Chiloscyllium; species Chiloscyllium plagiosum. The sequence continues at coordinate 28,289,932 of NC_057723.1, read as the reverse complement.
ACTGGCACCATAGGTGCTTCTCTGTGCTGGGATATTCAAACTCTGCCACGGTGACTAGAAGAATCAGGCTAGTGTTGAAGAGCACACCATATGGGCATCTGGAATACTGTGAGCAGTTTTGATCCCCTCATTTAAGGAAAGGTATCCCTTCATTGTAAGTCATTCACTAAGATGATCCCAGATCATATGAGCAAGGCTAAAAAGGCTGGGCATCTACTTGCTGGAATTTAGAAGAATGAGAGGTGATCTCATTGAATCATGTAGAATTCTTTAAGAGGCTTGACAGGGTAAACGCTGAGAGAATGTTTCCCCTCATGGAAAAGTCTAAGACAAGAGGGCATAAGTCTTAGAATAAAGGGGCACCAATTTAAGAGATGATGAGGAATTGTCACCAACAGTGTGGTGGTGCGGTCCTTGCGTATATTTTAAGGTTATTCTTGATCAGTAGGGGAATTAAGCATTATGGGGAAAGATCAGGAAAGTGAATGTGAGGAATGTTGGATCAACCATGATCTTATTAAACAGCTGAGCAGTCTCGTGGGGCTGAACAGTCTACTCCTGTTCCTATTTTTATGGTAGGTAGTTAAGGGAGTGAGTTTTAGATGATCTTTTGAGAGAAGTTGCCAGATCTCATGGAGAGAAACCCTCCATGAAATTCAATAAAGTTGAATGATTCACCCCTTTCTCTCTGTAAAGTCACAGATATTTTGTGTGGGTTGCCTAAGCTTAGACTTTAGGTACTGATTGTCTGACAAGGGGAAGGCTTACAAAGCTTGATATACAGCTGGAATGTAACCAGTTGAATCTATGCAGTTTTTACTAGCAACAGCAGCCAGGTGTTTTCACAGCCAGGAGCACATTACTGTTATGTCAGCACAAAGCAGTTTGTTGAGTCTGTGGCTTTGTTTTCTCACATACTCTGAAAAGAAAAATGAGGTTCACCTCGCTAGGTCCTCTGTTATTAGTCAGTGTTGAGATTTTGCAGATGTGACTCATCCATAGAGTTTTTCTGCAGAAAACTAGGATGCATTGTCGATTCCCTTCAAGACTACTTTAACATGTGTATCGCAGCGTTGTCGCTAAAAGCTGTCAATCCATTTATTGAGTCTGATGAATGTAATTCCAAACAGGAACGTTTTTTTTTAAATAGGTATCGATGGTATTTTGCAGAGGTTCTTCTGGTCATCTTCTATCCATTTCATAGAATATCAATAGAAACTCAAGAGAAAAATTGCAAATAATGTTCTAAAATCATTTTTCTGGGGTTTTTTAAATCCTCAATCATAATATCAAAATAAGGTGAGCTATGTAAAAACCTATTTCCTGTGTATTGCTCCTCTCCACTATAACATAACACACACTAAGGTACATAATTTCTTTAGATACTTACACAGATATTCCACTAATATTGACGTTAACCTCCTTTTGGTTGAACAGCACCATGCTCACCTCTGAGCCAGAAGGTCTTAGGTTCAAGCCACAAAATATAAACATGTCATCTTGGCTGAGACCTGTTTTTTCAGTGCAGTACTGGAAGTGCTATCTCTTGAAAGAAGTTCCTCCTGTTCAGGTGAATGTAAAATAATGTGGCTTTTCAAGCAAAGTCGCAGGAAATTCTTCTGTCAGTTCTGCCACCATTCAGCCCTCAGTGAACCATGAGATTCATTCATTGGTCATTGATCACAGGATCATGGTGGTGTTCAGTTCTTAACTTGCATAGATTGTTGTATTTGTTTAAAAGTAATTAACTGTGTGATTTTAAACCTTGGTCTAGAGTATGTAAGAAATATTTTCTTTTATTTGGCAGTGAATTGTGTTTGAGTAATTTTGAAACCTTTCTCCTATGTGATTTTCAAGATGACTTCACTCTTCACAATCTTGGGATTTTCAAAGCACTTTTTAACAACAGTGACTCAAAGTACTGCATTGCTTTTAAAGTAGGGAATTGTACATACTGGGAGTCGACAGAAAAATTGTGTGGTTTATCTCCGCAATATATTGACATAGGATACTGGATTTCCTCCTGACACCTGTTAAAGTGACATGATAAAATATGTGACCAACAATGGTAAATGTTAACTTTCAACACTGGATAGAACAGTGGCTGTAACAAGTTGCTTGTGTGTCACACACCCCATGGAATGTTTCTTTCCATTAACTGAAGGATGGAAATTCAAGCAGAACTTCTTTGATACGATCAGTTTTTTGTTATTTTTTACTAGGTATAGTATATAAAAATTATATAATCTATCACTATCATGCATTTTAGTTTACATTAACTAGATTACAAAATAATCTGAGATTCTTTATTCCAAATGCTATAGCAAATCTCCACTATTTATGCATTGCTTTAAAGCATTCTTTACCCTGTCTATGTTAATCACTGTACCAAACAATCTGCATTTCCTGTCACAATATTATTATCTGGCTAGCTTTTATGGATATTATGAAACATCTAAAATTTGAGATCTAGATCTATAAAGCTCCCATTAGTACTCATGTGTAGCTAATGATATGCATAATTAACATGAAAACTACATCTACGTGCACAATATTCACAATGATCAGCCATTGCATGGGACTTTGAAATAAAATGATAAGGCAAGCTTTATCAAAACAGAAAATATTTGAGTAGCAATAATTTGACAGTTGTTGTTCTTGTTTCTGACAGAGTTGATCCAATGAAGTCGACTGTGTTCTGGTCATTTCTTTACTTGCTTGGATTATGCTTGTTGATGGCAGAAGGATGGTTACAAAAGAAGATGGCGAGGAAGCTCTATACACGTGGACTCACCCTCCTCCAAAAGGTAACTGTTTTACATGGTGGCCACACTAGACTGACTGCAAAAATCTGGATTTGCCATGAGCTGTCTGAAAATGAGAATTACAACACTAAAACTGTTTACAAAAGCCCATTGAAACCATAAAATTGGAACCTACAGTGTTTTTCAATTTATATGACAATTTTAGATACTCTATTGTCAGTCAATAATGATTTCATATAAGTCAATGCTTTAAGTGTGGACAGGACAATTTCCTTAACTTTTAATTTTTTTTATTGCTATTCAAGCCCTGGTAGTGTTACAGAAAAGTTCCATAAGTGTTCTGATCAGGGTTCTCCAACCTTCTTACCTGGGGTGGCCACATCGCAAATGTTCTTTTGCTCATAGAGACTGATGACTGAAACTTTGCAGAGGAACTTAGATACAATGAGTGAGTGGGCAAAGGTCTGGCAGATGGAATACAATGTTAGTAAATGTGAAGTCATACATTTTGGTAGGAGAACAGCAAAATAGATTATTACTTGAATGGTAAAAACTTACAGCATGCTGATTTGCAGAGGGACCTGTGTGTCCTTATGTATGAATCACAGAAGGTTGGTCTGCAGGTACAAGTAGGAATGGCAAATGGAATTTTGTCCTTCATTGCTAAAGGGGTTGAGTTTAAAAGCCAAGAGGTAGTGTTACAGCTGTACAAGGTGCTGGTGAGGCCACACCTGGAGTACTGTGTTCCGTTTTGGTCTCCTTACTTGAGAAAGGATGTACTGGCACTGGAGGGGTGCAGAAGAGGTTCACTAGGTTGTTTCTGGAGTTGAGGGAGTTATGAGGAGTTGGTTTATGAGGAGAGACTGAGTAGACTGGGATTATATTCATTGGAATTTAGAAGAATGAGGGAGGATCTTATAATATAGCAACAATAACTGTAAACAAACTACTACTCTACTCCTGAAACAATTTAGGAGAAAAAAAAACTTTCAATTTAGGCAATCGAGTGAGAAGAAGTAAATGGTTAGGCCCCACGTCCAGATCACCTTGAGAAGAGAGTGGGAATTGGGAGTCTGGACTGACCTAAGGAGTTGGCTTTAACTAACACTGAGCTCTGTTTTCCTCTGGAGCACAGTCCAGAATTCACATGAAAGTTGATGTCAGAAGTGGGTTGTCTTTCAGCCTGTGGTTTCCTACTTTCCCAGCTAATGTTATAGCTAGGTTTTTGAGAAAGTTGGATGAGAGTTGCAGAGGATTTTGGGGAAAGGGATGTATCCCAACTCAATCCCACTCACCACCCAAGTTACTTGACTTACCCATCTCCCAGTCACTGAATCACGTTCTTTCCCCACCCTATCACTCAGTCACCTATCCCAGTCCAGTCATTCACTTACTCATCTGGCCAGCAACATCTAATGTCACTCAATTACCCACCTACAATTGCAACGTTTGGAAGGCATCTGGATATGTATATGAATTGGAAGGGTTTAGAGAGATATGGGCCAAGTGCTGGCAAATGAGACCAGATTAGGTTAGGATACCTGGTTGGCATGGATGAGTTGGACCGAAGGGTCTGTTTCTGTGCTGTACATCTGACTCTATGACTCTGACACTCATGATTCCCCACCTCCCAACCCAAATTTCTCAGAAGTCCAGGAGGTTTAATGGTTAAAATCACAGGAGCAGGATAGTATGGCCGTGCATATAATAACCTACGTTCCCTTTCACCCTGTTTTGTCTCATCAGTCCTGGGCTATTGCTGTGACTGTTTTCACTCCTGCCAATGTCTGTATGTCTCCCTAACTCCAGATGCTTATGGACCATCCCCAACTTTCACCGATACATACCTCCCCTTCCCAACCACGTTACACCATCCGACTTTCACCACCCCACAACATGGATTTTGATTTCCCAGAATTATTTTTCAAAGCCTCACAATTTGCGATAGTTTCGGGCCTCGAGTTCAGTTAAATCGTTCATGTTGTGCTGTACATTCCTCCAATGACGAACTGTTTCTGTCCTGCAATTGCTATGATCAATTCACTAATGAACCTTTTGGAAGCAAATGCAGGAGAGAACCACCCTTTAGTTTGGCGGAGCAGTTCCTTCGAAAATCTTAGTCATGCTGATACTTATCTGTATTTTAAAGGCATGGTGGGTCACATAAATCACCTTGGTAGTTGTGGGCTGAGTGTTGTCCAAGTCTGGATAGTTGAGGTTGTGTGGGCAGTGGCGAGGGGCAGTCGGTGGGAAGGTGATAGGTTTGTTGAGTGGTGGACATGTGATTGTAAGTGGAAAACTGTCCTAAAACGCGTTGCTTGATATCTTGGCTGATTTTTATCAACTGTCATATTTAAATGTGGGTGGTCCACCTCTTACCAGGACATACAGCTGCTGGTGGCTATGAAGTAATTATTGGATAAGAGATATATGCACAGCTTTGCACACCTTCTGGTCGTAGAAAGTAATTTTTTTTGTCATTTGACTGTTTGTCATCTTACCTGCTAACTGCCAAACTGGAATCACCTGGTCTGAAATCAGTGACCACTGCACCACTTGGGTGCATGTTAAAAATGATCATTATCCTATTGATCTTAAAGTGTTTATCGACTGCAATGCTATTTTTACAAATAGTAAACATTTTTTGACAAAATATGAACACAGAAATTTTAAGCTATTGAAGTCTTCTAGGATGGAGGCATGTTGAAAATAACACACTAAAATTCCAATATGAACACACTCCATACAAGGGTGGGTAATTGATCTCTGGATTAAACACTGCTAGAAGTACAATTTTTGCAAACTCAAGTAACCAGGCAATGTTCAATGATGAATAATCATTTGTCGTTTGAAGTCTTATGAAGTATTTATCAAAAACATCTGATCCTTTTTAGGCAGAAACAAAGCAAAAGTACAATAATTGATTGTTTTGACTCCAATAAATTACCATGATCTATATTAAAAATAATTATTTGTTGTTTTCTTTGTTCATTCTTAATTGATATTTGTATATCAAATCCAGGTTGTGTCGACTTAAAAAGATCATACATTGGCATAACAGTTCATTGATATTCTTCGACACTGCATTTGTGTGAGTTCCTCTACAAGAGGTTAAGGGGGAAGGTGGCTCAGAGAATAGGGCAGAGGTCAAAAATCCCAATTTGAAAGCTTGTATCTTTCCATGTACTTATTCCAATACTTATTATCTGATGTTTCAATTCATGACCCAGTAGGGAGCGGCACAGTGGCTCAGTGGTTAGCCCTACTGCCTCCCAACACCAGGGGCTAGGGTTTGATTCCACCTTCTGGCAAATGTCCATGACCCAGTCAGGTAAAACTTCACTCCAAGAGCTTGATCCCTGCAAATTTATTTTAACCTTTTTTTCAAATTGAGCGAGGGAAAAACACACGGCTAATTTTTATTTCTTTATTCATTTCCCCTATTTCAATTGAGAGTTTATGCAGGTTTGAAGCATCCTTTTAGCAAAAACATCCTGGGTGTCAGCTGTCAAATCATCACAAATACCAGTCAAAATAACATCTGGTTCTGTCTCGTGGCCAGTTGATATTCAAATTAGAAAGCGTACCAATACAATAAAAGTGAAGGCTTTTGGAATATTTGCTTGCTTGTTTACAATACAGTTTGGATTCATCATTTCAGGCTTTCCCCAATGCACCTCAGTAAGTGATTGTTGATAGGACTCGTGCTACAACCAGATGTGCAATAGTGGTCTGTAAGAAATTTTTTGTAGATCAACTGTTTTAGTCAATCATAGATATGGAATTAACTTGCAGCTTATATATTTTAATGGCCTACCAAATAATTAATTCAAAAGAACACTTGATAATTACCTTGTTTGGAATGGGGCTAAAGCTTTTTCTGATAAGTATGGATTAAGGTGGTAAACTATTTGAGCACTCCTGAAAATAAACTTATTTTGTCAAAGCTTTTCACCTTGCACTCATTAGGGGCAATTTAAAAAAAAAATTAGGAATATGACTATTTCTGTGCTGTGAACATTGAAATGCCTGGAAGAATATTATTCAGGCTGGAGTAATGAAATTGTGATCAAAATAGAGATTGTGAAGTTTTGATTGTACTCTGAGGATTGCAGAAAAAAATGTGTAATTAATCATGCAGAATTCACGATGAAGAAAATTGCATTTGATCTCTGGAGTATGCCAGCTGTCTGCTCATGGTTGCATGCTTTCTTATATTCTTATGTTGATAAGTTTTAATTATTGTCTGTAATTATATTGATATGATACCATTCAATTATTTTCATTCTGACACCATATACCATTATTATTGTAATGATTTATGGTAAGTGACAACAAATTGCCAGGGAATGTGTTGAGATTTACCTGAATTCTAAAATGCTCATGTTCAAGGAAAATATTGGGATATGGCAAAGAAGTAGGATGAAAAGAATCTGAATACATTTTACATTCACCAATGTATTTATATTTTGAAAACATGTTACCTTTTTGGCTCATGACCATTGCTTTCAAAAGTAGCAACATACCAATAGCACAACAGTATTGGAAACATCTGTCGGTTTTTTTGGCATAAATGTGTATGTTACAGAGTCTGCCCTGTACTTTTTGAATTTCCCTTGAAAGTCTGCTTATGTAAAAGGAAATGTATGAATAATATCATGACATTTTACCTTATTTGCATCACAGGTAGACAGTAATTAAAAAGACATTTAGCACACTTGCCTTCCTTGCCCAGACCTTTGAGTATAGGAGTTGGGATGTTATGTTGTACAGGATGTTGATGCGGCCTGTTCCAGAGTACTGGGTGCAGTTCTCATTGCCCTGTTATAGGAAGGATATGAATTAAGCTAGAGAGTTCAGAAAAGATTTACCAGGTTGTTGTCTGGAATGAAGAGCTTGAGATATAAAGACAGACTGGAACTTTTTTTTCACTGAAGCATAGGAGGTTGAGGGATGATCTTGAGATTTATAAAATCATGAGGGGCATAGATAAGGGGAATGATAAGGCCCTTTTCCCTAGATAGGGGGAGTTTAATACCTTGGGGCATATTTTAAGATGAGAGGAGAAAGATATAAAAGGACATGTGGGGCAACTTTTTACAGTGGTTTGTGTGATGAATAAATTGGGAGAAGATGAGGACTGCAGGTGCCAGAGATCAGAATTGAAAAGTGACACTAGATGAAGGGCTTATGATGAAAATGTCGACTCTACTGCTCCTTGGATGCTGCCTGACCTTCTATGCCTTTTCAGTGCCACACTTCTCAACTGAGGAATGAACTGCCAGAGTGTAATGATTGGTGGATCTCGTTAATCAGGGCCGGTCATGGAGGCCTGTCTGACAGATAAACAGGAGATTCAGAAGGTCTCTTCAGTCTAGGGACTGGCTTTGAACTGGTTGGTCAGAGCCCATGTGCAGTGCGCATGTAAATATAGGATGACTTTGTGATGGGATATCTATCAGCCTCTGTGCAGTTATTTCACAAACAAAGTGGTGGAAACTGGTACAGTTACAATGTTTAAAAGACATTTTGGATTAATTCATGAATAGGAAAGGTTTGTTCAGATATGGGCTAAGTGCAGGCAGATGGGACTAGTTTAGTTTAGGAACATAGTCAGCATGGACTGGTTGGACCAAAGAGTCAGTGATACAGCATGGAAACAGACCCTATGAATTGAATTGTTATTAATACATAGACAAAGTTTAAAAATCACATAACACCAGGTTATAGTCCAACAGGTTTATTTGGGAGCACTGGCTTTTGGATGCTGCTCCTTCATTAGGTGGTTGTGACAGTTTACAAAAATGACATGTTTATTAGCTTGGTTTTGTGACACTTTCTCACTTAACTAAGAACGTAGCATTTATTAGTGTGTTATACTTTTTATGCGCTTATTATCTTTTTAGCCTTGCTTTGTGATTTTGAGACATTTAGGTGATTAATTTGATCTATGTTTGATAATATCTGAGACATTTACTTCTAGATGTGTAATCCGTTGCAATCTAATAAATTTGGGACTTTATTACATCCTGTTTTACAGCTTAAAATCTCAACAGGAGTTTTTCATGATTATGTTAGCATAAACCTATGGTCTGCAATATACAACAACCCACATTTAGATAGCACTTTCAATGAGGCCCAAGGCTCTAAACAGAAGCACAATCAAACGGAATTTCATCTATTAGACATAACCTTTTCAAAATGACAGCTCAAATTGGATAAGCTGTGCAATCTGTGCATATAAAGTGGTAGAACGCCAAGGGTCACTATGCTGTGGGAGGTTGAAATTTGAAATTGCCCTGTACCCTTGAAAATAAGGGGAGGGATTGTTTGTTAATAAATTTTTGCTGCAAACTGTTCCAGATGAAGCCTTATTACAATAAATTACTATAGTTAATGTCAAGAAATTGCATTGATAGGCATGTGATTTTATGAAATAAAGCACATGGGAATAATGAGAGGCAACACATACAACCTGTCTGCTCCATTAATCTGTGCTGATCACCGCTGCAGTGAAACAAGGTAACAGACCAGGTTATAAGCTTTGGGAGTACAAGATGAGTTGAGGAACATTATTTTATCATGTGCTATACATTGTGATTTACTCTTGTGGCAAATGTTTTGTTTAAAATAAATTGCAGTGTACAGTGGACCTTGTCAATTATGACGCAGAAAGGCTATAATTGCTAATCCAAGTAGGGAACAAGTTGTATTGCAAATTTAGTGCCAAATTCAACATCATGTCATAACAAAAGATAATTGGATGATGTATTGGCATCCCTATGGTACTGTTGAATAATGTTCATCTAACCATGTCATAGATTCACATTAGGTGAAACTTTAACTCTTTTCCACTGAAAAGCAACAATGCAGGAATGTATTGTTAAAATGGTGCAGAGTTTTACATTTTAAATATACTTTCTTGAGTCCCAAAACCTTAACTGGGTTGAAATCCTGGAACAGTATGATAACTTGTTGGAGAGGAGAGGAGTCCTACTTTATAAGGCAGTTGTGCCAACTTGGTGTAATCATTTGATGGTGGCTATTAATACAAAACTTGTCTTTTACAAAATGTTTCATTGTAGACTCAATTATAAAAAAAGATGGTTTATAAGCCAAGGATTGTGGGATGGATTACTGCACTTTTTGTTTTAGAAAGCAAGTCACTAAAACTCATCTGAAATAATGTTTACATCACTGCTTTGCTCAGTCAGTAGGGCAGACTGGTTGCTGACTGACTGGCACCGGGGGTGTGTACAAGGTTGGATTTGACCAACAACAGAGAGCTGATTGGTTTGTGAACACCCATGAATGACAAAGACCAGCTCATAAATGTGGTTGGCTGCTGGGTAGGTTAGCAGCTTGTGGGTATAAATTATATGGCCAAAAGCCTTCAGATGTCTGTAAGGGGAGCTGGCATGTCTCTGTGTAGTGGAAAATACTGAAGCCTAAAGAAGGCTAGTTATTGCTGCAAGATTTTGCTTAGATCGAAGATAGATCAGTGCAACACAGGAACAGGCCCTTCAGCCCACAATGTTGTGTCAAGCATTACACTCGATCAAACTATTCCCTTCTGCCTGCCATGGTCCCGATCCCTCCATTCCTTGCATATTCATGAGCTATCTAAAAGTCCCTTTCAAAACACCTATTGTATCTGCCTGCACTACCACCCCTGGCAATGCATTCCAGAATCTTCTTACTGTGTCTAAGAAAAAATCTTGCCCCTCACATCTCCTTTGAATTCTGGAAATCCTGGAAAAGATGGTGTAGACTGACCTCCTTGAACTGGAGCAATCCTGAGGATGGAGGGACATGTACAGCACTGGTAGGAACAGAGTCCTTGCATTTTGTCTGAGGAATAGTGAAGGAATGACAATATAGTTCTTTATTCAGGATGGTATGAGTCTCAGTAGGGAACTTTGCAGGTGCTGGTGTCCCCATGCATCTGCTACCCCTATCCTTCCAGGTAGTGGAGGTTTGCATTTAAGGTTCTCCCATGGGAGATTTGGTGACTTGCTGTAAAGTGTCTTGAAGATGGTACACATTTCTGCCACTGAAACCAGTGAATGCTGAAGGTGATTAAAGAGGTGTAATGTGGGATACTTTGTATTCGATGGTGTCAGATATCTCGAGCATTGTTGGCAATAATGCAGACAAATGGGGATTACTCAATTGCAATCCTGTCCTGGACTTTGTAGATGGTGGGGAGATTGGAAGTAAGCTGCTAACCACAATGCCTAGCCTCAGCGCTCTTGTAACTGCAGTATTTATATGAAGGTTTAATTTTTTTTTGTTCAAAAGTAACCCCCAGGATATTGATCATGGGACATTGTGTCAAGGGCAACTGGGGGTAGGCAGTAAATGTTAGCCAGCCAGTGACACCCATGTCCCATCAATAAACTTAAAAAAAAACTTTATTCACTCAGGAATATCCAGCAAATGTTGTCCAATTTCAGAATAACATATACTGTTGAACACTTAAGCTACCATATGGTTGGACATGATATCTATATATCTTTCTCTTTAAAGAATAGTCAAAGTAATATAATGTTTGATATGGTTTGACACTCTTTGGGATTAATGCATTTGGCATCCCATTCACAGTGAAACTCTCACATCATATAACTCAATTGTTTGACAGGCAGAACCTGGTTTTGTTTGTTCAACAGCACTTGTTAGTGGTGTACATGATGCCTGGTTGCAACTGCAGAGCAGTACTGTGAAACAACTGGTTTCACCTGTTATTCAAACTTTTGAGATGCCTGATCCATAATCAGGAATAGACTGTGCATTCAATGGGCTGCAAAATGGCAGATGGAGTTCAATCTGCATAAATGCGAGGTATTGCATTTCAGTACTACAGCCAAGGGTAGGCCTTACAATTAATTTAAGGACCTTGGGTAGTGTTGTAGAACAGAGGGACCTAGAGGTGCAGGTACATAATTCTTTGACATTTGCAACACATATAGACAGGATGTTTAAAAAGGCACCTGGCACACTTTCCTTCATTGCTCAGTTCTTTTGAGTATAGAAGTTGTGAAGTCATGTTGAGGTGATATAGAACATTGGTGGAGTTTGTGTGATATACAATAAGAAATAATATGATCCGGGTAACTAAAATCTCAAGATAGTTTGACAAATCAAGTGACCAAATGGTTTGAGCCATATTGAAAAGATTGTCACTAAGGCCAGCTACAAGATAGAACAAGGTGAAGGTTCAGAGTGAAAGAGTCTGGTAACATTCTGGGTAAAATGTCAAAATTGAACAGTGAAATAGTAGATTACTCAACTAGGACGTCAAGGAAAGGGTGACCACTTGACTGTTCCATTTCAAACACAATAACAATTCTTGACAAATAAGTGAGATAATGACTGTCAGAGGAAGTGATAGATCCAGGTACAGTTACAACATATAAGAGACATTTGGATATGTACATGAATAGGAAAGGTTTAGAAGGATATGGACCTAGTGTAGGCAAATGGAACTAATTTAATTTGGGGAAACTTGGTCGTATGGATGAATTGGATCATAGGATCTGATTCCATGCTGTCTGAGTCTGAATTTGAGCACAGAATGGAGGTCATTAGGAAATAAGGGAATTCTTTATTGTAGTTGTGGATTGAAATATAGCTGATGTATCCTCAATTTAACAAATATGCAAAGCATAGGAGATTGTGTGTTTTTCCAACAAGAACACATTTTTCATGAAATAAAATAAGGATTTTCTGCAAAAGCTCAGCCTAGTCGGGTACCTCATGACAACAAAATATATAGGCATACTTATTGTTATCAAAACTTAAGTTAACTGAGGGTTGCTGAATTGATAGGTTCAATGAATATTTATTCTCAGTGTTGGTCTAGATCACCATGATGCAGTATTACAGTACAACTATCTACAGCTTCCTTGAGTGATACATTGTTATTGTGATGATGCTGTGGCTTTAAGAGGTTTTTTTTTGAGCCGAATTCTTTTAGAGAGAGTTTGGGAAACGGGTAACAAGCAGTCTATAAAAAGATAAGCAACTGTTGAAGCCTTGGATGTTTTTTAAAGCTGGAAAAATAGAAGCAGCCTGAATGGGTGTGGTCAAGCTCTCGCCCACAGAACCAGGGATTTTTAGTTTTCAGTAACAGTTGCTGTTGGGGTCTTGGAGTGTAAGCTATTTATCCCTCTCTTGATAACAACAGCCAAAAGCTGGGGTTCTCTTCCTGGGTTGCTGGCTGGTATATGAGACAGATCTGTTTTCTGCATTTGCCCTTTTGCCAATGCTGTGCTTATGGGATGTTACTAGGTTGGCACAGTTAATTAGTAATAGTATCCATATCTATTGTTCTGTTCAGTTTTCCAACAATTGAGTTATCCCTATTCCTTCCTTGTCTTTTTTGAATTTTTAACTAGGGTTTGAATAAATTGTTTTGCTTAATGTCAAGTAGGTTGACCAATCAAATTGCATTTGGAACACCGTATCTAACATTTAACTTTAAAATAAAAAAAAAATTAGGTTCTAGGCTGCCGCCTCAGTATATTTTGAGGGGGTCTGGTCACGTCCATAACAGTATCTACCCTCATCAGTCAGTGTATATGGTGGAATTCTTGCAGTTCCATTCAATATAAGATTACCCAACTTGGCAACCTTCTGATTTGAAGACTCTTCCACTTATTTATCTTGCAGCCAGCTTTCTGTGTTTGTTTGCATTAATATGTCTCTGGTGCACTTCCTGCTCTCATTGACAATATGTTGTATATTATCTTTTTACACCGCATGACTTGTACATGCAGGTTAGGTTTGCAGTGAGTGCAACAGGCCACACTTCTTGCAACATTAGTCACTTTCCGTGTCTTGGCTACCATGCCAATACAAGTAACTGCAGTTCATGCTTGCATGTCTGCCTGTAGTGGGTTCATATTTTATCCTATTTAGCAGTGTGGCAGTGTGATGACCTTTTTTTTTCCTTTTTTTTCTCCAAGGTCATTTTAGAAAGGGTTGAAGCTATAACGAACATCATTATCCACCAGACAGCTCAGATTATGAGAAATCACTGTTCCTGCCCTTGATGCAGCATTGATGAATTGATCAATTGATTCTTATGGCAGTTGTCTGTAAGACATCAGCTCCACACAGTGAACTCTGAAGTTCCCTTTACATGAATCTGATAGTCCAGCAGGTTTCATAGATTAACTGAGACAAGCCTGAATCATTATTTGTTCCATGCCACCCACCTAGTGCCCTGTGTGCTTTTTCTTTGTCTATCTTTACTGTTCTGATTTGGCTGGTGCCCAACTTTATTTCCTATATCTTTTACATATTTTCCCTTTTCTCAGGGATATGGCCTTGAGCACCTATTTTCATGACCTTGCAGCTTTCACAGCCCAATTCAAAACTGGCAGAATGCCTCTATGAATTAGTCCACAAATACTAAACTGAATGCTATGCCAGTGCCATTTTTATAGTGTTTTTTTTGTTGCCCCTTGGAGTTTATGTAAATACTGATACTGCACCACTTCAAACCTTGTCCTATGCTTCTGCAGTGGTCTTCAAATTCACCTCACTGCCTTCACATCTTGTAAGCATAACCACTACTGATCACCATTTTTTGTTTAAACAAGTTTACCAATCTTACGCCAGATCTGGTAAATACATATGTGTTTTGTTTATTTGAAGCTATATTTGCAAGATTGCTCAGCAGACAGAATTGTAACAGAACATCAATTATTATTACAGGGAAACATGGCTACATTGCCTCACACTACATTTTACAAGGTAGACTGAATATTATCTAGTCATGCATACTACTTTCTAGTTACTTGCTAATTAGCATGTTCTTAAAATGAAATCTCAAACATTCTGGTAAAATGGGCAGGAAAGTGGCAGATGAAATTCATTTTTGTAGGAATGTATTTATTTTGTATAAATCAAATGGTACAGTTTTGAAGGAAATGCAGGAGCAGAGAGACCTTAAGATAAATATGCAAAAGTCACTGAAGGTTGAGTAAGAAACCAGTTAAACATAGAGTATTCTGGATTTTACAAATAAGAGCCTAGAGTACAAACACAAAAAGTTATAATAATTTTTTTAAAAAACCCTAGGGTCAGCCTCAATGAATATTTCCTTATTGTGGGCATCAGACATAGACTGTGAAGACATTAGAAAATGCAGAAAAGGTTGAATGGTTCCAGGGTTCATGAACTTCAGTTACGTGGGTAAATTTAAGATGTTGAGTTCACTTACTTGGAGAAGAGATGGTTAAGAGGAGACTTGATAAGTGTTCAAACACATGAAGCATCTAGACCAATTAGATAGAAAGGAATTGTTCCTGTTGGGGGATGGATGCATAACAGAGGGCACTGATAAAATGTAATTTGTCCAAAGAAGCAACGTGAGGGCAAAAACTTTTTGTTAAACAGCGAGTGGTCAGGGTTTGAATGCAGTACGTATGATGAAGACAAATTGTCTCGAGACATCAAAAGACAATTGGATGACTATCTGAGAAGAAAGTAAATTGCAAATCTATAAAAAAGTAGTGGGGGGGTGGAGCTAGTTCAGTTGTTGTTGCACAATGGACTAAGTGGTCCCCTTTTGTGCTGCAGCCATTCAAAGATGTATCGGATGATTTAGACAGAAATAATGTACAAAGGCATGGGGAGAAAAACAGAAGATTCGCACTAATTAATGCAGCTCATTTGAAGAGCTGCTGCAAAAATGATGGGCTGAATAGCCTCCTCTCAACCATTCTATGCTTCTATGAAGTCATTCCTCTTTGAGGTGAGTTGATAATATCCTTATTTCTTCTGAAATTCTTTGAACATTTGCAAAATATTGGTCAGTGACAAATAAGATAACTAGAATCCAGAATTCCTGTTAGGGTGAAAGGAAAGGCTGGTAGATATAGGGAATGTTGGATGACGAAAGAAATTGAGGGTTTGGTTAAGAAAAAGAAGGAAGCATATGTCAGGTATTGACAGGATAGATCGAGTGAATCCTTAGAGTATAAAGGCAGTAGGAGTATACTTAAGAGGGAAATCAGGAGGGCAAAAAGGGGACATGAAATAGCTTTGGCAAATACAGTTAAGGAGAATCCAAAGGGTTTTTACAAATACATGAAGTACAAAAGGGTAACAAGGGAGAGAATGGGGCCCCTCAAAGATCAGCAAGGCAGCCTTTGTGTGGAGTCGCAAAAGATGGGGAGGTACTAAATGAGTATTTTGCATAAGTATTTACTGAGGAAAAGGATATGGAAGAAATAGGAAGTAGCGAAATAGGTGGTGACACCTTGCAAAATGTCCATATAACAGAGGAGGAAATGCTGGATGTCTTGAAACGCATAAAGGTGAATGAATCCCCAGGACCTGATCAGGTGTACCCTAGAGCTCTGTGGGAAGCGAGGGAAGTGATTGCTGGGCATCTTGCTGAGATATTTGTATCATAGTCACAGGTGAGGTGCCGAAAAATTGGAGGTTGGCTAACGTGGTGCCACTCTATAAGAAGGGTAGTAAAGACAAGCCAGGGAACTATAGACCGGTGAGTCTGACATCAGTGGTGGGCAAGTTGTTGGAGGGAATCCTGAGGGACAGGATGTACATGTATTTGGAAAGGCAAGGACTGATTAGGGATAGTCAACATGGCTTTGTGGAACTTGATTGAGTTTTTTGAAGAAGTAACAAAGAGGATTGATGAAGGCAGAGCAGTAGATGTGATCTATATGGATTTCAGTAAGGTGTTCGAACGGTTCCCCATGGGAGACTGGTGAGCAAGGTTAGATCTCACTGAATAAAGGAAAACTAGCCATTTGGATAAAGAACTGGCTCAAAGGTAGAAGACAGAGGGTGGTGGTGGACGGTTGTTTTTCAGACTGGATGCCTGTGACCAGTGGAGTGCCACAAGGATCGGTGCTGGGTCCTCTACTGTAAGTTTGCAGATGACACCAAAATTGGAGATGTAGTGGACAGCGAAGGAGGTTACCTCTGATTACAACAGGATCTTGATCAGATGGGCCAATGGGCCAAGAAGTGACAGATGGAGTTTAATTCAAATAAATGTGTGATGCTGCATTTTGGGAAAGCAAATCTTAGCAGGACTTATACACTTAATGGTAAGATCCTAGGGGGGGGTGTTGAACAAAGAGACCTTGGAGTGCAGGTTCATAGCTCCTTGAAAGTGTGTTCGCAGGTAGATAGAATAGTGAAGGTGTTTGGTATGCTTTCCTTTATTGGTCAGAGTATTGAGTACGGGAGTTGGGAGATCATGTTGAGGCTGTACAGTTCATTGGTTAGGCCACTGTTGGAATATTGCGTGCAATTCTGGTCTCCTTCCTATCAGAAAGAAGTTGTGAAACTTGAAAGGGTTCAAAAAAGATTTCCAAGGATGTAGCCAGGGTTGGAGGATTTGAGCTGAATAGGCTGGGGCTGTTTTCCCTAGAGCGTCAGAGGCTGAGGGGTGACCTTTTCGAGTTTTATAAAATTGAGGGGCACTGATAGGATAAATAGACAAAGTCTTTTCCCTGGGGTGGGGGAGTCGAGAAATAGAGGGCATAGGTTTAGGGTGAGAGGGGAAAGAAATAAAAGAGACCTAAGGAGCAACTTTTTCACACAGGGGGTGGTACGTGTATGGAATGAGCTGCCAGAGAAAGAGGTGGAGGCTGGTACAATTGCAACATTTAAGAGGCATTTGGATGGGTATATGAATAGGAAGGGTTTTGGAGGGAAATGGCACGGGTGCTGGCAGGTGGGACTAGATGGGTTGGGATATCTGGTCGGCATGGATGAGTTGGACTGAAGGATCTGTTTCCATGCTGTACATCTCTATGACTCGATGACTTTATATTTCTGCACTTGAAACTGCACTTTAAATCTTGGGAGAAAGCAGGACTTTAGTCTTAGTGCTTTAATAAATCCCCCATGAGCTAGTGTTCCTGAGATACCTGTAGCATAACAATGACATAATTTGGCATGCGTCTTAATACACTGTAGTATCCTGTAGTATATCAAGCCCCCTGAATTACCACCACTCTCTAATTCCATCTCTGCTAGGGAAGCTATATAAAACATGCTTCTGATTTTAATGAACTTATTTTTACCATTGTGAAAGAAGATAGTTTATATGATTTGTAAGTCATTTGCCGCATTGCATCAGTATGCTTTATCATCAGCTAAAGGAATTCAGGCAGAATTTCAAGAAATGAATGGCATAATGATTAAATGGGAAAATGAACTGCTTGGCATTGTCCTGATCTTCCAGAGATGCCATCTTTTGGGCAAGAGTGGCATGGTGACTCAGTGGTTAGTACTGCTCCCTCACAGCACCAGGGACCCAGCTTTGATTCCAGCCTTGGGCAACTGTCTGTGTGGAGTTTGCACATGCTCCTTGCGTCTGCGTGGGTTTCCTCCCATAATCCAAAGATGTGCCGGTCAGGTGAATTTGACCTTGTTAAATTGCCCACAGTGTTAGGTGCATTAGTCAGGGTAAATGCAGGAGAATGGGTTTGAGTGGGTTGCTGTTTGAACGCTCGATGTCGATTTGTTGGGCAAATGGCCTGTTTCCACGCTATATCTTCTGCTAGTACAATAAATGCCTGTCAGCAGTTAATGGATGAATTCCACTTCACCCGCCAAATTATACACTACTTTTTCGGGTCTCAGTGATACATTTGAGAGTAACCCTTGTGGAACTGCACCTCCAAACCCTGAGGTACTCATGAGCAAACCGAGGCTTTTCTTAAAATCTTTCTCTATCACAACAGTCAGCACAGAAAGGCAAGAGGGAGTTGGGAGGTTAGCTCAAGCTTCCAAGTCATGGAAATTATTTCCAGGCACTGAATCAATATCCTTTTCTCAGTCATTACTGCAGAACCAAAAGTGTACAATTGTCTTTTAGATTATTTTAGCTGATTGGAAAGTGTTTTCAGACACCCAAAGATGTTGCGTAAATGCCAGTTTAAGAAAATGTATCTATTGACACCTGATGGTGTGGATGGTTGTTGGTAATATACCAAAAATGACAAATATTGACTGATATACCAATAATAGCCATTTGCATGAGGTACTATAAGACCTCACCTTATCCCAGATCCAACCCTTCAATTTGGCACCGGCCTCTTGAACTGTCCGAATTGTCCATCATCCTTCCCATCTATCTGCTCCATCCTCCGTTCTGACCTATCACCATTACCACCTCCCATCTTCATCTACCTATTGCATCTTCCCCTAGCTCCACCCCTTCCCATTTATTTCACAGCCCCCTTGCGCTCCATCCTCCACCCCCAAATTCCTGAAAAAGAGTTTATGCCCAAAACATTGACTCTCCTGCTCCTCTGCTGCCTAACCTGCTGTGCTATTCCAGCACCACACTGTTTTTGACTGCTCTCCAACATCTGCAGTCCTCACTTTATCCTACAGGTATCCACTGATTGAATGATATCCTCCATGGCATTCATGGAGGAAAAAAGTATAAGACATGGGAATGAAGGCCTGGTGTTTCTTGATGAATGTAATATTTACTACATTTGACAGACAACAAGAGTTTTATTTCCCAGAATGACATCAGAACCAGTATATAGCATCAAAAAGTTACATTTGAACAACTGCAATTGGTTTTTAAAATGGTCCTTTTTCCTCTTTTACTTAAAAATGCATCTGAAACAGATAAAAATAACGTAGAGCCACAAAATTGCATGAATGTCCTCCTTCATATATGTTGGGGTTTACCAGTTTGTACTGATAGTTAAGTACACTCGAACTGGCTTAGAAACAGCTACATAATTGTGACCTTCAGCTGTTCTAAATGATGCAATTAAAACTTAAGCAGTTCTTTAAATAGCTCCAAACCTCTTAAATTAGCCATCTTATGAATTTCTCTTTCCTCTATTTTCATAACTAAGTTACTAGTTTCCTGTCTGAATTATAATAATACTTTACTGACGTATGAGTTTCTGAAATCCCTAGCCAACATTTTTGAGGAAGGTCAATTGAGTGCAAGTTGCATGCACTTGCAACTGAAGCAGGTACAAATTTTATAGGGTGTAGGATTCATTTAATGCTTTTAGTTTAGTAGCATTCAAGTAAAATTGAGAATACCTTGTGGGACAAGTATGTGAGAGCCAGAACCACAGTTGGGTCTAAATAAGATTGTGAAGCCAAAAACAAAATCTTGTCAATGCTTCTTCACAAGGTATTGTCCTTTTAAGCAGTTAATGGATGACTTCCACTTCAACTGCCAAATCATGCACTTCTTTTTTTAAGATTAGATTCACTACAGTATGGAAACAGACCCAACAAGTCCACACCAATCCTCCAAAGAGTAACCCACCCAGGCCCATTCCCCTATCCTATATTTACCCCTGACTAATACATCTAACACTATCAACAATTTAGCATGGCCAATTCACCTGGCACGTACATCTTTGGATTGTGGGAGGAAACCCACGCTGACACGGGGGAATGTGCAAACCCCACACAGACAGTCACCCGAGGTGGGAATTGAACCTCGGTCCCTGTGAGGCAGCAGTGCTAACCACTGAGCCACTATACCACCCATTTGGTCTCAGTGATACATTGAGAGTAATCCTCGTGGAACTGCACCTCGCAACCCTGAGGTACTCCTGAGCAAGTCGAGGCTCTTTTAACCTTTTTCTACAGCAACAGTCAGCACAGAAAGGCAAGAGTGAGTTGGGAGTTTAGCCCAAGTGACCAAGTAACAGAAATTATTTCCAGACACTGAATCAATATTATTTTCTTGGTCATTATTCCAGAACCGAGAGTATACAAATGCCATGCATAGGCTTCTCTTAGCCTCCCATGTTGATACGTTATCATACCAATGCCATGCCAAGTAAGTAGTACAACAGAAGAGAGACAAATGTTAATTTTGACAATTTCTCTTCAATTAGAAGCAGCTTTCCTGGATACATGAGTGTTGTAAAAAGTAATCTATCCACTTTTTTACTAACTTTTAATTTTTTATTATGTTTGACATAAGTTAGAATTGGTTTGAATGTTTATCAATGAGCATACCTGAACTGTTGCTCAGTCAGGTGGAGACCTGGTTTGTGATGCAGTGTGGGTTGCATTTCTGCTATGGATGCCACTTAACAAGGAGGACTTACCTTCTCAACACCTCCATCACCCAAGCCTCCATCAGGCAGCAGCCTATGGACTGGAAAGACAATGGTGACTTAACCTTTTTATTCTGCATATGGCCATGTTACTCCAGAGACCGTCAGAAGCACACTACCCTCAGTTCAGTTAAGTACAAACTCTCCTTTCCTCTTAACACATCCCTCTGTTCCCCTGCCCAAAATTGGAGGTGATAGCTTGTGAATTATTTAAGGTTTGTGACTCTGAGAAAGCTAGAAGAAAATTTATGTTCCAAAGTATAAAGACTTTATAAAGCTACAGTAGATCTTAATAGAGTAAGTCATTGAAATGCCACCAAGCTTTAACACATTTCAAAGTGATCAATCTCAAAGGCGTAACACTTAAGTTGTTTGACCTCACTCTGGGAAACATTTTAACATGTACAATTCCCATTGTGATAGATATAGGTTTGCAGATCTTACAGAACCTTGAATATAGGAACGGAGTAGATCATTCTGCCCATCTTGTGTGCTCCGCCATTTTAGATTGTGGCTGAAATTCTCCTCAATGCCATTTTCCTGCATTATTTCCATAACCCTTAAGTTTCTGGTTTAGTTTTTTTTAAGGTTACTTACAGTGTGGAAACAGGCCCTTCAGCCCAACAAGTCCACACTGACCCGCCGAAGCGCAACCCACCCACAAACATTCCCCTACATTTACCCCTTCACCTAATGCTATGGGCAATTTAGCATGGCCAATTCACCTAACCTGCACATTTTTTGGACTGTGGGAGGAAACCCACGCAGACACAGGGAGAATGTGCAAACTCCACACAATCAGTAACCTGAGGAGGGAATTGAACCCGGATCTCTGGTGCTGTGAGGCAGCAGTGCTAACCACTGTGCCACCATGCCGATATTATCGATTTCTGTCATGATCATGCTTAGTGATTAAGATTTCATAGCCCGCTAGGGTAGAGAATGTTCTCCACCCTCTGAGTGGAGAAATTTCTTCTCATCTCAGGAGAAGTTAGGCCATTTATGTTCCTTGTTTCAAGGGAAAATGGCATCTCTATATCTATCCCGACACGGGCTGTAAGAATTAAGTTTCAATGAGAACACTTCTCATTCTTAAATTCTAGAATATACAAATCTAGTTTCCTCAATCTCTCCTATTTGAACAACCCTGTCATCCCGGGAATAATCTGATGTTGTCATTCATGTTTATCGTTTGTCTAATGAGCTGATTTAATTTTCTTAAACCTAGCATCTGTCGTCTTAATCTTACAGGTTCTTTAATGAAGCATACGCAGATAAACATTTTTCATGTCATCATTGCATACAGATGAAATAAACATTAGAAACACGGGTGTGAAATTGGGGTCTGCAGTGCTGCTGACATAGAAACTCAGAATTCTGAGTTTTTCTGAAAGTGCGTTATGACTGGGTGCTATTCTCCTCCATTTTCCCCATAATCCTGTGTACTGTTTTACCTTTTAAAATAATCATCTAACACCCTCTTGAATGCTTCAGTTGAACCTGACCTACCCTCTGCAATGAACAACTCAATCTTCCTTTATGGTCACGTAAAAGTTCAAGTAAATTATTAATTGAAGATTTAGATTTCACAGTAGTGATAAAATGAAGTTGTAGTTTCAGTTCCATGGATACAGCTTTTCTTGAGGTCAGAGGTCATTTGGTATACTGAACTAAATATATTTCCAAATAGGCATTTCATTTCAGTGCCGAACGTGATACCTGGGAGGTTATTTGATGTAGCAATTATAATGCAGAGTTTTAAAATATGTACAGGAAAAACAAATGATCAAAGACCAATAATATTTGAGTTCAGTTCAGACGAGGAGCTTCATCCCAGCAGAAGGGCAGTTATTTTGAAATCTCCAGGTTGTGACACTTCATGTCGAAGTTGTCAGAAGGAAAAAGGAATCCAGGCCTACAGAACTACTGTCAGCTAAGTTAGAAATTAAAGGCCAAGATAGCAGTCATACTTACTGAAATTGAGTGACTGTAAAGAATATTGCTTTGGAAAAAGATTGTATCTTTGTTTTGCCCTTATATCAAGCTGTCCTTCTGTGTAACAAACTTTTGTTAAAAGATCATTGGCAGCCTTGTGTGAATATGGTTCATAACTGACTGTCACAGGAACCAAATTGCAACACAACAAAGCATCTTTTTGCATTTGATTTTGAGATCTGACTTGTCCTGTATAACCATCAGCTGTGATGATAACACTGTTTCAATCATTAATCCTGTCTGATTTCTTTTCCATTGGCTATATTTCATTGGTCAGTTTGATTAGACAAATTTTTTGTGTGCGTAAGTGGGAGGATAGGACGGAGAGTTGATCATGCGGTGAGATGGGATATCCCAAAAATCTGTGTTCCCAACTCATTAAACTTGCATGAATGGGTAAAATGCCAACTTGTAGTTGGCAGGCAGGATGTCCTGTTCTCCAAGGAGAATGTCAGAACTCCAGCTTGCTTAAACAATTTTGAAAGGCACTCAGACACCATGTCACCTTCTTGACCAAAGGAATGCCATGCTCTTGTGATGGCTAAACTAGAGCCTGTCCTGAGAGCTGTCCATTAGAGGAGGGAACTTCATTTCCATAGATGGCAACTTGATCAGGGGTGATTGCATCGGTCAGCACTCTTGGGCAAGTCAAGTGAACTTGGCTGCAGTGCTGCAAGAAATTAAATGATCTGCTCTGCTCTGTTAGAGTATGGGCTACTGTCTATTCATACTTCCCTCCTGCTGAGTGTAAATGACCATGAGAAAATCGTCTCTGCAATGGATTGTCAATCACAGGATTGGGTACCAGGCAGCTCTATTGGATGCCTTGGGTGCAATGAATATGTCATCTTTTATTATAGTTATCAATGTGGCACGACCTGCACCACAGCAGTGCTGCCCCTCACACATCAACCAGTTTTCACATCCTGAAACAAAGAAGCTTCAACACTCAGCAGCTTACACACTGTCAGAAAACTGACCCCTCATCACAACGAGGTTAACCTATACATTGGATGTATTCACACCAAAGGCTTGCATCCAGAAAAGTAGCCTCTTGAGTTGGCCTGTTTTGGATTCAGCCCCACCTGGTAAGGCTTGCTGACATCAGCTAGTGTAGCTGCAGTGCCAAGCCCAGACTGCATATGACAGTGGAAAATGTTACCTCCGATTACAAAGAGATCTTCTCAGTTGGGTCAATGGGCTCAAGATTGTTGGATGGAGTTTAATTTGGATAAATGCAAGCTATTGCATTTTGGTAAAACAAACAAAAGAAACACTTAAACAATTAAAAATTGGGCCTTGGGTAGTGCTTTGGAACCCAGGGGCTCAAGTACACAATTCTTTGAAGTTTGTGTTCTATACAGACAGTGGTAAAGAAGGCATTTGGCATTCTTGCCTTCATTGCTCAGACCTTCTGAGTATAGAAGTTGGGATATTTATGTTGAGGTTGTACAGGATGTTGGTGAAACCTCATCTGGAGTAGTGTCCAGCTCCGGTTGCCCTGTTTTAGGAAGGATATTATTAAGCTGGAAAAGATTTAGAAGAGATTTACCAGGATGTTGCAGGAATGGAGGATTTGAGTTGTAAGGAGGGGCTGAGTAGGCTGGGATTTTTTCAGTGGATCATAGGAATTTGGGGGAGGTGACCTTTTATGCAGGCTGTGGCTAAGATGAATGGCAGGTGTCTTTTCCCTGGGTGGGGGGGTGATATTAAGACTAGGTGGCCTATTTTTAAGGTAGTGGAGAGAGCTTTAAAACAGACACCAAGGGCAATTTTGTTACAGTGGTTCATGTGTGGAATGAATTTCCAGAGCAAGTGGTGGATGCAAACCCAGTTACAATGTTTAAAAGACATTTAGATAAATACATAACAACTAAAAAATGTTTGGAGGTATATGCGCTAAGTACAGGCAGGTGGAACTATTTCAGTTTGGGATTGTGGTCAGCGTGGACTGAAGGGTCAGTTTTCCATAATGTATGACTCTATGGCTACAACTGAAACTTCTCATGAAGTAATCAACGTGGAGAGGCATCAACCTTAAATATTTTTACCCAGTCTTTCACAAAAAAATCTTTATAGTGACTAGCGCACAGAGGAAGATGTTTATTTCATCAGGATTATGATTCTCATACACAGTTGGATTTTAAATAGATTTTCCTGTTTTTGGCTCATATATTTAGTAAGTATTTTTAATATGCTAATAATACAAAACCGATTCTTGTCAATTTTATGGCTAGGGAAGCTTGGCCCACTGAGAACATAAAAAACATTTAACCCACCCTAATGAAACACTGTCTTTCATCCAATTAAGATACTGCACCCACTCTTCGAAAAGTTCTGAGTAAGGCAGGGAAATTCCACTTGTGCTTGATGTGACTTCAAACTGAGTAACAAACTTTCTGGAACCAATTGTACATATGAATTAATGTAGAATAATGAATGTTAATAAGGATCAGGATTGAGCTTGTAATGGTGGTAGGAAAGTACAATATTAATACACAGTAGCAGTCTCTCCCTGCATATTCATGACATCCTGATTTCCATCTTTGTATGCTGTCAGTTCAATTAAGGGAGGTTAGCCGAGAATGAACCTTCTTTTGAGTGACATCATACTGTTGCATCCATGTGCCTTTGTTAAGAATACAGCAAGATCAATCCGATCCCAAGGATTCACTACTGTTTGCGATATCTCCTTATGTATGTCACTTTTGTAAAGACTATCTTTTTGTGTTCTTGCTTATGGACTGAAACCAGAAAATAATTATTATGAAAGACAAGGATTGTTGAAGGATTGCTGAAAATTATAAAAGCGAGTAACCTGACACTCATTGTAAATGCTGTTTACATAGTTTCTCTGTGAAGCTGCAGTGAAAGCCTAATTACAAGGAGCTATGTAGAAATGGAGATTAGGTCAATATCAAGTAGTTGTTTGCTCTGTAGACAAGTGACCTAGTTATCAAAGACAAAGGCCTTCTGCCATCCAACAATTGTGATTGGCTCCTAGGAAGCTGAACAGCCTGCAGTGTGAATATTTGTGCAGAAATAATCGAACCTCTGAACAGGAAGGAGCCGTGTGTCTGCTCTGAAGTTTAAAAAATACCTTGAAGTCTGAAAGCCAAGTTGTTTGTCTCTCAACAGCTGCTGTAAGCTGTGGCTTGTAACCAGTAGGATAGAAACTTTTATAAGAATTAATTACTCTTTTGCAAGCAATTGAAAATGTCTGGGAAGGAGAATCAAGGACAAAGCCAAAAGGACCATCTCGGCAAATGCTATAGGCAGGGCCCATTGAATTGCCTTCCTGGTTTGTTAGGGCTGCCCACGGCTGAAGCAGCTAAAATGGCTAAGTGTGGTATTCGGGTTGACAAAAAAATTGCTGGGGAAGATTTTTAGCTGAAACAGCAACTTGGACAGTATGAATGATTTATTGTTACATGTATTTTAGTGAAATATAATAAAATAAAATACAGTGAAAAGTTTTCATTTGTCACCATAATCCAGTGCCATTTTGAGAGTTTAAGAATGAGAGAATGAAAAGATATAACTAAAAGAGAAGTCCATCTATGTACGAGTTCTGCGCTCAGAACCTCCACCACCTTGCCAGATCCAACAATGTCCAAGTCGCTAATCCACGGGCACCATCTTTTGCTGCTGGACTGATTCACCTTCACCACTGCAACACTTTGGGCACGAATAAAGATTATCGTTGCAGTCGATGGTGCCCTCCCACCACTGCTTCAGCACTGCCAGTGCTGGACCCAGCCGACAACAAAACTGGACCATCTTTCACCACTGTGCCTAACTTGCAGCCTTCACCTCAGGGCTCACTCTCCTCCATGTGACTGTTGTCTGAAGTCAAACTTAAGGCTAGAGCAGTTGTAGCCTTCGTAGAAAGAGTATATCCAAGGTAACAAGATTAAGATAACACACAAAGGTCTTGTGAAACGCATGTAATAGAGACCTGTTAAATAGAAAGTGAAATGCAGCTGCTGCTTGCACACGCAGGTTGATAAGCAACATCCTTGGGAAATGCAAATAGAAGCTTCCATACTGGGGCTGGTCAAAAGTCGAGTATTGATCATGGTTTAGAAGAGAAAGATCTAACCCACATCATTTAAGACCTCCAGACAATCTTAATTGTATATCAAAAATAAAGTTCTACGTATCCAGGCACTAAGGTATTTAATTACATTTCCCATGGATATTCAGTCTAAAACAGATAGGAGAAGCCCTTTGCAATTCACAGGACGATACTAAATAATTGACGCAGGAGCTAAAGCCTGGAATATAGTTTATAAGATGCATTGTGTGAAGCCTCAAAAGTAAGTGATAAGGGGGTTTGGTAAACATCCTGAAATCATGGGATGACCCAGAGTTGTCCACAGAGTGATCACAGTTACATAACCTGATTGGATGTGTACGCAATCAATTAATAATACAATTGCTTTGTAACGGTCAAAGGCAAACTAAAAGCAAATGTATAAGTGTTTCCCTTTCTTCAGTGAGAAGTCCCTGGATTGTCCCCAGATGCTTTCTCCCCACTGGTCTAAAACAAACTCTTTTGATGCCGGAAGTGGTTCTTGGTGTCGGGTGATTAAAATGTAGTCATTCCACCCCAATACAATTTTTCCCTCTATGCATAGCACCAATTTGCTGTGCGGGTGCGGGATTATATGGGTTTAGAGTTTTAACAAGCAGAATGATGTCAAAGGTTCATAATTGTTTGTGGCTAGAATCTATTGATCAGTAATACTCATTCTTATCAAGTACAGAAACTTGGTTTGTGCTTTCTTTCAACCTAAATCTATCAGGCAGGCAAATTGTGGAATTTCATGTCCTTCTGTAAAACTTTAACTTGTGATGAGTCCAGGAATAGCAGGGTTTGATTTCCAGTGAGAGAAACCAATGAGGTGTAATATTTTTGAGATGTCTGTGGATGCCATCTTGAAGACTAGTTGTGGATTCTGATTGGATGGCAAATATAGAATTGTAATATAGTTACTGCAAAATGTTACCTTTTCTGCATGGCAATGTTTCATTGCGTACCAGGTACCATACATTGCAAAACTTTTCTCCATAATCAAAACATTTGTGACATTTCCACTTACATTCAATTCAATGTCTGATCCAGGTGGCTGTCTCTCCTCCTCAACTATTCAGTCACTGTTTTCCTCCACCTAATGGAGAGCGTGGCAATATCATGTGGAACAGCATCTATCTTGATCTGAATTTCCCTCCATAAACTGAGTTTATTGGACAATCATTTGTTGATGGAACCTCTCCAGTTTTATTGCACAAATATGACAGCAAAGCAATTACTTGACCCCTTATCAGACTTGCTGGAGGCCTACACATTCTCACAACATCATCCTTATCTTGAAACCTGGATTGTAAGCAGCTTTTGCTATCACTTCACTCAACCTGTCGTTCTTGATTCTGGGAACTGTTAACTTAGCTATTTCATACCTTTTTTTATTTGCAATGCCATGATTCCTATCTAGCTTTTTTAATATGTGCACTTTATGTATAGGATGCCTAACCCTAATATGACTGGATTATCTTTTCAGTTTAAAAATACCTAGTTTATAAAATGCTACAGTTTAAAAATATCAAAGTTCAATTTTATATGCAAA
The DNA here is from genome assembly GCF_004010195.1 of Chiloscyllium plagiosum. Classification (NCBI taxonomy): domain Eukaryota; kingdom Metazoa; phylum Chordata; class Chondrichthyes; order Orectolobiformes; family Hemiscylliidae; genus Chiloscyllium; species Chiloscyllium plagiosum. The sequence goes on along the minus strand of NC_057723.1, from coordinate 28,261,435 downwards.
ACAAATTCTTTATTCATCCTTTTTAAGCAGACAATTTCAATTTCATAATATTTTATAATTAATCATTTGAATCAAGATTCTTCCAAATTATTCTAGCCCAGGGCTGTTCAACCTTTTCCGCCTGGTGAAACCATATTGTAGTCTTTCTTTCACTTAGTTAGGAGTAACCATTGAGTAAATATCAGAATTAGTAATAGTAAATCTGAATTTCAAAAATCAATTTAAAGAAACAAATTGATCATTTTAAATGGTCAATTAATAAAAATGATCATTAAAAAGGTGCCAAGTAGCAGAGTGAACTAATAAAACCTCTTTCACCTTGAATTAGAGACAAGAATTCAAATCCTGATTACCAAGGAAGGGGATGGACCTAGGACTGGGAGTGGGACTGAGTTTAATTAACATTGGATCACCACTGACTGAGCACTCCAAACTGCCTTCAGTGGAATTCACATGAAAGTTAGGTTTGGGAATGAGTTGCTGAGATTTTCTTTCTCTTCTAGCCTGCTTTTGTGGAGACTTGTTGGAGTGGAGGTGGTAGAAAGAGAATTTGGGCAAAAGTGGATGAGTGTCTGATCTTGTCTCATCTGCCCAACACCAACCCCAACATTCAGCCCCTTCATCATTCACCCGATCCAGTTCCCTTCACCTCACCTCTTCCACTGACAGGAATATAAGAAGGAAGCTGCTGCTGATTTGAAAAAGCAGATGATCTAATATTTTGAACAAAGGCTTAGTGGGCCACATGTTAGCACACAGGCCCATTTGTTTGACAACCTATTCTAGCCTCTGCTGAACTAAGTTTAAAAACATTTTTTACCATGTATGATTTTTCAAGAATAGAGTTGCAGAACTATTGAGTCCCGAGGAGCTCTATTTAAAAAGCCCACTGCAGTTTTCTGTAATTTCATCCAGTTGCTTCATTGAACATTGAAATGCTTGAACCCTCACCCCTTCCACATTGCACATTCTCCCAAGACCCATACATGTCAACTCATGTCAACCTCTGCTTTCCATGAATCCCCATTGGTCTCTTCCAGCCCCAACCCAAACTTAAAAACAACATGTGACCCTTCACCCACCGCTCTTTGCTCTTTGATGAAAACTGGGTTACTTCACATAGACAAACCTTTGGAGCAATGCTGAAATGAAATAAAATCAAATTCTAAGCCTCTCTTACAAAGTCCACTATATTTAAATAAAATTCCCATTCTTGAAACCCCTTTGAATGCATTGCGCTTTCAGCAAATACTTAATGCCATATGAAAATATTTTTATTCATAATCTCATCCTCCTTTCAATAACCACCTTTGTGGTGACAATGAATTTACAATTATTGGAACAGTTTTTTAACTTTATCTTACATGGGAAGGCAATTTTTATTGGTCATTTTCAGGCATTGGTCATTTAAGTAACTTGATAATTCCATTGACCTTATCTGCCCGTTAAAGATCATGATCTTTTTCTAAAGATTTGTACGTTCCATACATTGGGAATAGGACCCTTTGACAGAATATGGGGTGTATTTTAACATAAACCTTTGTTACAAGGGTCAACCCTTCTGATTAATTTAAAACTAGCAACACAAGATTTATCCCGTGCAGTAATCTGTAAAAATTCAAGTGGCCAAGAACTATTTAAAGTAAAAATTAACAACTTTATTTCTTAAAGTATAACTGAGAATAATTAACTAACAACTATTTATAGTTCCTTCCTCCAACCTATCTTTTACCTTTCCTTCTTTAATACTAGTCACCGCCAAAGTCATGCTTGGTGACTTTGTGGATCACAAGATTGCAATCCACATTCGGTCATAAGTGGGTCAGAATTGGATGGTAATTGAGGAAACTATTTCCTTTTGAAACATGTTTGAACATGTTGTGATGCACCTCTGTGGTAGGTGGGAATTGGGTCCAGGGTTTTTGGCCTATAGGTTGGACATTGCATTGTGCCACAAGATCTCTCTGGATAGTGTGAAGAATGATATTTTGCTCGTGTGATCTGAGGCAGTTATACAGTATTGTGTAGTTACAGGATTTTGAGTGACCCTTTTTAGGCCCTGAACTATTACCCCCTTTTTTCCAAAAGATAAATGTTACATACTTCCCCAACATGAGGTGAATTTTGCCAGTATAGCCACGATAGGACTTGTTTTAAAAAGGTATGATGATTTAAATTGACCATTATTATTCATTGGATAATCCAATCTAATGTATCTGAAGATATTCACAATTTCATAAAGTACTTTAATACACTACAAAAAGTAGAATTCTAATTTCTGTGAGAGGCCTCCCTTCCATTGACATTTTTGTTTTCAAGTTCAGCTCAGCTATTTCTTTTCTAGGTTTATACTGTTAAAAGATGGCTATTTTTCTGGCTCATATCAAAAGGTTTAACATTGTCAGCTCTGGAGACTTTGTGGATGCAGTTGTTTGTTAGAACCTCACTATGAATGTTTGACTACATTCCAAAAGCATTGATTCATCTTTGTGGGGGAGATTATACTATCATTCAATGAAATCTTAAGTACTTGAGAGAGTTTCAGTGCCAATAATGGATTCCATTGAGTTGGAATAGCTATCAAAAGGGATGTCAGTTTTGTTTGACAGATTTATCAGCTGCCAGAAAGATAGATTGATTGGATTTTAAGTACTAAATTTAACTTCTCATATCTCTGAGATGATCAAAGACTTCTAAAAGTTATGGTTTTAAGTTATGTGAACAACGAAAATTGTGAGTCATAAGTTGGAAGAGTGTGCTACGATTAGATTACTTAGTGTGGAAACAAGCCCTTTGGCCCAACAAGTCCACACCGACCCTCCGAAGAGCAACCCACCCAGACCCATGCCCCTACACCCAACACTATGGGCAATTTAGCATGGCCAATTCACCTAACCTGCACATCTTTGGACTGTGGGAGGAAACCAGAGCACGTGGAGAAAACCCACGCAGACACGGGGAGAATGTGCAAACTCCATGCAGACAGTTGCCTGAGGTGGGAATTGAACCGGGTCTCTGGCGCTGTGAGGCAGCAGTGCTAACCACTGTGCCACTGTGCCGCCCTATGTCCCTTTAGTTTCACTATTCGAAAAGTCACATCATAAATGCAAACATTTTTACTAGTTACTGAAATGACCAGCTATGCACTTTATTCATTTTGGTCTTGGAATTAAGGATCCATTAAACAGTGTTAATAAACAACAGAATTACAGTTTATTGTAACTAAAACTTATTAAAAGTTGATTGACACAGTTTAAAATGTTCAGGAGATGGTGTGAGAAGATCTTCCAGATTTTTGGGGGGAGAAAAACACTTTCATCTTTCAACTTTTACAAGGCACTTGAGGATTTCTTAGAAATGAAGTAAAGAGCTGAGCTGAGGGGCTTATCTCTTCAAAGCCTGACTGCACTCTAGCTGTATCAAGATAACCACAGATTCTGATAGCTGTGTTTGTTGCCAATGCAATTGCAGAATTGGTGTTGAATTCCTGTCCCAGTGTAGTGGCAGGAGATTCTGTGATAAATTGCCTCCATCTATAGATATTTGATAGATTATCTATCCACTAACCTACTAAGTGGAAAATGTAACTTAGTCTTATATTGGGATTCATATATTGAAATATTTGGGTGATAAGGATCAGTTGTTTAAGGTAAAGGAATACGCAATTAAAGTAAGCAACACTTTGATTAGTTACCAAATGTATGTTTTTAACACATGGAGAAGGTCAAGATATCCATGAGGAAAAGCAGTTGATCATTCATGAGGCAGAGAGAGGAAAACCCAGAAGACAAGGATAATAAAGTTGGAGTTTTTGTGGATTATGAAAAACCTCAAGACTAATTGTTTGGAAGTTGGGGATGGTAGCTGAAGATTCTTAACTATGTGTACAGTTTAAGGCACACTTGTGCAGAGTTCCTAGTTGTCTGATGTATTTGTTCTGTCCTAATTAAGGGATTTCATTTTACCTTGTGCCACCACTAAGTAAGTATTTTCTTCACTTTGGCTATTAGCCAATTCAACTATTGTAGTGGGGCTTTCCTACTTCAAGTTGATTGGCTTCATTTATGTGTTTGACAAACCGAAGGCTGGGAGAACATAGCAAACCAGGCAGCATCAGAGGGCGGAGAAGTTGACATTTCGTTGTAAGGCGGAGCTGCAGATAAAGGGGTGGAGGGGGCAGGGTGGCAAGGTGGGGATAGGTAAAGGCAGGTAGAGGGTACAACCTAGTTGGTCAATGGGACGAATGAATTCAGTCAGTGGCTGGACGGAGTGGAAGGGAGGGGGAGGGGCTGGGAAGGGAGTAGGGGGATGGAAAGGGAAGTTATTTGGAATTGGAGAAGTCAATGTTGAATTCTCCGGGCTGTAGGCTGTCCAGGCAGAAGATGAGGTGGTGTTCCTCCAATTTACGGTTTTGTTCGTTGTGGCAATGGAGGAGGCCAAGGATGGTCATGTCAGAAAGGGAATGGGAAGGGAAATTAAAATGGGCAATGACTGGGAGGTCCGGTCAGTCCCAACGGGCTTGGCTGAGATGCTCGGTGAACTGTTCTCTAAGTTCGTGTTTGATCTCCCCGATACACAGAAGACCACATCGAGTGCACCTGACCTAGTAAACTAGGTTGGAGGAGACGCAGGTGAACCTCTGTCTCTCCTGGGAGGACTGTTTGGGGTGAGTGGGGTGGTGTGCCAGCAGGTTTTGCATCATTTCCTGTTGCAGGGGAAGGTACCTGGATGTTCCGGGGGATTGGTCAGGAGAGTGGTGCAAACCAATCATTGGTGGAGGGAACGGTCGTTGTGGAAGGCAGGAAGGGGGGAGGGGAAAATGAACTTAATGGTGGGGTCTAGTTGGAGTTGGCGGAAGTGTTTTTAAGGATGATGTATTGGATGCAGAAACTGGTGGGAAGGTGGGTGAGGACAAGGGGGACCTCTGTCTTTATTGCATTTAGATGGGGGGTGGGTTTAGAGCAGTGGGATGGGGAATGGAGGTGGTGCAGTGGAGGGCTGTATGGATGGGGGGGAAGGTGGGGGAGCACCTTGTTTGAAATGGGTGGACATCTGGAATGCTTGGGAGTAGAATGTTTCTTCGTCCGAGCAGATGTGATAAAGACTGAGGAATTGGGTGAATGGGATGGAGTTCTTGCAGGATACTGGGTGGGAGGAGATGTAGTCCTGGTAGTTGAGAGTCATTGGGTTTAAAGTAAATCTCCACCTGGAGACTGTCACTGGAAATGAAAATGGAGAGGTCAAGAAAGTGGAGAAGGGTGTCCAAGATGGACCAAGTGAATGTGAGGGCGGGGTGGAAGGTATGGGTGAAGTTATATACGTGTGAGGAAATCCATAATTAAGTGTTTATTTTACTGAGCTGTAATAAGTAATAATCAATCATAACTGAATAACTGAGTGGTGTAACTGTACAACTCACTGTAAGCCAGTTAGACTTGAAAGTTCCTTTGTTCAATTCTGGCTTGTGCTGGAGATTTACTGAAAATGCATACCCACGAATGTGCTTTCAGTTTGGATTCCCAGATCTCTAACACCAGAAGCTTTGCTTCCTGATTCCCATGATTCTAGTTTTGCGAGGGGTCCTTGATGTCACATGCCTATTAAGTATGTTAAAGGCAGTCACTCTCCCCTCCCCTTTTGGAATTATACTCTTCTGTCACCGTTTGCACCAAGGTTACAGTGATGTCAGGAGCTGAGTAGCCTTGTGAAACTCAAATTGAGTATTAGTGGACATGCTGTTTTTAAGTGCTGCTTGATAAATGTTCATGATACCTTCCATCCTTTTAATGATTGAGAGTAGACTGATGGGCAGTAATTTATCCTGCTTTTTGTGTGTAGAAATTCAGAGAGATGCCAATATTGCAATTGTACTGGAAGACCTTGACTATGGGTGCAGAAAGTTCTGCAGCATATGTCTTTAGCCATTGCTGGAATGTTACGAAGGCCCATACCTTTTGCAGTATCCAATGCTTCTGACTGTTTCTTCATATCATATGGAGTGAATATTGGCATCTATGGTGCAAGGGATGTCTAGGAAGGCTGAGTACAATCTCACCTGGCAGGTCTGTTGGAGATTTTTGTAAATGACATAGCCTTATTTTTTCCACTGATGTGCTAAGCCCCTCCATTACTGGGGCTGGGGATGTTTGTGGAACCTTCTCTTCCAGTGAGTTTTTATTGTCCACCGCCATTCATGATTAAATGTGGCAGGGCTATAGAACTTAGTTATGGAATAGAACTTCGGTTAGGGAATTGTTGTAATTACAAATGATCAATTATTCTCTTAAGGCATATGATTTTAATCCATTCTAATTGTGCTTTGGACATAAAGAACAGCATCCCATTAGCTGCCTTTGATGTTATGCCCTCACTGATTCATGCATGAGAACACCTAGATTACTCTTGGAATTCCACACTTGTTCTCTATTTAACTTGTTCTCTGCTTTTTTTTGGAGATGCAAATGGGAGGTATGGTCAGTAAGTTTGCAGAAGACACCAAAATTGGTGATGTAGTGGACAGCAAAGAAGGTTATCTCAGTGTACAGTGAGACCTTGAACAGATGGGCCAATGTGCTGAGGCATGGCATATGGAGTTTAATATAGATAAATGTGAGGTGCTGCATTTTGGAAAAGCAAATCAGGGCTGGACTTATACACTTAATGGTAAGGTCTTAGGGAATGTTGCTGAACAAAGAGACTTTGGAGTGCAGGTTCATAATTCCTCAAAAGTGAAGTCAATGGTAGATAGAATAGTAAAGAAGGTGTTTCTTATGCTTGCCTTTATTGGTCAGTGCATTGTGTATAGGAGCTGGGAAGTCCTGGTATAGCTATGCAGGACATTGGTTAGGCCTCTATTGGAATACCCCGTTCTTTTCTAGTCTCTCTCCTATTGGAAAGATTTTGTGAAACTTGAAAGGGTTCAGAAAAGATTTACAAGGATATTGCCAGGGCTGGAGGGTTTGAGGTACAGGGAGAGGCTGAACAGGCTGGGGCTGTTTTCCCTGGAGCATAGGAGGCTGAGGAGTGACCTTAGAGGTTTATAAAATCGTGAGGGGCATGGATAGGGTGAACACGGTAACAGCATGCAAAACCTGAGGGTATAGGTTTAAGATGAGAGGAAAAGATTAAAATCGGGACTTGAGGGACAAAGTTTCTCACAGAGAGTGGTGTGTACATGGAATGAGCTCCCAGAGGAAGTGGTGGGAGCTGGTAAAATTACAACATTTAAAAGGCATCTGGAGAGATACATGAATAGGAATGGTTGAGAGGGATTTGGGCCAAATGCTGGCAAATGGGACTAGATTCATTTAGGGTATCTGGTTGGCATGGACGAGTTGGACTGAAGGGTCTGTTTCCATGCTGTACATCTCTATGACTTTAACTGAAAGTGAACAACTTCATTTTCTCAAATTATAGTCCATTTCTCATCAATCGAACTATCCATATCCATTTGCAATCTCCTTACATTTTCTTCATAGCATACTTTCTTACATATTTTTGTTGTTTGTGTATTTAGCTACTGAGTCTCTGCTCCTTTGTCTATATCATTGACATCAGTTGTGAAATGCTGAGTCCCAACACACACCTCTGTGCAATTCTACTTGTTGTATCCAATCAGACAAGGCTCAATAATTCATGCTCTGGCAGGCAGCAAATAACCAATTATCTGTCCTAATATGTTATCTCCTACCCCAAAGCTCTTATTTTCCGCAACAACCTCTTGATATGGCAATGTAAGTGCCATTTAGAAATCCAATTACAGTATTTCTGTGGGCTCCCTTTTATCCAAAGTACATATTACTCCTTCAAAGAAGTCTTAAAAAAATTTGGTTAAATATGGTTTTCTCTTTCATGTAACTAAGCTGACACTTGTTGATTGTAACCTTGGAAAACTTCTATGTAAAAGCTTTAATCCCTTATAACAATCAATTCTGATACTTCCCCATGTTAGCTGCCAAGAGGTTCCTGTTTTCAGCTTGCCTTCCTTAAATGGAGATGTTTTAATGTCTGTTACTTTCCCATCTGGTAGAACCTTTCTAGAATCTTGGGAATTTTGGAGAATGACCTCCTCCACCCATTATTAAGCTTGTTTTTAAAGACTTGAAGTCCACTAGGAAGCAGGGCATTAGCTCCTTTAGTTGGTTTTGTAATACTTGCCTTGCAATTATAATTTTATTCTTTACCTTTCTCTCCCTTCTTCTAACTTTCAACTATTAAGATTCTTTTTGTATCATCTATTGTGAAGGCAGAAAGTATTTATTCATTTCATGCGCCATTTCATTATTATCAACTCTGTTTCTCATGAGAGTGAGAAACAACACACACCACTGACACTTTTCCTTTTTCAATACTTAAAGATTCTCTTGTTAATAGGTTTTATATTTCAGATAGCTTCTTCTCATGTTCTTTCCTCCTGATTAATCTTCTCTTTTTTTTCTAACCTGCTACTTTGTGAAATTACATGTTTTTACCTTGATAACGTTTTTGTAGTTGCTTTGGTTAATTATGGATGATGGGCCTTCCCTTTAGAATATTCCTTTTAAAGCAAGGATATACTTGCTGAGTATTCTGAAATATCATCAAAAACATCTGTCACTGTATCACTTTTGATCTATATCATAGTCTAGCATGCCGATTCTCTTCAGCTACCTCAACTTTCCTGCCCAGAGAATTTCCCCTTATTTAGGTTTAAAATGCTTTTTTTAGACCCAATGTTTTCCCTTTCAAACGAAAAGTAAAATTCAATCACATTATGTTCACTGCAACCTAGGATGCTTCTAAAAGTCATTCATTGGACAAATCCAGTCTAGTATAACCTCCTTTCTTATGGTTCAAGAAATATGTTGCTCTTATTAACTATTTTAAAGTATTAATTTCTCAGTTTATATGCAGATTAGAGAGATGGTTATTACTATCTCTTTTATCACAAGTGTCCAGTATTGCTGCTTGTATTCTTTGTCTCACATTTTTGTTACTATTACGGGGCCTGCAGACCAATGGCAACTTTTCCCTCCATGCTTCATCACCACCCATACCAGTGCAACATGCTGATCTGCTGAACTAAGTGTTAGGGACTAGGCCAGACAACTCAAAACATGATTGAATGGCCAACCCAGACCATAATGTTGCAATTTGTTTCAGTAAGTGTACAGTGAGAATTACCTGGAGTAAGCTAGCTAGGTTGATTACCAGGTTTTAAAACAGACAGAAATGTATTCACAAAATTATACAATGAAATACAAAGAACAGAATACAGAACTCAGTCTATCCAAACTAGACTTAATTATGCTGATCCAAATATATCCCTATAAGCAAACTCCCTTTAAAAAAGCAGTTTAAAGAAAATGGGACAGATGCTTACAGGTTGAAGTTAAAGGGCAGAAAGAGAGAGGGGCTTGTTTCCACACATCTGAACTCCTAACTAGTTCTGGACTGAACTGCTCAGCTAGAATGCTGACCACTCTCCTTTCATTATACAGGTCACTTCTAAAACATGACCACTTTGGGCTGAAGTCTCATCTGTTTACATGTAAACAAAAAGGCCTGTCAATGCCCTTTAACTTGGTACCAAACCAGTCTAATCGAGCCAGGAGAGTTTTATTAACCCTCTGAAAAAAGCTAGGGACACAGTATCCTTGTGAAAAGGAACAGCTTTTAGAAAAGAGGGACCAGGTTTGTGACACCTCCCTCCATTTTAAATAAAAGAACCATCAATACCAAAAGATGGTTTCATTTTTAAAACCTTTCAAAAACAAACTGGTAGGTAGTCTAAAACACAAATACACTGTACTAACTATACATACAAACATGCACAACCACATGCAAATTCAGGCCATGGCACACCCACCACTGTACACCTCCATATCTCATTCGAGTCTCGGTGCATCGGCAATCATGCCAAATTGAATGGCTGCAACAACAAGCTCCATCGAAATAGTCTGGCATTTTTGTCCTTAATTTTTTCCACAAATGTCAGTGGGTTATGATCAATATATACCATTGTCTCAGATGCATTGCTGGTAATATAAACACTGAAATGTTGTAATGCCAACACCAAGCTCAAAGTCTCTTTCTCCATTATTGAATATTTCTGTTGATAAACATTCAACTTCCTGGAAAAATACACAATGGGTCTTTCTATTCCCTCGACATCGTCCTACAGGAGCTCCGCACCGACACTCACATCACTGGCATTGATAGCCACCCTGAAAGGATTCTTGTAATCCGGTGTGACTAATACTGGGACAGTGGTTAACAGTTTTTAGGCTTTCAAATGCTTTTTTACATCCGCTGTCCACTGAAACTTCTTGCCCTTTCTTAACAATTCGGTGAGTGGAGCAGCCACACTGCTAACGTTTAGCACAAACTTTCAGTAAAATCCACTCAATCCCAGGAACTGTAGTACTGCGCTTTTGTCGATGGTGTGGGAAATTCCACAATTACTTTTGTTTTCGCATCCGATAGGGTCATTTGTCCATATCCAATAACATGGCCCAGGAAGGTGACTTGGGCTTTGGCAAATTCACTTTTAGCTCGGTTTACCACCAAGCCTGCCTTCCGAAGTCGATCGAATAAGTTTGATAAATGCTGTAAATCTTCCTTCCATGAGTGACTAAAAATCACCAGGTCATCAATATACACCACACAGTTGGGTAATCTGGCAATGACCTTATTAGTCAGTCTCTGAAATGTAACTGGAGCTACATTTCATACCAAATGGCATGTCTTTGAACTGAGATAGTCCATTAGGCGTTACAAAAGCCAAAATTGCCTTTTCTCTCTCTGACAGAGGTACTTGCCAGTAGCCTCTGAGCAAGTCCAACTTCGAAATGTAAGTTGCTTGTCCCACGTTTTTGACAGTCGTCCAACCATGGAATTGGATATGTATCAGTCTTTGTAATGGTGTTTAACTTGCGATAGTCCACGCAACCGTTGGGTCCCATCTGGCTTTAGCACCATGACTATGGTTGAGCTCCAGTCACTAATTTACTTTGATTATGCCATCTAGGAGCATGCACTCTATCTCCTTCTGAATCTGTGCCAACCTTAGAGGGTTATGCCTATAAGGATGATGCTTAATTGGAACAGCATCTCCGATCTCTACATCATGCACAATTAGGTTAGTACTACCTAGTTTATTTCCACATATCTCCCCATGTGGTAATAATAACTCTTTCAGGTCACTTCAATTTTCTTATGAAGGCGACTCAATAATTTATCCCAATTTTTGATAACTTCCCCATTGTCCAATTTGATTTGAGGAATATCCAATTCAGAATCCTCTGAACTTATTTCTTCCTTCTATGCTATAATCATTAATACCTTCTCCTCTTGCTTTCCTTTCCTGTCAACATACCTTTTGAGTATATTCACATGACATGATGTGAGATTTCTTCCTGTCTGGAGTCCTTATCAAGTAGTTCATCTCTTTCAATTTCCTCTAGATTTGATAAGGTCCACTAAACCTTGCTTTTAAAGGCTCACCTGTTATTGGAAGTAACACCAGTACCTTATCCCCAATCACAAAATTGCGAATTTGTGATTTCTTATCCACTTCCTGTTTCATTGTATGCTCTGATACTTTTAACTGCTGTCTGGCCAAGTCTCCAGCTCTATTTAATTGTTCTTTAAAGTTTGACACACAGTCCAAATGACTGGTTGCTGAATTCTGACTTATTAATTTCTCCTTAATCAATTTTAACAGTCCTCTTACTTCATGCCCAAAAATTAATTCAAATGGACTGAATGTGGTCGATTCATTCGGTGCATCTCTGATCGCAAAATGTACAAATGGAACTCCATTATCCCAATCATCTGAATACTCCTGACCATAAGCCCTCAACATGGTCTTTAGTGTTTAATGCCATCTCTCTAGTGCTCCCTGAGATTGCGGATGGTACACAGTAGATTCTAATTGCTTTATTCCCAAGTTATCCATAACCACCTCGAATAGTTTGGATGTGAAGTTTGATCCTTGATCTGACTGGATCTCTACTGGTAATCCGTATCAAGTAAAAAATTTAAGTAATTCTTCTGCAACCCTTTGAGCTATGATGTTGTGTAATGGGATTGCCATCGCAATGATATAGCCTCCCTTTTCCCAGTGCAGTTGCAGTGTCCCCAAACCAGAACCCACTTTTCCCACACCAATCTTTGAACTGCATATTCATCTTTTTAATGTTATTTACTTGATGCCAAATTGCACAAAGCTTATGTAATAATTCTGAGATTACACCTTTTGGGGTTCTGGTATTAAACTTATTGCCAATTCTTCATGTTCTCAATGTAGAATCCCTTTTCTAGTTCTTCCTCTGATTCCTACAAAAACCACTACAACTGGATCTGCCCCCTTCCATTGCAAATTCCTCTCCAGTCTTGAGATTTAACTTGCTAATGTAACACCCCTGTTTAAGAAGGGAGTAAGGCAAAAGATGAGAAATTATTATGAGCTGATTTGCCTGACCTTAGTCGTTGGTAAGAGTTTGGAGTCCATTGTGAAGGAAGAGATTTCTGAAGTGCATGGTAAAATGAGGCAAAATCAGCATGGTTTCATCGAGGGGAGATCATGCTTAATAAATCTGTTCAAGCTCTTTGAGGAGGTAACAAGCAGGTTAGGCCACATCGAGCCAATGAATGTTATCTGCTTGGACTATCAGAAGGCTTTTGAAAAGATGCTGCACAGGAGACTGCTGAGTAAGATAAGGTAGTGCTTGACGCAAGGTGATAACATGAACAGAAGCTTGCCTGTCTGGCAGAAAGCAGAGACCAGGGATAAAAGGGCCCATCTCAGGATGACAGATGGTGACTACTGGTGTTCCACAAGGGTCAGATTCAAAAAGAGTGAAACTGGAAAAGCACAACAGGTCAGACAGAATCAGAGAAGCAGGAAAGTCAATGTTTTGGGTGTAAGTCCTTAATCAGGAATGTGGAGGAGAAGAGAGATGAGAGATAAATTGGGGGCGGGTGGAGTGGTTCGTGGAGCTGGAGGAAGGTAGCTGGAAAGGTGATAGGTGGATGCAGGTGGGGGATAATTGTGATAGGTCAGTGGGGAGGGTGGAGCGGATATGTGGGAAGGAAGATGGACAGGTCAAAAGGGCAGTGCCGAATTAGAGGGTTGGATCTGGGATAAAGTGGGGGGAGGGGAGATTTGGAAACTTGTGAAATCTATGTTGATGCCCTGTGGTTGAAGAATGCCAAGGTGGATGATGTGTTCTTCCTCCAGTTGTCGGGTGACTTGGTTTTGGTGGTGGAGGCAGCCCTGGACTTGCATGTCCTTGGGGGAGTGGAGGGGGAAGCTAAAGTGGGCTGCCACAGGGCGGTGGAGTTGCTGGGTGTGTTTGTCCCAGAGTTGTTCCCTGAAACACTCTCTGAATTGGTGTCCTGCCTCCCCTATGTAGAGGAGAACACATCGAGAGCAACAGATGCAGTAGATGAGGTGGGTAGATGTGCAGGAAAATCTCTGCCAGATATGAAAAGATCCTTTTGGGACCTTGGACAGTGGTGAGGGGGGAGGTGTGGACAATGTTTATACCTTGTGCAGTGGCAAGGGTCAGTGTTGGCACCACAACTTTTCACTTTATATGCTAATGATCTAGACGAAGGAACTGAAGGCATTCTGGTGAAGTTTGTAGATGATACAAATATAAGTAGAGGGACAGATAACACTAAGGAGATGTGGAGGCTGCAGAAGGATTTGAACAGCTAAGGAGAGTGAGCAAAGAAGTTGCTGATGGAATACAATGTGGGGAAAGTGAGGTCATTCACTTTGATGGGAAGAATAGAGGCATGGGCTATTTTATAAATGGAGAGAAAATTCAGAAATCTGAAGTGCAATGTGGCTTGAGAGTCCTAATCCAGGATTCTTAATGTAAACTTGCAGATTGTGTCGATAGTTAGGAAGGCAAATACAATGTTGATATTTATTTGAGGACTAGAATATAAAAGCTGAGATGTACTTCTGAGGCCTTATAAACCTCTGGTCACACCATATTTAGAGTATTGTGAACAGTTTTGGGCCCCATATCTCAGGAAGAATGTACTGGCCCTGGAACAGGTCCAGAGGAGGCTCACAAGAATGATCCCAGTAATGAAAGGCTTAACATATGAGGAATGATTGAGGACTCTGGGTCTATACTCAATGAAGTTTAGAAGGATGAGGGGGAATCTAATTTAAACTTACAGAATACTGAATGCCTGGACAGCATGGACATTGGAAGATATTTCCATTGGTAGGAGAGACTAGGACTCGAGTGCACAGCCTTAGAGTAAACGGAAGACCTTTTTAGAGGGGAGATAAGGAAAAACCTCTTCAGCCAGAGAGTGTGAATCTGTGGAATTCATTGCCACAAAAGGCTGTGGCAACCTGTGAAATTAATCTGATGCCCATCTAATCTACACAATTCCATTATTATCCATATGTATGTCCAATGCCCATTTAAATGCCCTTAATGTCAGCGAGTCTCCTACTGTTGCAGGCAGGCCGTTCCACACCCCTACTGCTCTGAGTAAAAAAACTACCCCTGATATCTGTCCTAAATCTATCACTACTCAGTTTAAATCTATGTCCCCTTGTGATAGTCTTCACCATCCGAGGAAAAAGGATCTCACTGTCCACTCGATCTAATCCTCTGATTATCTTATACAAAATCTTTCTTCTCTCCCTTAAACTTCATACTTTCATAACTAGATAGATGTTGCCTCCAGCCAACGTTGTTTTGCGTGTTGCTTCATGAAAGTGGTCCAGACCAACATTTCGTGCTCATCTGTAAATGCCCTAGGGGAGATGATGATAAGGTGTTTTCTTGAATTGCTGCTGTCCATCTGGTGTAATTGCATCCACAGTCCTATTAGGAAGGAATTGCCATGATGATTCAGACAATAGTGGGGGAAGAAAGAACGTTTGTGGATTGGAGTGGAACTTACAGATGTTCCCAAATGCTTTTCTAGATGGAGTTCTTAGTGCATATTGCTGCCATTATACACTGGTGGTAGAGTGAGTGAATGTTGGACGCAGTGCCAATCATATGGGCTGTCCCAGATGTTGGGTTTCCTGACTGTTGCGCGCTGCACTCATCCAGGCTACTAAGCATTCCTTCCAATTCCTGACTTGTGCCTTGTGGATAGCAGGCAGGCTTTAGAGAATCAGGAATTTGAACTGCTTGCTTCCAGCTGCTCATTTGCTTTTATAGTCATAATGATATAGGTTGCTGATGCCACCTGTCAGTCTAAGGCCGAAGGTAGTCTATGTCTTGCTATAAACTGCCTTCATTATCTGAGGAATCATGCATGATTCTGAACTGTCTGCAATCATCAGTGATAACTCCTACTTCTGACCTAACGATATTGCTGTATTGTCCTGTGGCTGACAAGATTGACCTCCAGCAGTTTTTCTTTGTGTTAGGTATAACTGCAAACAGTGGTGTTTCCTCTGATTCTAATTGCCTTCAATCTTGCCAAGGATCCTTGATGGCACACTTAATCAAATGCTACCTTTGGTGTTAAGAGTAGTCACTCTTGCCTGATGCCTGAAACTCAGCTGTCTTTATCCAGATCTAGACAAACATTGTAGTGAAGTATGGAGGTGAACAGTCTAAGCAGACCGCCCCGCCCACCTCAGGTGAAGGGAGAGGTTGAAAAAGAGAGACCTTCATGGCAACTTCAGCCAATGCAAAAATTGAACCCATGTTGGTATTACTCTGCATCACAAGCCAGGCATCCAGACAACTGAACAAACTAAAGTCTAGATTAGAGTGGTGCTGTTTCCTGATGAAGGGCCTTTGCCCGAAAAGTCTATTTTCCTGCTCCTTGGATGCTGCCTGACCTGCTGTGCTTTTCTAGCACCACTCTAATCTAGACTCTGATTTCCAGCATCTGCAGTCCTCATTTTTGCCTAACTGAACAAACTGACTACTTGATGTGGAGTGGTACCCCTCAAGTGACAGGCTCTGGAAATCTGAGGTGTGTCAGGACAATACATTGAAAGACATAGTGATACATAGGTAATGGATAAGTCTTTAAAAATTATGAAATAATTTGCAGCAACTATAATTTTTCAAGGTGCAAAAAGCCAAAATAATTCAGTCAACTGTAACTATGAAGTTTTAGGATTGTATAAGATTAAAAGAAATGGCCTATGAAATTAACAGAGACAGCCACACAAGTTGGTGCTTACAGTCCAAAGGTCTCTTTCACACCTCAGCTCACTGCTCCACACCAAAAATGGCAAAAAATATACAGAATTTAAAACATGACAAATTAATGAAGGTTCTAACAGTGGAATTATCCATGAAGAGAGATTAGAAAACTTAGGAGTGTATTTTCTTGGGATTCAAATGATAAACAATGATCTCTATGAAACTAACAAAGTACTTCTAGGGATAAAGATGGAAGATGCAGCTGTTTCCCCTTATCCAGGAGTCTTAACATCAGGGAGACATCATTTCAAAACAAGAAGGATGCCAGTTAAGACCAAAATGAGAAAAAATATGTTTTAGCTAGAATCTTCTGAATCTTTTTGGTAATTCTGTACCTCAGAGGCCTGTGGAAGCTTGGTCATTGAGTATGTTTAAAGTTGAAATTAACTGATTTAGAAATACCAATGATGTAAAGGGAAATGGGGATGAGAAAGAAGTAATAAAGTGGATGAGCAACCGTGGTTATGTCGAAAGGCAGAGTAGGTTTGATAGGTTAGGTAAAAACAATGACTGCAGATGCTGGAAACCAGATTCTGGAGGTAGAGTGGTGCTGGAAAAGCACAGCAGTTCAGGCAGCATCCGAGGAGCAGGAAAATCGATGTTTCGGGCAAAAACCTTTTATCAGAAATGTGATAGGTTAAATGGCCTATACCACCACCTATATTCCTATGTAATATTTCCTCAATTTAATTCTTGGAATCTAAATAGCACTCGGGCAAATGTATGGTGGTGTGCCCATGATTTCTCACTGTACCCCTGACATTGTCAGCTCTGCGATCTTTTTGACAATATGGCATGGCACCTAAGTAGTATTTTAGGTATTTTAAAATAATAAACAGCTTTCAGGTAGTATTTTTGAGAACCATTTTGTACCTGATACATATAATTGCACCCTAAATTCCTTTGAACTACCATTTGGAAAGTACCCTGTTGTGTATATTTGTTGACCAAAGTGGATGGCCTCATGTAAGCCCATACCAAAAGCATTTGCCACAGTTTTGTCCATTTGTTTAATCTAATAATATCGCATTGCAAAGTTATGCTCCCGACCACACTGCTCACAGTGCCACCTATTGCCAACTTTGGATATGTTCCATTTGTCATGAATAAATGCAATGAGAAAGGTCTGAATACTTTCAGACCTCACTGGTTATATCCCGCTAGTCAGAATCCTGACCATTATCTCTGTTCTCTGACGCCTGCTATACACCCAATTGCTTCAAGTCAATTAGTCATCAATTCTGAGCTTCAAATTTAGGTAATTGCTTTTCAGAGGGATAAAGTACTTTCTGAAATATTAATATTCAAAAACATGTATTTTTCACCACTTCAGTTACCTCCTCACAAAGGTAAATCAAGTTGTTAGACAAAACCTACCCTTTACAAATCAGTCCTGACTTGCTCTGTTGAGCTGAAAATTTTCAAGGTGTTTAGGTATTGTATATGTAATGACATGCTCTAGTAATTGCCCAACAGCAGATGTTGGATTATCTAGTCTATAATTCCCTGGTTTCTCTGTTTCACACAATCTATATATACATGCACAGTTATTTGATCTGAAGGAGTGGTTTCCAAATTCAGAATTTTGGCAGATTTTAGTTTGGCATCTGCAGTGTTCTTTCTTTCCACATTTGCCATTCCTCCAGTGGTATTATTTTCCCTGTAGGTATTGTTTTGTCAATGCTAATTTTTGCTGAGATTGTGTATGCCTGATCCGATGTTGGTTTCCTTGTGATGTCTAGAATCCTGACCTCTTTTACAGTAAATTCTGATGCAAAGTACTTCTACAGAAAGTCTGTCATTTCCTTAATTTTATTGCATGTATCACAATTATCAGGTTGTAACATATTGCTGATTATTTATTTTTTTCTTCAGAAATTGTTTTTTTTTAAAATTGTGCTGATCCTGATTTATTTCTTCCAAGTTCTTTCTTTTCATTATCTCCTTGTAGTTCTTCCTACTTTTTTTGTCAATTTTTATTTTATTTTCCCATTCATTTGCATCTATGCTATTTTATCAATTTTGTTTGCAGTTTTGTTTAGGTTTATGCTGTCTCTTCTGTTTTTATTTGCCTGTGGCTGATCTTTTGGCAAATAGACTATTAATTCCTCAGGAGTGTGACTTATTTCGGTAGCATACTGAATATTTTTTATGCACCTCCCACTCTTTGTCATTTTATCCTTTCACAGATTTCACCAATGGACTGTAGAAGTCACTATCTTAATAGAAGCCAATCTTGTCTAAATCTACAATTGGAGAATCTGTTTTCCATTTCTGTCAACATTGAGCTTGACTTGAACATTTGCCAATTAATGATCATATTAATGTGTTAGATTGTTAACTGACTCTGTCCATTCTTCATTGCGTAATCAAATATAGAACCATAGAGTAAAAGAGTCATACAGCATGGAAACAGAACCTTCAGTCCAACTTGTCTGCACTGACCAGATATCGGAATCTGACCTAGTTTTATTTGCCAACATTTGGTCCATATTCTTCTAAACCCCTCCTATTCATATAACTATCCAGATGCCTTTCAAATGTTGTAATTGTATCTGCCTCCACCGCTTCCACTGGTATCTCGAACCATACAGGCACCATGTTCTGCATCAAAAAGTTACCCTTCAGGTCTTTTTTTTTCCAGAAATCTTTCCCCTCTCTCTTTCCTTAAACATATGCACTAGTGTGTTGGATTCCCCCACTTTAGGAAAAAATATCTTGTCTATTCACCCTATCCATGCCTCATGATTTTATAAACCTTTATAATGTCACCCCCTCAGCCTCTGCTCCAGGAGGGGGGGGAGCCACCCTCTCCCTGTAGCTCCAACCCTCCAATCATGGCAACATCCTTGTAAATGGAGGAGGAGAGGGGGATAAGAGCAAGGGATGAGAAGCAGAAGGTGAGAGACAGATGAAGGGAGGGTGGTAGAAAGAAGGGGGGATGGAAAGACACAGGGAGAAGAGTGAGAAGGAACGAGAGAGGGAGGATAGAGTGAAGGAAGGAGGAGTGAGAAGAGAGCGAAGAGGAGAGTAAACACCAGCCCACCAATCTATCAATAGTTTCATGAGGGGCCATTAAGGAGACAGACTCACATGTTACCGCCCCATCATGTACCGTAAACTTCAAATTGCCATTCCAATTGCGGGAAGTCTGGGCAAATAAATGCCTGTGAGGGCAACAATTGCAGGTGGAGGGAGTGCAAGAAGAGACAGGATATAAATTAATCAATTGTGGAACACTAATCATTTACTGGTGATGGTAAATAGGTTAAAGTACCATCTGATTTGGTGAATGAGGGGAGAATAAATGTTCAATTGTGTTTAAGAATACTTCTGGATTTAAAAAAAAATGTCAAAGCAAAAAAGAAAATAAAGGAAAAAAGAACTTTCAAATTAGAAACTCTCCAGTCAAAAATACCAATATTTAAGCTTTAACCCTCCATCTCTCTGCAATCCTACAAGCATGGTAGGGGCTGGAGGAGGTCCCAGAGATTTGGAGGGGCACAGGGGCTATAATAAGCTATAAAGATTGATAATGTTACAGTGATAATGAGTATAGTAAGGATCGGAGGTGGTTACAGAAATAAGGAGAGTTGTAAGAGCTGGAGGAGGCTACAGAGACCGGGAGGGATGAAAGGCTGGAAGAGGCTATGAGGACAATGAGGGCCAAAATCAGGTGTAGGAGAGAGTTGTATATGCTGGAGTAGTCACAAGGAGGTTTGTTGGAACTGGAATTTGAGATGGTCAGTGGGCATGCAGAATTACAAATTGTGGATGAGCTGGCGTTTGGCGATTGTTCTGGATGGGATGTTAGCCAGGAGCAAGCAGTTGTCATCAAGTCTGGCCATGACAAGTGTTTCCCTGGTGGATGAACTATAGAAGGGATGAAATTCCGGACAAGTCGACCAGGAACTGACTCCCCTCTCAACTCTCTGCAGGTCCAGAAACAAGCCCTCATCCTGCAGCCAGCAAATTGGCAAAGTCTCAGGATTAAGCACAGAATTCAGCTGAGTTTAGATCAGTGTTCCAGGCCCTATGCCTCAGATTTTCCCAAACTCTGCATTCCTACCTCTGACCAGTTTGGTCTGGCTGTTTCCAGCAATTACAGTTCCCAATCATGGAATGACCCTCTGCTGCTCCCCATCATGCAAACCCCCAACCACCCACACTTACTACACACTCACATCCTCCACCCGTGACTCCAGCCCCTGAGCGTGCCAGTCACACCCTAGGCTAGTGCATTCACAGGTACTGCAAAGACCCAAGGAGATAATATGAAAAGAAAGAACTTGGAAGAAATAAATCAGGATCAGCACAATTGAAAAAAGAGAATTTGCAGAGAAAAAAAATCAGCAATATGTGGCCAGTTATAGATTGATAATTGTGATACATGCAATGAAATTAAGGAAATGACAGACTTGCTGTACAAGTACTTTGCATCAGAATTTACTGTAAATGAAGAGGTTAGAATTCTGGACATCACAAGGAAACCAACATCGGACAGACCGAATGCACAGGAATCCTATCAATACCCCTGCCAAAGACGACGATGATGAGAGTCAATCCAGAAGCCACAGTGCAGCTTCACCCATATAAACACACACCCAGTCCTAGTTGGTGCCTAAACTATTGAATGTAGTATTTTCCAGAAAGGAAGACTAACAGATATACAGTGGATCCGTTACTGGGACAGCCATCGGAAGCACTGACCTAGCCTTGCAACATTTTGTTCGATTTTCATTCCTGATTTTCAATTTGACAGCTGTTTTCCATGCTTCCCAGATCCCCATTGAAGACAGTGGCATGTTGTTTTTAATGATAGATCAGTCTCAAAATCTGACCAGCAATTCACTTCAGTCCTGTTGAGTTTAATTTTCTCCAACCATTTTCTTCTCAGTAAAGATGGAAAATGTCTTCTACATGTAATGACACATCTTCTGACTGTATAACTGAACTGAATTAAAAAAACAGACTTTAGGGTGTGGCATCTTAATATACAAAGCATTCGGAATAAGATAGATGAACTCATGGCACAAATCAAGATATATAAACATGATCTTGTAGCCATTACAGAAACATAGTTACAAAGAAATCAAAAGTGGGAACTTAACATTAAGGGACATTTGACTGTTCAGAGAGTGAGGAGGATAGAAGGGGTAGGGATAATATGGAGCCAATTTGGGCAGAGTTTTTTTTTAAATATGCAAGGAAAAGAAGAAATTGGTAAGAGTTGTACACCAATCCCCAAATTATAGCAACTCTGTAGAAAAACTATAAATCAACAAACAATGTATTTTTTTAAAAAAGCAATAATTATGGGTGACTTTAATCTTCATGTTGATTGGGTTAATCAAATCAGAAAAGGTGGCTATGAGAACAAATACGTAGAGTGCATTAGGAATAGTTTCTGAGAGCAATATGTCATGGTGCTAATCAGGGAGCAGGCAATCTTGAATCTGGTAATGGGTAATGCCCAGGTTTTAGCAAATGACCTTAGTAAACATTCCCCGAGGAAGCTGTGATCATAACATAATAGAACTTATTATGCAGTCTGAGATGAGAAACTTGAGTCAGGAAAAACAGTATTTAATTTAAATAAACAAATTACAGTTAAATGAACAGTTACCTAAAGTGAATTAGGCAATCAAATTAGCAGGAATGACAGTGTGCAAGCAGTGGCAGATATTTTAAGAAGGTAATTCGTGACTGTTACAACAATAATTCACATTATACATTAAAAATGTAGACAAAAACTGAGTGTTATTGCTACGCTACCAGATGACACCAAGATAGGTGGAGAGTCAGGTAGTGTTGAGGTGGCAGAGAAGCTGCAGAAGAAATTGGACAAGCTAGGAAAATGATCGGAAGTGGTAGATGAAATACAATGTGGTAAAAGTGTGAGGATGTGCACTTTGGTCAGAAGAATAGAACCATCGACTATTTTCTAAATAGGGAAAGGCTTCAGAAATCTGAAGCACAAAGGGACTTGGGAGTCCATGTACTGGATTCTCTTAAGGTTAACATGCAGTTTCAGTTAGCAGTGAGGCAGACAAATGCAATATTAGTATTCACTTTGAGGGGGCAAGAATACGATGGCAGGCATGTGCAGCTGAGGCATTGGAATACTGTGAGCAATTTTGGGCTCTGTCTTGAAGGAAGGATGTGCTGTCCTTGGAGGAGGTCCAGAGGAGGTTTACAAGAATGATGCTGGCAATGAAGAACATGTTATATGAGGAGCAGTTAAGGGCTCTGGGTCTTTACTTGATGGAGTTTAAAAGGCTGAGGTGAGGGGAATTGTCATTGAAGCTTAAGGAATACAGGCCTGTATCGAGTGGACGTGGAGAAGATGTAGTCACTAGTAGGACAGACTAGAATCTAGGGCACAGTTTTAGAGTGAAAGGACTACTGTTTAGAACTGAGATATGGAGGAATTTCTTCAGTCATGGTGAATCTGTGGAACTCATTGCTGCCGATGGCTGTCCATAGAACATAGAACACGGAACTTAGAATATTACAGCGCAGTACTAACCCTTTAGCTCTCAATGTTGCACTGACCTGTGAAACCAATCTGAAGCCAATCTATGCGACACTTCCATCATCATCCATATGTTTATCTAATGACCATTTAAATGCCCTAAAAGTTGGCGAGTTTACTACTGTTGCAGGTAGGGCATTCCATGCCCTTACTACTCTGAGTAAAGAAATTATCTCTGACACCTGTCCTTTACCTACCTCACCTCAGTTTAAACCTTTGTCCCCTCATGATAGCCATTACCATCTGAGGAAAAAGGCTCTCACTGTCCATCCTATCTAATTCTGATTATCTTGTATGTCCCAATTAAGTCACCTCTCAACCTTCTTCTCTCTAATGAAAACAGCCTCAAGTCCTTCAGCCTTTTCTCGTAAGACCTTCCCTCCACACCAGGCAACATCCTAGTAAATTTCCTCTATACCCTTGTCAATGCTTCCTATAATGTGGCGACCAGAACTGCATGCAATATTCCAAGTGTGGCCACACCAGAGTTTTGTACAGCTGCAGCATGACCTCATGGCTCCGAAACTCAATCCATCTACCAATAAAAGCTAATATACCGTATACCTTCTTAACAACCCTATCAACTTGGCTGGCAACTTTCGGGGATCTATGTACATGGACACTGAGATCTCTCTGCTCATCCAAATTACCAAGAATCTTACCATTAGCATCATACTCTGCATTCCTCGAGCTCCTTCCAAAGTGAATCACCTCACTTTTCCACATTAAATTCCATTTGCCACCTCTCAGCCCTATGTCCCCCTGTAACCTACAACATCCTTTGGCACTGTCCACAACTCCACTGACCTTAGTATCATCCGCAAATTTACTAACCCATCCTTCTACACCCTCATCCAGGTCATTGTTAAAAATAACAAACAGCAGTGACCCCAAAACAGATCTTTGCAGTACACTACTAGTAACTGAACTCCAGGATGAACATTTCCCATCAACCACCCACCCTTTGTCTTCTTTCAGCTAGCCAATTTCTTATCCAAACCGTTAAATCACTCTCAATCCCATGCTATTGTATTTTGTGCAATAGCCTACCATGGGGAACCTTATCAAATGCTTTACTGAAATCCATATACACCACATCAACCACTTTCCTTTCATCCACCTGTTTAGTCACCTTCTCAAGGAACTCAATAAGGTTTGTGAGGCATGACCTACTCTTCAAAAAAGTGTTGACTATCCCTAAAGAAATTATTTCTTTCTGGATGATTATAAATCCTATCTCTTATAATCCTTTCCAGAACTTCAGCCACAACCGAAGTAAGGCTCACTGGTCTACAATTACCAGGGTTGTCTCTCCTCCCCTTCTTGAACAAGGGGACAACATTTACTATCCTCCAGTCTACTGACACTCATCCTCTAGACAATGATGACATAAAAATCCAAGCCAAAGGTTCTGCAATCTCTTCCCTAGCTTCCCAGAGAATCTGAGGATAAATCCCGTCCGGTTCAGGGAACTTACCTATTTTCACACTTTCCAGAATTGCTAACACCTCCTCCTTATGAACCTCAATCCTATCTAGTCTAATAGCCTGTATCTCAGTATTCTCTTCAACTACATTGTCTTTTTCCAATGTGAATACTCACGAAAAATATTCACATAGCGCCTCTCCTACCTCCTTGGACTCCATGCAAAACTTCCCACTACTGTCTTTAACTGGCCCTAATCTTTCTTTTGTCATTCTTTTATTCCTGACATACCTATAAAAAGCTTTAGGATTTATATTGATCCTACCCACAAAAGACTTCTCACGTCCCCTCCTGGCTCTTACCTCTCTCTCTCTTTAGGTCCTTCCTGGCTAACTGGTAACTCTCAAGCACCCTAACTGAGCCTTCACTTCTCATCTTTACGTGAGCCGCCTTCTTCCCCTTGACAAGAGATTCAACTTATTTAGTAAACCATGGCTCCCTTGCTCAACCTGCCAGACAGGTATAAGCTTATCAAGGACATGCAGTGGCTATTCCTTGAACAAGCTCCATGTTTCAATTGTGCCCAACCCTTGCAGTTTCTTTCCACATCCTATGTGTCCTAAATCTCACCTAATTACATCATAATGGCCTTTCCCTCAGCTATAACTCTTGCCTATGGTATGGAGCTATTCCTTTCCATCGCTATCGTAAACATAACCAAATTATAGTCACCATCGCCAAAGTGCTCACCTACCTCCAAATCTAACACCTGGTTAGGTTCATTACCCAGTACCAAGTCTAATGTGACCTCACCCCTTGTTGGCCCATCTACACACTGTCAGGAAACCCTCCTGCACACGTTGGGCAAAAACTGACCCATCTAAGGTACTCAAACTATAGCATTTCCAATCAATATTTGAAAAGTGAAAGTCCAGGTCAAGATTTTTGAGTGGATTTAAGACAGAAATAAGTTCTTGATTAGTAAGGGGATCAAGGTCCATGAAGAGAAGGTGGGAAAATTTGGGCCAAGAATCAACTGGCCATGATCAAATGGTGGAGCAGACCCAATTGGCCGAACCTTTCTCCCATATCCTGTGGCCATATGGCCTTTAAAAAATACATCCCAGTCGGAATGAAAGATTGAGAGAGGAATAAACCAACCATGGCTAACCATGGAAATTAAGGAGAGTATTATGTTGAAAGAAAAAGTATGTAAAGAGGCAAAGATTAGTGTGTGTCCCAAAGACTGAGACAAACTCTCAGCAGAAGATTAAGAAGCTGATCATGACAGAGAAAGTAAACTGAGGGAAACCAAATGAAGGATATGGAAACTGACAATAGCTGAGGGGTGACCTTATAGAGGTTTACAAAATTGAGGGGCATGGATAGGATAAATAGACAAAGTCTTTTCCCTGGGGTCGGGGAGTCCAGAGCTAGAGGGCATAGGTTTAGGGTGAGAGGGGAAAGATATAAAAGAGACCTATAGGAAAACGTTTTCACGCAGAGGGTGGTACATATATGGAATGAGCTGCCAGAGGGTGTGGTGGAGGCTAGTACAATTGCAACATTTAAGAGGAATTTGGATGGCTATATGAATAGGAAAGGTTTAGAGAGATATGGGCCAGGTGCTGGCAGATGGGGCTAGATTGGGTTGGAATATCTGGTCGGCGTGGACAGGTTGGACCGAAGGGTCTGTTTCCATGCTGTACATCTCTATGATTCTATGACTCTATGAATAGAGAGTTCAAAGTGAACATAGCCCCTTTAGGAAATTAAAAGGGGGAGATGGCTATTGGGAACAAGGAATTCAAATTTAAAGAGATGTTTTGCATCAGGCTTTAGAGTAGATGATACATCAAACGTCTGATCAATACTAAAGAATAGGAGAGAGGAAATGAAGTTACTATCACCATCACTAAAGTAGTTTTAGACAAACTATGGGGCTAAAGGCAGATAAGTGCTAGGGTATTGATCCTCCTAAAAGAGGATCCTACAGACCTACTGAATGCATTGGTTGAAAGTTTCCAAAATCTTTAGATTCTGAAGAAGTATCCGAGGATTGAAAACTGACAATGTGACATGACCATTCACAAAGGGAAGGAGGCAAAAAGTGATCAGTCTAGGTCAATTCGTCTAGCATGTATTGTAAGTAATTGTTAAGGAAGCAATAGCAGACCATTTGGAAAATCATAATCCAAATAAGCAGTCGGTAGGGCTTCATGAAAAGGAAATCATTTCTGACTAATTTATTAGAGATTTTTGAAGAAGTTTCAACCAGGGTGGATGAAGGGAAACCAGTAGATGTGTTGTATTTAGACTTTCAGAAGGTGTTCAACAAGGTACTTCATAAAAGATTAAGTTATAAAATAAGTCTCCATTGTGGTAGAAGTAATATGTTGACATGGATAGATAATTGGCTCATGAGCAGGAAACAGTGAGTCTGGACAAGGGGTTCTATCTCAGATTGGTAACCTTAAACACTGGTGTTCCACAGGGATCAATACACAGGGACCACAACTGTTTATAAAAAATATTAATTATTTAGGCAAAAGAGTGCACTATAGCCAAATTTGCAGACAACACAAAAAATTAATGGAAAGGCAAATTGAATGAGGGTTGCAAAAAAGTTCATTTTGGAAGGAAGAACAAAAATATTTAATATTTAATTGGAGGAAAGCTGAAGAAAGCAGCAATAGAAAAGAACCTGAGGATACTTGTGCATGAAACACAGAATGCAAACACACAATTGCAGCAGGTAATCAAGAAGGCTAATGGATTGTTGTCCCTTATTTAAAAGGGCTTGGAGTATAAGAGAAGTCTTATGAACAGGAAAATGGAGAATGTTGGATTAGCCATGATGCTACTGAATGGCAGAGGAAGCTCAAGGGTCCAGATGGCCTATGCCTGTTCCTATTTCTATTGATCTTATGGACTTCTTTATATCTTCCATTGAATATCTTGGCTACATCATTTGATGCTAAAGAACTACACAAGTCAGCTACAAAACTAAAAACCATAACTGAGATACCAATACCTAAAACCATAAACTAAATGGTACCAGTTTTGCACTTGCTAACTTACTGTAGCAGGTTTGTCCTAAATCTCGCAACCACTTTCAATTATACAATTTAATACACTGAAACAAGAACTGGAAGTGGGAAAGCTTTTGCACAATCCAAGGAGGCTTTATTATAGACAGAAGTCCTGACCTATTTTGACCTGATGTTACCGTTGCAAGAAACATGCGATGCATCATGTATGGAGTAGGAGCAGTGTGATACATTTTTGGTTCTAGAACATCTTGCTCATTTAAAAAATTCATTAACTTTCTGAGACCTTAAACTAAATTCTTGATCTGTATATGATGACCCGAAGCTGCATCCATTTCTGGTTCCTCACCCACTTGCATCAGTGTCAATCATATGATGTGATTTTCAGTGTAAAGCTATAATTGACTTCGAGTTGAGTTCAGCATCCCATTAGGTGCAGCAGGAACTGAGAAGAAGAGGTAATGAGTGTTAGAATGGGATTTTAAAAGGCACATGACAGTCAACATTGGACTCGTTATTGTCTGAATGGAGCAAGCAGAAGAGCAGGTTCCAGCATTATCTTTATCCACACTGATGCTGAAATGCTCACTCAAGAATCTCAATTGTGCTCAAGCAAGAGCAGCTTCATGCACTGGATGAGTATCTCAGTTTGACTATCCTTTTTTACATGAGACTTTTCACCAGCAACTTTGTTGTTCATAATTTCCTGCTGTGCTGCCAACTGTAGCAGACTGACTGTTCACTCCTGCAACTGTGAGAAATTGTGATTCTGTCCCCTCCATACTCTTCAATGAGCTTGATTGCAAGTTAAATAGAAGCATGCAGCTTTGCAATTCGCCTCAACTTCCCCTTTTTAAAAGAAAGAGTTCCAGCATGTCCGAGGTGCTAGAAGACTTGCCACCTCGGGTGATTGAAAATGCTGCCTGTATGATCTTCCATTCCAATCAAGATGAAATTTAAAATTCCTCATTGAAACAACTCCATCTTCACTCTGTGCTTGTCTGATTTCTGTATTTACTTATTCTACCATTTTACAACTTCCATTAATGGGCCTTTATACCATTTTCATTCCAGTCCAAGGCCTAACATTTCCACTGCCTGGTTAATTCTCAATTTAATTGCTTTTCATGACCCTGTTCAAACGTGTGATTGTACATCTCTAAGGCAGATGGACTTAATGGGATAGTAGCTCTGTGCCACAGGAGATTTTTCCAGAATGGTTTTGATCCTCAACTTCTGGCTTATGGGCTTACTACTGCCAATAAACTCACTTCATCACTTGGCTGAAGCATAAAAGATAGAGCAAATTGTTCTGAACATTGAGATTGGCCTCGTCAGACATCTTGTCCAGTTTTGCTACATAATCCCATCATAACCCAATTTGCTTAATTCTCTGATATTCTGCCCTAAGAATTCAAAACAGGTTAAAAATAATAAAAAATGAGAAATAATGGGTCAACTTTGGCAGGGTGTAAGGATACCTGATTCTTCTGTGTTTAGCTCAGTGTAAACATCATTCTGTGACATTTCCTTAGTGAATGACCAACTCAGCCATGGCATTTTTTTTCAAAGGGCATTCACCGTACTAAAGTTTATTGTTGTTACCCATAACCCGGTTATGATTGAATATAGAAGTCATGGTAGTGACACTGATGCAGCACAGTATCAGGACCCAAAGATTATTCTGATGTCATGTTCTCCATTCCAGACAGAGAATCTAACCCCTATTTCCTGTCCCAAACTGCATTACAATTCTGTTTCCATGGAAATCATAGTGCTTGTATGATTGACTGAGCATGAGCAGCTCTGAGTGATTTCTTGGCTGTTTGGTGCAGTTAGGTTTTCTAGGTCTGTGTATGAGATAAAAATAGTGTTAATCCATTCATGAATTAGTCTATTTGATTTAAAAAAAAACTAAAATGGTGACATCATTGAAGTGTTAACTCTGAACAATGAAATGTCTATCTTATAAAGTTAATAAACTCTTGTTGCCCTGTCAAGGGTGTGTTGGCCTTCTCTCAGGATCTTTTTGGTTTCTGTTTCCAGCACAATTTGTCCAAAGTTAAATTTTCTTTGGATGATAAGAAGTGTGGCAAAGTTTCATCAAGAATTTTAACAACCATTCCATCTCTTATGAACTTTTTTGTTAAAGCTGCACACTCTCTGTTTCTCATTAAACGGATCATTCATGATATTGGATTCACGTCGAACCTGAACTCTTCTGTCCAGTCTTACTCAATGGAGAAATTTTATTTGTTTTAAAAGTGAAATCATTATCAAAGCTTGTAGGACAACTTCAGAAATGCTTATACACAGTTGTTTTGTCTGGTAATAACACTATTTACAATTGGACCCATTACATACGGTATTGACCTGCCCAGCTTCAGTTGTAGTGATTAATTTTCAGAAAATGCTGCATTTGAGGAACTGTTGTTTTTTTTATTTGTTTGTGGGGTCCCTCTCTGGCCTTTGAATCTGTTAGGAAGTATATATTCTATTTATTTTCAACATGCTGATTAATCTTATTAGTACAGAGCCATTTTATATCTATATCATCACAATATTGCTGATAATCTGTTATTACTTAAGTTGATAACCTTGTTTTCATCCATGCTGTTTTAACTTGAATGGCCATAGAGTTTGCTTAACTCTGAACCACAACAACATTACAGCTTTTTCTTTATTGGCCAGC
Source organism: Chiloscyllium plagiosum (assembly GCF_004010195.1). NCBI lineage: Eukaryota > Metazoa > Chordata > Chondrichthyes > Orectolobiformes > Hemiscylliidae > Chiloscyllium > Chiloscyllium plagiosum. Next base: position 28,231,540 of record NC_057723.1, on the reverse strand, counting down.
ATTTTTTACTTGGTATTATGATGATTTTTGTCTGTCAATTATTATGTATTATTACAATATACTCTTATCAATTTATTGTTTACAAGCTTTTTAAACTGGTTTATGTATAATATTGTATACTTATTACTGCATTTACTTGTTTTAAAGTAAGTACGAGAAAAAATAGCAATTTCCTACATTTTTCAGAGGCTTTCCTACCTTTTGCAGCCAAGAATTTCTTTACGTCCTTTCATGAAAACTGAATGTTTTCACTCCTTTAACCATCTGAACCACCAAACACTTTCTTCTAATTAACTATTCAAATCTTTTCCTGTTGATAATATAAAGAATATTGTCAGTCTTTATGACTTTCACCCAATATTGTGATTTAATTATTAATTCCCCATTTTTTTTAATACTTTATTTTTTCCTGATTGATTCTTCCGCTGAACTCATTAAAGTTCCTCACATGCAGTTTAAACTCTGAGGCATTCCTAATTCTGCAGCCCCTTCACGATTCCTTATAGCTGTGCCTTTTGGAGCCTATTTTTCATGGTTGCAATGTTTATTGTGAAAGGAGAAAATGTTTTTTTGTAATTCTTTCCCTTCTCTTTTTGTATCATTTACCATAAAGTTATTCCCTTTTCTTCCCTAGGTACCTCTAACTTTATGTCCTGGAGCATTGAGTAGTTCCTGAAAGAGTTCCTTTCATTAAGGCCTTTGTATTTTCTGGGTGGCTGATATTTCTGTATTTCCTAACCCACACTCTTGCCAAAGAGCTTCTTACCAGTTTCTAAATTAAGTTTTGTCTTTGGAAGGCTCAGCTTACCATTTTTTTTTTGACTTACAGAGCTGCTGTTGGCAGCTGTTGTTTGTTAATCACATTTCAGCTATTTTTCTTATTGCAGTAATGTTCTTTAAAGTGGCAAACTCACTTGGTTGATTTTATTTTCCTTTGGGACTTCCGAACTTCTTTTTCTCTATGAAACGGTTAAATTGAATGTGATAAGAGTGGAATGGTTGGAGCCGAAATAATATGAACATTAACACCATCAGAACAATGGCTAAACAATGGTAATGTGCTTGAGTTCTGATGTTTTTTACCACCCCCACCCCATGCATCTGTATCTAGGCACCTCCGGTATATCATCACCTCTTTTTTTCACCCTGCCTTCTGGAATGAAAATCCAAATTAATGGGGCACATTTTTGAGTCAGATTTGAGTAATGTCCCAATACTGTAAACCAAATGTGCAAGCTAAGCTTTAGGCTCGTCTCTCAATTTTCTGTGTCATGATCCACAAGTGACCAAGTAAATTCCATTTTTTTCTCTATTATTCATTCATTAGATGGAGGCTTCACTGGTTGAGTTAGCATTTGTGGCTAATTCTAGTTTCCCTTGAAGGTGGTAGTGCATTGCTGTGTTGAACCACTATAGTCCCTTTGGACAAAGTGCATCCACAGCAGTGCCTTAAGGAAGTTCCAGGATTTCGACCCAGTGGCAAGGAAGGAACAGTGATATATATTAAAGCATCAGGATGGTGGCTGGCTTGAAAGGAAAATTGCAGGTGGTAGGGTTCTCATGTATCTGTTGCTCTTGTCCCTCTAGATGGTATTAATATAATAAAATAAATAACTGTGGATGCTGGAGATCTGGAACAAAAACAGAAATTGTTCATGAAACTCAGCAGCATCTGTGGGAAGAAAGCTGGGTTAATGTTTCATGTCTGGTAACTCTCCATTGGAACTGGTAGCAGTGGTGTTAGCTTTGGAACATACTGTTGAATGGACCTTGGTGAATTTCTGCTGTATATGTTGTAGATGGTAACAATGCTACCATTGAGTCAGTGATCGAGGGAGTGAATGTTTGTGGCCAATTACGTGAGCTGTTCTGAAACAAAAAAATAGAAAATGCTTGAGAAAATTAGGTCTGACTGCATCAGAATTGCAAGATGAGTAATACCGGACTCGATGTTAACTCTGTTTCTCCCTCTATAGATGTTGCCAGACCTGTTGAGTTTCTCTATTATTCTCATTGTTTCAGATTTCCAGAATCTATAATATTTTGCTTTCATTCCTGGATGGTATCAAGTTTCTTGAGTTGAAGCTGCACTCATCCAGGCAAGTGAGCAGCATTTCACACACTCCTGACTTGTGATCTGTTGATGGTGGGCAGGCTTTGTGGAGTCAGGAGGTGAGTTACCTGCTCTGGAATTCCTCATCTCTGACCTCCTCTTGTAGCCACAGTGTTTATATAGCCAGTCTAGTTGAGTTACTGGTCAATGGTGACTCCCAGAACATGGATAATGAGGGGCTCAGTGATGGGAATGCCACTGAATGGCAAGGTGACTGTTAGATTCTCTCTTGTTGGAGATGATCATTTCTCGGCATCTGTGTGGCATGAATGTTACTTGCCACCTGTCAACCCAAGTCTCTTGATATTGACTCCTTAAATACTGAAGGAGTCCTGAATGATGCTAAGTATTGTGCAATCATCAATGGCGTCCTTACTTCTGACCTTAAGGTGGAAGGAAGGTCATTGAAGCAGCTGAAGATGGTTGGACGTTGGACACTATTCTGATGAACTCCTGCAGAGATGTCCTGGAGTTGAAATGGCTACCCTCCAATAACCACAACTTTCTTTATGCTAGCTATGATTTCAACCAGCAGAGTTTTCCTCTGATTCCATTTTTGTTAGGGCTCATTGATACAACAAGTAGATGCAGCCTGAACGATAAGGGTGGTCTCTCCCAACTCCCCTCAGGACTTTGCATTTTTGTCCATATTCAAACCATGGCTTTAACATTGTCAGGAGCTGAATGGCCCACATGGGATCCATTCGGAGTGTCAGTGAGTATCTTTGTTATTGTGGAAAGGGTACATGGCACAGCTAACAATGTCTGGCTAAGTTGCTGATGCATTTCCTTGTATATTTCTCCTCAACAATAGTCCCTGGAGATCCAGAATTCTGTCTCGCTGAGTAAGGCTTGGAAAGGACTGCACCTTGAATGCTGAATCCACACATTGACCATTGGTACCGTGGTGTCTGTTCCTGCTCATTTTGTCTTAAGGAATGATGAACTCTGTTATAACAACATACGTCTTTGAATGTTTTTTTAACTTTGTGATTTTTTTTGTGGTGTGACTTTATTCTAATCAGAAATAAACCTTCAATAATTTCACTCATAACTGCACATGACTCCAAGCCTAGGATTTTACTGTCAATCTGTCCAGGGAAAAGATACTAAATTAAGTGAATAATGTAGCTGTTGCTCTGTTTTCCTTCTGCTGTGTTATAATGAATCCTTTCTCTCCCAAATTATGGCAGATATTGAGATAATATAAATTTGTTTCAATTTCAGAGGTCAATGAATGCCTTCATTAAAGTGTACAAACACAAAGCCACCTTTGGATACACACAGACTCAATGTTGCTGCTTAATTCTGATGGCAAATGCTTAAATTGCTGTCATCGAGCAGATGTCATACACCTGGTCTCGAGCAGACCTAGGAACACAGATGAACTGAATGTTGCAAGCCAGTGATTTGATGGAGGACTTCTTTCCCTGCCAGCGTATTTGTTGACAGATGTAATGATTATAGCAGCTCTATTTTGTGGTTAATGAGGCTGAAAGAATCACCTACCAATAATATAAATGGTTACAATACTTGCTGAAAAGCATCCATCATCAGTAAAAGACTGAAAATATTTATGGTGTGTGCAATAAGTAAATACTGGCAGGAATAAAATGAGAAAGTGGATTTTAATTGTTTCCAACATCTAATTGGCAGAGTTTGGTTAGTTAAAAGCTTCTACCTATCATGCATACAGCTCAAAGTGCCCCCTATAATTCATTTAGATAGATGACCAGCCCAGACAAGGTCGAAGTCATAGATCCGAGGAATGCAGCTTCCACACCCTGTAAAGATAGAAAACAGTTTGATGGATTCATGAGAAGTGATATATTTCCACTACTGCACCAGTTTGTTTTGTCCACAAGCTATACTGAAATTAAATGACCATTTAACAATAATCTTCTTTCTTAAATGCCTTATTGTGACAGATGAGTGTGATTATTGTAAGCCTTCTACACACATTGTACACTCCAGAGGCAGGAGTCTAATTGGTCAATGAAGGGATCGAGAGGAGCCAGAGGGAATCATTATCAACCCCCATCCTAAGACAATTTGTAACTCTGTGTGTTTTATGGAACCAATTTTTCAATGCAACATTATTCTCACCAAATGTCATTTGGGGGTGAAGTCACTACCAAATGCTGCATCGCCATGTATTTAGTTGGCTCTTCCTTAGCCATGAACATGGGGAGGCAGTCATTAGTGATAATGTCACTGGACTAGTAGTCCACACTTTGGGTTGATGCTCTGGGAACGTAGGGCCATAGAGATGTACAGCGTGGAAACAGACCCTGCAGTCCTACTCATCCGTGCCGACCAGATATCCTAAACTAATCTAGTCCCAATTACCAGCACTTGGCCCATATCCCTGTAACCCCTTCCAATTCATAAAGTCATCCAGATGCCTTTTAAATATTGTAATTGTTCCAGCCTCCACCACTTCCTCTGGCAGCTCATTCCATACACGCACCACGCTCTATGTGAAAAAGTTGCCTCTTAGGTCCCTTTTTATATATTTTCTCTCTCACCCTATATCTATTCCCTCTAGTTCTGGACTCCCCCACCCCAGAGAAAAGACCTTGTCTATTTACCCTATTCATGTTTGAGTTTCACTGTGGCAGATGTGATACCTGAATTTAATTTCAAGTCTGGAATTGAACGCTAGCCTCATGGCAGCTAATAACCATTCTCATTTGTTGTAAGTCCCAGTTGGTTCCTAAATGTCCTTCTCAGGGAATTAAGGTCTGTCATCCTAACCTGGTCTGGCCTGCATGTGATTGCAGACAGACAGCAATGTGGTTGACTTATGATCCTAGCAAATCATTCTGATCAAAGGTCAGTTAGGGCTAGGCAACAGATGCTGGCTCAACTAATGATGCCCAGCAATGAAGAAAAGGGAAAAGATAAAGATCTAATCTTCATAACTTGTTTCCATAATTTTCCATGTCGATGCATTGTTGGGCATTTAACTTGTTGATATAAAATGGCTATTAAAAGTAAGCCCCGTTCTGGCATTTCTAGAAATAATTTTCTAAAGATTGATGAGAAAAGGCTTAAGCAGGAATTTATAACAACATATTTTGCAATGCAGTGAACTTGGAAGGAGCATCCCTATGTCTTCCAGCTCCAAATTTCGTATGTAAGTTCATAAACATTTTGCCTTTTGGTGGTGATTCCAATTATGACATGATGAAGCAGGAGTTAATCTGCCTGATCTCCAAATTTTAGTCAATCCAGCTTTCACCATGCCAAACTAATGCTTCACTAGTCAAATAATCTGCTGTTGTTTATATTCAAGTTTGTGTGGGGTGTGAAACAGACAGACTACTTTAGCCACAATGCTGTTAGTTTCTTGGAGCCATACTCATCCAGGAAAATGAAGACTAGAAAATATAGGAGCAGAATTAGGCCATTAGCCCATAGAGTCTGCTCTCCCATTCAATCAAGGCTGATATGTTTCTCAAACCCATTCTCCTGCCTTCTTCCCATAGTGCTTGATCCCCTTATTAATGAAGAACTATCTATATTTTAATACCCTCAGTGATTTGCCTCCATAGCCTTCTGTGGCAATGAATTTCACAGATTTACCATCCTCTGGCTGGGGAAATTCCTCTACATCTTAGTTCTAAAGGGTCGTCCTTTTAATCTGAGGCTTTGTCTTTTGGTGCTGGTCTCTCCTACTAGTGAAAACATCTTCTCTACATTCACTCTGTCCAGGTTCTCCAATATTCTGCAAGTTTTAATGAGATTCCCCCCACTGAAACCTTCTAAATCCCATGTACAGACCCAGAGTCCTAAACTGTTGCACATATGACAAATTATTAATCCCTAGGGTCATTCTTGTAATCTTCCTCTGGACTGTCTCCATGCCAGAACATTCTTCCTTAGAAATGGAGCCCAAAAATGCACACGATATTCTAAATGTGGTCTGATCAGAGCTTTATACAGCCTCAGCAGTACGTTCCTGCTCCTTTATTCCAGCCCCCTCTAAATGAATGTTATCATTCATAAAGGGAGGTAATGGCTTAGTGGTATTGTTGCTGGACTGTTAATGCAGAGACCCAGTTAATATTCTGGGGATTCAGGTTTGAATCTCATCACAGCAAATGGTGGATTTTTGAATTCAATAAAAATCTGGAATTACGCGTCTAATGATAACCATGAATCGATTAAACCAGATGGGTTTTTCCAATAATCAACAATGTCCTTTAGGGAAGGATGCTACCATCCTTACCTGGTCTAACCTACATGTGACTCCAGACCCACAGCAATGTGGTTGACTCCCTCTTCCCTTCTGGGTAATAAATGCTGGCTGAGTCAGCTATGCCCTCATCCCATGAATGAGTAAAAACAAAAATATGTTTGCCTTCAAAACTGCCAACTGAACCTGTATGTTACTGCTAAGTCCCTTTGTGCTTCGTTTCCGAAGTCTGTCCCTATTTAGAAAATAGTCTAAGCCTCTATTCTTCCTTCTCATTTTCCCACATTGTATTCCATTGGCCACATTTTACCCACTTTCATAGCCTGTCCAAGTCCTCCTGCAGCCTCCCCACGTCCTCAACACTAACTATTCCTCCATCTGCAAACATGGCAACACTGCCAAGATTGTTAATGTATAACGTGAATAGTTGAGATCTCAACACTGACCCCTGCAAACTCCTCCAATCACTGGCTGCCATCCTGATAAATACCCCTTTATCCCCACTTTGTCTTCTGCCAGTAAGGCAATTCTCTATCCATGCCAGTACTTTGCCCCTAACATCATGGGCTTTTATCTTATTTAGCAGTGTCCTGTGCTGCACCTTATCAAAAGCCTTCTGGAAATCCAAATAGATCATGTCCCTTAGTTCTCCTTAGTCTAAATTGCTCATTATCTCCAAGAATTTGAACAGATTTATCCAAAATGACCTCCCCTTGATGAAGCTGTTCTGAGTCAGCCCTATTTTACCATGCACTTCCAGGTACTCTGCAATCTTATCCTAAATAATGGACTCTTAAATCTTACCAATGATCGAGGTCAGGCTAACCAGCCTAGAGTTTCCTATCTTCTGCCTCCCTACTGTCTTAAACTGGAGCATTCCATTAGCCATTTTCCAGTCCTCTGGAATCCTCCCTGACCCCAGTGATTTCTGAAAGATTACCGCCAATGCCTCCACTATTTTCACGGCTGCCTCCTTCTGAAACCTTGGAGTGTGCTCCATCCAGTGTGTGAGTTATCTATCTTCAGCATCCCCAGCACCTTCCCTTTAGTGATGGCCACTGCTCTCACCTCTGTCCTGACTCTCTTGAAGTTCTGGTATGCTGCTGGTGTCTTCCACCATGAAGACTGATGCAATGTACCTATTCAGTTCTTCCACTATTTCTTTGTTCTCCATTCTTACTTCTCCAGCCTCATTTCCCAATGGTTTAATGTACACTCTTGCTTCTCTCTCTTATCTTTGTATATATCTTAAAAAAAAAACTCCTGGAATCCTCTGTTATATAGCTAGCTACTTTACCCTCATTTCAGCTTCTCCCTCCTCCTTGCTTTTGTAGTTGTCCTCTGCAGATTTTTAAAGTCTTTCCAATCCTCTGGCTTCGAACTGATCTTCATCACATAGTATACATTCCATTGTAGTCATGGTTTGTGCCTTGTAGATTATGGGCAGGACTGTGAAGAGTCAGGAGGTGTGTTAGACATTGTAGAATGCTGCCCCACACCCTGACCTATTCCTAATGCTAGAGTATTTGCATGCCGGTCCAGGCAAGTTTCCAGTCTAATTAATAGTGGTCTCCAGGTTGTTTAGCCCCCATTAAAAATGTACAAGTCAAGTTGTCATATCCTTCCAGACCAGAAGCTTGCTCTCTCTCATTATAGAGAGATGACTAGTAGTCATTTAACCTGATAATCTCCCTGCCTCAGGCGACTGGATAGGTTGAGAAGGAAAGTTTCATGATTACCTTAGCCAGTGTAAGAATTGAACTCACATTGCTGGCATTACTATGCATTATGAACCAGTCATCCATCTGAGCAAATGATAACATCACTGAAAGTCAGGGAGAAGTAGTTCAACTCTCTTTTTGGCATTTGTGTGACATTAATATTACTTGTCTCTTAATAATCCAGGTTTGAATGTTGCCCAGATCTTCCTGCATATAGCTATATACTGCCTTTTTTATGGGGATGTTTTCAATGGCATTGAATATTCTGTAAACATTACTGAACATGGAATAAAAGGTCTGTTTTTGACCAGATAACCACAGCACATCAGTATTCTGCTTGGGGTCAACACTACAACAGTCTTCTTTCTCCCCTGTCTTTGCAGCTCTTTCTTTCTCTTTCTTTTTCTCTTTCTATTCAGTCTCTCTTTCCCTTTAGTTAATTCTCTTTCTGCAGCTGATTTGTCTTTGAGTCTTTATTCAGCTGCCCTTATTTTGTGTCAAGCTATGAAATCTATCGCTTGAATTTATCATGAATTTTGTCCTGTGCCTCTGTCCCCATGGCTACCAAATCACATGGCATCTGTCTCCTGGGCACAGTACAGTTTGATTCCCCCATTTAGAACATTCTGTTTCACCTTGTATGAAAAGAAACATTTTCAACATGACAGTCTTGGGAAGTTTCACCTTCATAGCAGTCTCCTTCTGAATATTAATTGCTAACGATCTCACTGTCGACCATTTGCCCAAAAGAGTCACTGATACTGAAGGATCTATGAGCTGAAAGGTCAATGGAGATGCAATTAATGACAATAGAGTGCCTCAACATTCTCTCTTTCTTTCTTTCTGCAACCTATCTCATCATGTCAAACTTTTGCAACCAGGAACCACATTATAACACCACTCAGTTACCATTCGACACAAACGGCCAATACATTTTTAAAAAAGTCATAATTAATCATGATTCCGTAAACTGTTTAGTAATTTGTTATTTAGCATCTAATTGCTCTGTTCCTTACCCTTGGTGTGTGCTTAATGCTCGTGTTTTCTTGTTTTCTGCTGTAAATAAATTATAGAATTTAAATTAGATTTGAGAAAAAAAAATGTAGGGTGTGGTTTGTGATCTTATTTCTCAACTTCACCAGACTGATAATTTTGTCCTAAAAATCTACATTCGCTTTGACAATGTTAAGTGAAATGAATATCCTTTCACTTATTACAGTAATGTTTATATATAAATTGCTTTTGTGATTGTAGATTGCACAGCATGCATATCTTGATTTGAAGGTATACTATTAAGCAGGGATAAACACTGTAATTTCCGACTGCAGATTTTTTTTTGCCAAATTAGAACTTGGCAGCAAGAGAAAATGAATCACTTGGAAGTAATGCCTTTAAAGCTAAACTGAATTTGAATTTGAATCTTGGATCCCGAAGAAAGAATACATTCCGAATCATGTATCCTAGGAATAATACCGCTTCCAAAGTGTTCCATAATGCATTAGTGATTTTAGATTACTTTAAATAGCCATTATAAAAAGAAAATGTATATTTACTGTTTGTTTTGTTGTGCATTAAATGTTATTCTTTGTGCATTAACCAGATGCCCATAATGGAATATTATGTTCTCTTTGTAATATCCCATTGGAATGCCAGATGTTCATTTGATACTTGGATGTTTTAGTAATGATGTAATGCCAATAAACCCACAATTAATCATTTATGAACTTTTTCTACAATTGTTAGAATTACTGAAAATCAGAAAGCAATTTCTACAATTAAAGATGTTTTCGTTAAATCTTTAAAATCAGGAGTCACTCATAAATGCTGAAGTTTGGATTTTGAATGGTTTAATGCCATGATGTACTGTGGATCAGAACACTTCAGTATAATACAACTCTGGCCATATTAGCTGCTTTCATTGCTATAGAATGAGTGAAGAAAAATATTTGTGCACAGAATATTGATTCTCTGCCTTACACTGCTGGTAAGATTTTTAACTATTTGAAAAAGTTTAATGGGATAAGTTTCTTTCCCCCCAAAGATTAGAAATTGAAAAAGTGGCAATTTAAAATATAATGCCTGAGAACTGGGCTGTACATCAATCATTTTGTGCCTTTTTCACTTGAACATGATAACAACAGCACAATTGCTGAAAATTCAAAAGGAGTTGATGAGTGACAGCACGCAATAGATATTCTAAGTCATGTTGCATGTTATCTGTTATGGAGGCTGCAGTAACTAAATACTGTAGTGTAGCTAACCAGTATTAAGCACAAGGGTTTTCAGAGTTCACAAAGGGTTTCCTTCAATATGACTGAAATAACCTGAAAGCTACACAGCAGCAGTTCAGAACTGGTACTGAATACAGGGTCTCAAATTCCTATGGCTACTCTCCTTCACACCCCCTTGCCCCCTGTGCACTCTGTCCTATGTGGTATCAGGCCTTCTGTAAAAAGCTGTTGATGCTTGAAGAAAAGAACATGTAATTGTGCAATCAAGATTAGCCATAGCTTGACTCTAACAAAAACCACTGAGCATGTAAATAAGGAGGTATGTCAAAATGACATTAGATCACAGGGAACCGGGACCAGTGTGTGCAGTCATATCCTTATTAACCATCTCTTGAATACAATTATCATTATTAATTGATATATACAGATATGGGCTACTTTCTGTCAACCAAGACATGACCTTACTATAGTAACTAATCACTCCAGTGTGGCATATGTAATGTGCAGAGAGTGCTGTCAGCCACCACATCGCTCAATAATAATCTGATAGTACTCTTCAATCTCACAAAATGCCTGTTCAGTATTACCTCAATAGCCCTGTGTGGGAACCTTACTACTACAAGTCCTCTTCCAATTCTTACACCCATCTACAGTGTTGTTTGGATTTCATTATGATTATAATTCAAAAGATTTATAATGTTTCACAGTCAAAATCAAACCAAGTTTTGACATCACATGTTTCCCCCTCCTTAGCTCCCCTGATTTTCCTTAACTATTGGAAACCAACCAATCTTCTCGAGTCTTCTCAGCTGCTGAATGATGTGTGCATTAGCAAGCCAGTTGGGAAAATTAGGGTGCAATCAGCAGAAATCAGATTATCGATTTCTGGAGAAAAAAAAGTCCTGATTTCTCCAACCAAAGTTTGAATCTCAGTAGTGAGAGATGAGGGCCCTATGTTCCCCTCCAAACCACTCGCTGTTCCTTCAGTGTCACTGGATCAAAATCCTGGAACTCCCTCTCTGATAACGTTGTGGATCTACCTGCAGCAAATGGACTGCAGCAGTCCATGAAGGTGGCTTACCACCATGTTCTCAAGGGCAATTAGGGATGGGTAATAAATGCTGGCCAGCCAGTGATGCCCATGTCTTGTGAATGCATAAAAATGCATGTAATAGTATGTCATTATTACCCAACTTTGTGTCATTGCTGGATCGAAAGTACACAGTGACTATTGCTGACATGGATGTCTAATCTACTTTATGTAACTTCAGCCTACTGCTTGCTCTTCCAGCCACCCATCTTGAATGATCTTTCCAACATGTCTGGGCATGCCCCATGGGCAGTGATTGCCTGTAATCCTCTCCACGGAGATTCGCATCAGACATATAACAGCCCCAATGCATCCTCATGCCACCTCTCCAATCATTTACAATTTGATTGCTTCAGTGCTGCATGTTGAAGCATACTGGCACCTTTCATTGCAGTACTGCTGCTGCCAGGACACTTTGTGTGTAGGGACAGGGATCCAGCTCACAGAGTCAACTAGAGTGCATTGCGGGGATCACTGCTTGCCTTCCTAGCGCTCATCCATTTGCATCTACTCAGATGCTCAACGAATCTCTGCCTTGCTTGCCATTAAGCAGTTTAGTCCCCTCGAACAGCTTAAAGGTTCATAGTAGTTTTGTCTTGCCTTACTGTTTCACACAGACACAAAGCCAGGCAAATGTTCTGGTTGTCAGCATTGAACAGTCAAATGTTGTATGTGAATCTTACACCTGCACCATTTGTTTCACAGCCCCTTACATGGAAAACCTATTTCATATACTTCAGCCAAGTGCACAAGTATCAAATTCTAAGAGTAATAGAGATGTACAGCTTGGAAACAGACCCTTTGGTCCAACTTGTCCATGCTGACCAGATATTCCAATCTAATCTAGTCCCATTTGCCAGCACTTGGCCCAAATCCCTCTTAAACCCTACCCATGCATATACCCATCCAGGTGCCTTTTAAATGATGCAATTGTACCAGCCTCCATCACTTCCTCTGGCAGCTCTTTCCATACACTCACCAGCCTCTGTGTAAAAATAGCTGACCCTGAGGTCCCTCATTTCTTTCCCCTCTCAATGGACCTCAGTCAGGCTCCTCATGGAGAGAACCTTCAATCAGGGCATCCTAGCACAGCAAGTCAAGGGCAGCAGCCAGTATTGGTCCAGGGACTTGGAAACAATCAGTTGAGACTCAGGGTTGTCAGGGTCTGCAAATCTGTATTGCTGCAATCTGGGGAACGAACCACAGTCAGCCGAGGGGTAAACTCAATGAAAGTCAAGGGATATTGAGGTTAGGGAAGTTTCAAGTCAAATCTGAAGATTGGAAGCAGCATGATGGAATGCGGGAGAAGAATAATTATGTAGGAATGCACAGCTCAACGTATAAAGGGAGAGGATGGTGCATTCACAATGGTCAGTGTCACTCAGAAGGCATTCCTAAACAAAGGCAACATCTCCATTGATGTGTGGTACTCACTTGCCCCAGAACGCAACAAGTAGAGAAGCAGCATCTGTGAAGGTGCCAACCCAGTATGAGCATCACCAAGTGGAGCATGTGGAGGCTAAGTGCAAACAGCAGGAAGAACGAGTAGAATCCTAAGCAGTAACAAGCATTTCTGTCTCTGAAGGGAAGGCAACCAGGATGAGCAGGACTCCTTAGAGTCAGAACGCTTTATTCAAAGAGATGAATTTTGGAAAACATTGTGAGAAGTCTCATTAGGGCTCACCCTCTGTGAAACTCCCCAAAATTCACTAATTTCTGCTAAAATGGAATTTGTGGCAGGAGGTGCCAGAGCTGGGAGTACTTACCAATGCTGGGAGCTCCTCAAATTCCTCGTGCCATTTTTAAAGTCCAACCAGGTACGTGGTGAAGTGCTGCAACCAGGGGTTCCACCATGCTCACAGTGGGAGGTAAAACCAAAAAGAACTGCTTCTCAGGAGGTGGGGATGGTTAGCCGGAGAAGGGAGGCAAGCTAGGATGGCTGCCATTTCATTGCAAACACAAGTGCTGATTCAAGAATTGGCTGTTTTTAATAACCAAGCTAACCAGGTTATCTGTCTTCAGCATGATCATATTTCAGAACATTGTCTGAGGGAATGTTAGGAGAAAGTGAGGATTACAAATGCTGGAGATTAGAGTCGAGAGACTGGTGCTGGAAAGACACAACAGGTCAGGCAACATCCAAGGAGCAGGAGAATCGACCCTATTGAATAATGGAAACGTTAAACCAAGCAGTTGCCACAAAATGAGGAATCGAGCACATTCCTGAACCCTTAGCCTCCAAAGATTGTTTGGATGATAGACACAATAATGTACTTAGTGCGAGTGCCATTTTTGGTTCTGAATATCTTTGACTCTGGCAGGTGCATGGTGAATTTGTGATTGTCAGTCCAGACATTTGCTGTCATGTGACCACCTGAACAGCGTACAGAAAAATCGTTGTGATATGTAATGAAATAAGATATACAAGTGAACATTTGATCTGTAATGATCTTAGTTGTGAAAGGGAATTGGAACATTTAAAGAATGTCGAATGATGTTTGCACTGGGTGATAAAGGACACTGTTGGGTCTAAAGTAAAAGCAAGAAATGGCCTCAAATTGGCACATAACAGGACCCAGGTTGCATATTGCTACTGGTGGCCCGTTAAGAGGACATATCTAGGCTGAATGAAGGCTGAGAGATAAAAAGAGGGGTGGGGGTGGAGCTATGGGATGGTAGCTATTCCTACACCCCTATTTGTCTCTCAGCCTCCTTCCCCATCTGCATTTCTGATGACTGGCTTATGCCTGACCTGTGCTTTTCTGGAGCCACACTTTTCGACTCTGACTGTCCAGCATGTGCAGTCCTCACATTCTCCAAATCTGGGGCTGATGTCTAATTAAGGATGGCTGTCCACCTTAGTAGCACCAACACTATCAGGGGCCATTTCTGAGATTGCAGTTCCAGGGAGAGGATGCCTCCATAGAAGGATATACTTAAAGAGAATAGGGATAGGTTGAGGAAAGCTTGGCTGAGGGTGGCGCTGATGCTGCAAGGTTGGCCATTGCTGACAGACGGCCGTTCAGTGATCCTTGGTGTGCCCATAAATGGTGGCTGTCCGCACCACAGGGACCCATGCAGTGGAGTACTTTTCTGACATGGGCAAAATGCCTGTTCAGATGGGTATTGGCCCTTAATTATTCAATCAGAGGCTATCTGTCACCATTTCTCCTGTAGCTATGGCATACTGCCAAAGGAGCAGTTGTGTTGAATCTACTTCCAATGACGTTTCTTACCATTTGCTACAGCACCCGACTTCCAGTCCATGGACTTTAGAAAATTTATCTTTAAAACCCCTTTAAGGTCAGTTAAGTAAAGTGTTGTTCTGCACTTTTTTTTTTATTGTATTTCTATTTTAGTACACTAGCACTTTGGTCTGCATTAAATATCTACAGAAGTTCAATAGTTGTAGTTATAAGTAACAATTTTCATTCGGTGCAAGGTAATTTCTTAGAGGGCAAGCCCACACCAATAAATGGGCCATTCAGTTGCTTTTAGGAAATATATTTTATAGTGCAGATCAAAAATCATGAAAAATTAATCTACAGTAGTTGTCACCTTCCTTCGACAACAAATATCTTCACAGCAATATTCTGTGCGACACAATAAGTCCTGTTCATGGCCGGTTAAATTCACAAGTTATTAAAGCAGAGATCCCATCTTTTCACTTGTTGAAGTTCCCCTGCTGTTCATGCTGTGTATCTGCTTGTGTTGTCTCTCATACACACACTTCATTTTTATAAGAGCTTCTATTGCTGCAAGCATTTCAAGAGCAAATCTTCACTTTCTTAAAGTCAATTTATTGAGTTAGTACGAACAGTAAAAGGTTTCAGTATTTATTCTTAATGCAGTTAAATATCTTGTTTGCTAATTATCTATGAGCTGAAAGGTAATTTTAAAAAACAGCAAATTCTCCCTTTGTGCCATATGTAATCTGCCCTTTGCCCTTTGCCTTGAGCTTCTGCCTTATCGTGAAGCTGCAACAAGTTACCAGAAATTACTTAAATGCCAAATATGGTCTTCAAATGGTGAACTCCTTCCGTTTCTGCTTTGCCCTAAAATCAATTCCAAACAGGTGTCTTAATGATTATAAATCTGTAAAATCCTGACTTTTCATATTGTAGCAAGTCCAGCTGCTGTCTTCAATGTCAAAGTTTAATTTCTGATTGTAATATTTTGACTATTTACTTTCTGTCTGCAATACTTATTTGCAACATTAAGATGCAAAACTTGTTGAAACATTTCTGACTATTCCCCTCCTCACCATTTAATAAAGTGGTTCATTTGAGCTAATAGAATTCTAAATTAGTCAATCCTTATACTATAATGGAATCTCAATGTGAACACATTGAAAGGG
Source organism: Chiloscyllium plagiosum (assembly GCF_004010195.1). NCBI lineage: Eukaryota > Metazoa > Chordata > Chondrichthyes > Orectolobiformes > Hemiscylliidae > Chiloscyllium > Chiloscyllium plagiosum. The sequence continues at coordinate 28,215,827 of NC_057723.1, read as the reverse complement.
TGCACAACAGATCATCTCGTGTGTCAATGAAGGGAGTTAGCATGGTTTTTACTAGTTGGCTTTTCATTTGTGCTTAAACAACAGAGAAGAAGAGTTAAATATGTAGGTCATTTCCTGTCAGCGTGCAACTATTCTATCAGCAAGTTCTCAGCTATACCTCCACAGAAATTGAGTCCTGCAAAGCTTAGGCGAAAGTTTCAGGGAAATACTGGAGATTTGACCATTGGCATGTAGCTATGCCCAACTATGCTGGTGAACCAAACTCTTAGCTCTGGGCAAATATCTTCACCGACTTGTGGATACCCTGGCAGAGTTGAAGGCTGAGGGAGTAATTGCTAACGCTCAATCTGGAGTGGAGTCCAAATGCAGACAGATGTCTAAATGTCTAATCTTTTTGTCAAATCTAAGAATCAAATCAGTGCCGAACAAATTGCTTTTCATTACTTTAAACCCAACTGGGGAAGTCAAGAGAAGGCAGATGATTTGGCAGCCCAGTATCTCCCTGAATTTCAATTAGGCTTGTGCCCTGCAGAGTATTAACACACAGTATCAAAAAAGATGGTTTACTTGAGCTAATATAATTCTAACCTAGTCAATCTTGTACTATAATGGAATCTTAATCTGTACGCACTGAAAGGGGGTTTGACAAATCAATGTGATGCATCTAATGTGTGAGTGAACAGTTAGCATGCAGGGACAGCGGTTATCTCAGATGACCACCTAAGGTGCAAACCATTATCTCTCAATGTCAGTGGCTGTCTGAATTGACACAATAAAACGTAATTGTTTTTTTGTGAATGCAAGGGTCTAGAATCTCTGGTTTTCATAGATCTATTCTCTCAATTATTTCCGCTTGCTGCTTTTTCTATCAGAGATAAAATGATATATCATTTTGTTTTATAATTTTTCATTAGTTCTGTACTAAAAGTCTACACAGGTATCATGTTCACATATTGTAGCAACCATCATTCAGAAGCCAAAATCTAACTAAGAATAAAATTCTAATGACTAAAAACATTCTGATGTTTCAATATTGTTAAATATAAATAGTTATAGTTCATTCCTGTTAAAAGAATTCATATAGAACCCTTCATCAAAGTATAATATCAGATTTTAGATACTCAGAATAACTTGGTCAACCCTTTTGTAAATCTCACTAAACAGCAGACTTTACATGTAATCAGTAATATGTTACTTGTTTTCTGCTGGTTTTGTTTAAATCTGTGTGTTACATGCTGTAGATATTCTATGGCAATGTTGATGCAAACAGAATGTAGCTTGGTTTATTTTCAGGATTTCATTTTAGGATGCCTTTCTGAAGTTCAGCAAAACTAAAAATGGGATAACTGTAGACATTGATTAATAGAACTGCCAATAATTTAAATTTCTATGAAATTTGTACATCATTCCTATGTAAAATGATGTTTTCCTTCCTAATAGCAGTCTGAGAACTAGGTGACACTGCTTTTTACCTCTGGGACAAGGAAGGCAATAGCAACCATCACCTGGTCCACATGCTCAAGTGTTTTCCAACCAGAGAACCTGCAAACTAATGCAATTAAAAAGGCAACATAATCCAGTACCAGACCTCTGGTCCAAGCTGTAAAAGTTCACTGAGCAATGCATTTGGCCTGGAACAGAATCAGGACCAGCAACAAGAACATACCAACTCAAAGTTGAAGGCTTATCCTGTGCAAAATGTGAGGCACTAGTAAAAGAACTCTAAGACAGAAATGTAGACAATCATTCTGCAAGAAATGTACCTCATGGACCACTGCAGAGCCCAGGTTCCCAGATTCAAAACAATTGCAGCAGAAGTGAGGAGTCACCTACATCAAGGAAAGCCTCAACAGCAACGCAAAACAATCATTTGATCTATTTCAATCAAAATAGGTAAATTAACTCGCAAGCATTTATCAGGCACCGAACATCTCAATACAGCCTGCAGCGTACCCAACCTTTAACAGCCAACTTGATGTGGTGGGATAACCCAACAGCAACACTATGGAACAACAAAATGGCAAACTGTTCCTTTTGCAAGACCTAAACTTATGTACAATATAAAGCAGTCTGGAACATTCCATTTCACATTATGGAAGAAAGACTGTTCATCTGATCTTTGCTTCATGAGCCATGACAGCAATGGTTGACCATTGATGTGCCTTCTTGTACTGCCCATTTACCCCAACTCCCAACATCTCTTCATTCTTATATCAGGCTCCAAGTAGTATCCATAAACCCATAACCAAAATCTGCCGAGGATTTGAAGACGGGAACTGGGATGCTTACAGCGGATACTTAGAATTTCACTTCTCCTTGAAAACTACAACATGCCTTACTTGACGTTTCAAACTGATGGGCGCCATTTTATTTTTGACTAGGAGGAAGTGAGATCTGCAGATGCTGGAGATCAGAGTAAAAACGCGTGGCACTGGAAAAGCACAGCAGGTCAGGCAGCATTCGAGGAGCAGGAGAATTAACGTTTCAGGCATAAGCCCTTCATCAGGAATGTGATGAAGAGTTATGCCCGAACCATCGAGTCTCCTGCTCCTCAGATGCTGCCTGACCTGCATCCAGCGCCACATTTTTTGACCATTTTATCTTCCCTGAGTCTTTAGAAACTCTTCTATCCCAAATGGTCAATAGTGAATGGGAAAGTGAATTGGATCTTTCCATGGGCCAGGAAAATGGGTGCCCCCATGTAGCAACAATGATTCTTGAAGATGGGTGCAATTTTTCAACTTGGAGTGAAACTATTCCAAGAGTTTTTTTCTCCAAATATGATGCCATCAATTGATTTTTTAATGTTTTTACATGACAACCCTGACTTCCAACCCATAGATTTTCTTAAAGGTTGTAACTGCTTAGAACATGCCCTCACATTGACCTCACATATTGACAGGCTTCAAGAAAAGAAAAGATAGGAACCACCTTTGCTGATTTATGATTTGCCTATGGTCCATTATGGTGCACAGACATGCTGCTGAAGCTCACCAAAATTATAAACCCAGAACTAATTAATTCAGTAATCAACTAATGGTTCCATGTGTATCTTGGAGATCAAATCATCTGCTCATGCACAACCAACAATGAGCTCACAGCAGCTGTCTTTAGCTAATACACTAGCGCCCTCCTTCTCTCGTAGTTATGGCTCTTCAGATACCCTGATAAGTTTCTCCTGATTTTCCAGGCTCAGTCACTTTGGGATGTTTAGAAACCATTCCCCCCCCACCACAGACAACAGAAGATCTCGCAGAATGTTCTGTAGAGACGTATTCCAAAAAATGATGACATTGACTCCGCATTGCCAAGTTTGTCATTTCAACTCTAAGGCCAGGGAAGAAATTTATGTTCAGTTCTATGGCCAGTCACTTGCCCTGCTCTACCCATCAACAGGATACTAGTGCTCAACTGGCTTAGGAGCTGTAACACAAATGTGATCAATATCCATGTCTGGGAAACAATGAGGATTATTTCTGGGACATCGGAACTTCACTCGAGTGGCTTCTTGTGATAGTGGAAATTGAAATTCCTGATTATTTCAGAGAGAACATCCTCCTCAAAAATACCCACTGGTTGAAGCTAACAGAACATTCCCATTGATACAGGATCTAACAAAAACAAATTACACGTTTGAGTGAAATGTTAGAGTCCTTTCTGGTACATACTCCACATCTTGCAACTGACAACAGCCCTGGCATCTCAATGGCACAAGTCTTGTTGACTGCACACATTGTCAGTTTCAACTTGGTAATTGACACATGTCGTGAAGTCTTAGGATTCAACCTTCAAAAGAAAATCTGTACAACTCTCGACTACTTGAAGTCAGGCCAGGGACAATGTAGTTTCTTGATCCCCAAAAGTACATGAGCCCAAATTGTGATTGAAGCCATCTTATTCCAGACAATGCTCCACATACTCAACTCCTGCCCTCAGAGGTACATTCCTGATGGAATCCCAAATATTCAGATTATTTATTACATAACTGTTTCCACAGCTGCCTGATTTTAAAAAAGACCATCAGGACCTGAATATAACTATAATCCAAACTTGTGAAATGGATTTCCCCTCTATTTATTGAAAGGGAGTTTCAAATGAGCATTAAATAGTTTGTTTGCTTGTTAGGTAGATAACTTCTGAGGGGAATGCAAAATGAGCAAATGATTGATATCATGTGGTTGGGGTTAGAGTATGCAGAGAGAAAAAGGAGAATGAGGCTTTGTGCTTTGCTGTATTGATTCTTAGTCAGCTTAGTTGGCTGGATAGCTGTCTTGTGATGCAGAATGACATCAACAGCATGGGTTCAATTCTTATACTGGCTGAGGTCACCATGAAGGTCCTGCCTTCTCAACCTTGCTCCATGCCTGATATATGGTGATCCTCAGGTTAAGCTCTCCACCAGTTGGGTCTCTCCAATGAGACAATCTTTGGTGCCATTTTTAAGATAATTAAAATGCTAGGAATAAATGCTCAAACACCTAAATAAGAGGAAACCCAAGTGCATAACCCCTACATAGTTATAAATTACAAGTTATGTTGACAGCACCAATTTTAAGTCTTTAAAATGCCAACTCTTACATTCTGTGCCAAAGTTTTTTCACCAAAGTGAAATCTTGTGGCATGATTTTGTTGCTTACAAACAAGTTGGTCAGGTTTTTTTTGTATGTTTATAGTTCTTATGTACTAGCGGGCTACATTTTAAAACATTCTCTCAGTTTAGAACCACCGTTTTGTTTTTTTTACCTTTTAAGTATTGCTGTTGTTCAACTCTATTCTTTCCAACTTCAAACTGAATGGCCAGAAAAAATTGAGAGAGAGAGAGTTGTTGAGCTATTATTGTGTTTATTCCCTCCTGAGCGCTCTTCAGAAGTGTCTGGATGATTGAGCATTTTGTTAAGATGGGTGAGTTTTGACTCACTCGCTGCCCTGGAACCATGCAACCGAGAATTGGATTGGAAAATCCCAAAAGTCAGAAATTGCGCTCCCAAAAACATTTTTCAATGATGGTGGTGTGGGATTGCTGATGGCATCAGTTTCGCAATGCAGTGTGATTGAAGAGAACTAGCTATTTAATCGATTAGCTGTCTCCATTTAAATTTCAGCTTGTGGGGGAAGGGGTATAGGAAGGAATGGGATTCAGATATCCTGTGGGATTGTGGGAAATAGATAAGAGTGTACCTAAACTGTTCATACACCCATTGCATCTGTCAAAATTGTCAAATAACTTCTCAAGAAGCTGTCAAAGAAATAAATATAAATGTTTGTTTTCATACGAGATTGTTTAAGAAATTTGTGATGCATTGAAAGCTTTCTTTTATTAATCTTTTATCATCAAAAGATATGCAACTTTAGTTTATGTCAGTGTGTCTCCTGAGGTTTACTTTGCCAATGTACTAGGAGGGTTGGCATTGAGGGAGATGAAGTGTGGTGTATCAGGTTAGAGATTGGCATGAGGTGGCATAGGAGCAGAAAAGGACCATAGAAATGTTTACACGGCACAGGTTAGCACAGGACCTAGAAAGGGCCACAGCGACGCTTACAGGGGCATAGGTTACCATATAGTCACCACATGGTGACCATGGGGTGACGGTGGCTCAATTGTTAGCACTGCTGCCTCATAGCACCAGGGACCCAGGTTCGATTCCCACCTCGGGTGACTGCCTGTGTGGCGTTTGCACATTCTCTCTGTGTCTGCATGGGTTTCCTCCGGGTGCTCTGGTTTCCTCCCACAGTCCAAAAGGTGTGCAGCTGAGGTGAATTGTCCATGCTAAATTGCCCGTAGTGTTAGGTTCATTAGTCAGAGGTAAATATAGGGGAATGGGTCTGGGTGGGTTACTCTTTGGAGGGTCAGTGTGGACTGGTTGGGCCAAATGGCCTGTTTCCACACTGTCAGGAATCTAATAAATGCCATAAGGTGATATGGAGATAGAGGTACAATGTGGCATCATGGATATAAGGAGTCATGGAAATGGGTAAAGGGACATAAGGTGGTATAAAGAATGAGGTGTGGAGGGAATGACGTTTGTTGGGGTATTTTTAGTTTTTTACTTTGTTGTTAACCTGCCATCCATTGTATGTGTAAAATGAAGTCATGCATGAATGAAACCACATTCACTCTCATTCCAGGCAAGGTCGTGTTCCTGAGAATCAGGGCAGAGTTCTCTGGTCCCATTCTGTCAATACTCCAATATTAGATCTCTCAATCTCAACAGGTTTTTCTGATCACTGTGTCCAACATCAACTTTTGTTCTTCCATTGATAGGTTGGAACACAGGGATAGAAAGGGAACAAATGAAACAGTTTATTCAAGTCCTCTGCCTTATTTTCTCCATATAATTGCAATCTAATGTGTTTGTAATGTTGCAATATTACAACGATAGAGTAAAATATCTATAATTTGTTTTAACGTTTTATAACTTCATTAGGTAACACAATTAACACTTAATCACAAAAGTTTAAGGTCACCAAGTCTACCTGAAGTAGACAATTAATTAATCGAGGAGGAGAAAGTGAGGACTGCAGATGCTGGAGATCAGAGCTGAAAATGTGTTGCTGGAAAAGTGCAGCAGGTCAGGCAGCATCCAAGGAGCAGGAGAATCGATGTTTCGGGCATAAACCCTTCTTCAGGAATGAGGAAATTAATTAATCAACCTCAGTGTACATTACTTAAACTGGTTCAATAAATTGAGTTGTGTCAAAGCATTTTGAAATATTTTGATAAAATAAAAGAAAGTATTTTAACCTTGTTTTATTCTTTCAGTAATAAATTTTTTAAAAGGCTTCACTACCAAAAACACTTTTTGAAATGTGAGGTTATGAATTCTGATAATTGAACATTACAATAACTTGAAAATGTTATGCTTGTTTAAACATTGTGATGAAAGACAACTTTGAAGTGAATATTGGCTCTGGCTGTTCAACAATTTTAATAGTAAAATGGTGCTGGATGAAAAAGCACAATCGTCAGCCTTACATTTTGGTCTCAATGTCCCAAAAAATATGCTAAAGTAATGGCAAACTGCTCTTTCCACACTGTTGAAATTCTCTGATTCTATATGGACTGATATATTGCTTAAGCAACAGAAGGTTCTTCTAATTCTCTCACTCTCCTCCTGGTTTGTAATTTCTATCAGCACTCGGTAACTACCTTACATAAATAATTCTTGCAAAGGGACTGAAACAGATTAATTTATCCAAACAATATTATCATTTTATTTAACTGGCAATCTGCAGCCCCTAATTTCACAATGGAGTAACAGGCAGGGAACAATCTGCGCAGAGCCACTGAATCAAAGCTAATTCAACTATATTTAATAAATAATGGAGATGTGAGTGCAGAGGTATGGCTTTAGATAACTGTTGCCAACACAATGCCCTACAGACCAATTTGCTTCATAACTAAATTTCTATTCATTACCTCTATGCTATGTCCCAATGTCTGAGGTCTAAAATGCATCATGGACAATAAAACACTTTCTCCTCTCTGATATGATTCGGAGATGCCGGTGTTGGACTGGGGTGTACAAAGTTAAAAATCACACAACACCAGGTTATAGTCAACAGGTTTAATTGGAAGCACACTAGCTTTCGGAGCAACGCTCCTTCATCAGGTGAAGGAGCGTCGCTCCGAAAGCTAGTGTGCTTCCAATTAAACCTGTTGGACTATAACCTGGTGTTGTGTGATTTTTAACTTTGTCCTCTCTGATACAGTGCTTTGGAACACCATTGTGATTGGGTGCAAGAGTTCTGCTTTCTATTATTCTCTTTACCATTATAGTGTCGAAAAATATCGACACACGTGTTTCCTTACAATGCCAGCTTTCAAGACTAAAGATATAGGACTCTTCTTTTTGTTTCAAGTTGAAAATCCAAATTCGAGGAGAAGTATAAGAAAAGAGAACTTTCATCGAGAAACCAACCTTCATAGTCCCAGGATGCCCCTTATTGCTTCACAGCCAATAGTATAATTTTGAAGTGCAGGGGCAGAATGTTCCCATTAAAAGCAATGATTAAATAATCAAGGAATGTCTTTTTTATTGCAAAAGCAACTGTGACCTTTGACTGAAACCTGGTGACACTTGCACACTTGCAATCAGAATGCATCCTGCAATTTTTGACCACCATTGTTGTGGTAGAGCTACAGGTGTAAACACTTTCTATTATTATATAATATTATCCATTCAACCAGGAATGGATTGGAAATCCAAGAATGGTAGAGGGTAATGGAGAGGCTAAAAAGTGGTTCTTAAAGATATTTTTCTCATGTGATGCCAGTGAGTTACAATAACCCACAGGGAATATCTAAATTAAGAATTTAGGTTTGTACAATATAGAATGCCCATGAAGGCAAGAAAGTAAGAGAATATCAATTTTTAAAAAAAAAACAGATCCTTCATTCATCAAAAATTTACAAGAAGCAAAATCAAAAACTTAAAATGAAAAGATCAAATAGGATAATGCTTGTGAAAGCCTTGAAATACAGAGGCTTCTTTTATTTCCATAACTGTATGATTGACAATTGAGGGAATTATCCTGAATGTAGTTTACTGAATGGCAGCTTGTTTCCACTATATGAATTCTGGCTGGTAAACTGGATTTTGAGTGGCCTAACCATTAGTTCTTAATGTGATTCTTGGAAACTGTTCAAAAGTAGATTCCATAACTGGCTTCATAACATAACTGTGGGTCACCAATGCAAATTCTCAAGTAAGGAATTGGTAGATATTGATTTAGATGAGGGAGTCAGTGATATGCAACAAAGACAGATGAATGAGCGACAGTTTGCCTTGAAATAAATTAATTCTGGAAGTGGCTCTCAGGGCTTAATGAGCTAGTGCTATTCTTAATTATTTGATGGAAATAAGTGCCCTATCTTGACTCTCTGTGGAATAGCCTCTTTTCAAAAGCTTTACCAATACCATGGGAGATCTGTTAATGATACGTGGACATTAGTATGCTTGACAACACTTCATTGAAATCGATGAAAAACACAGTGCACTATAAGGTCCTGAGTTTTGGCTGGACAGGGAGCATCTTCAAAATTACTGAAAGGGATGTGAAATTGCAATTGCAGTATTGAACTGTGGGTATAATTATCATAGGGCTAAATCTTATTTCACACATGTTTTTGGAGGCTTGTTGCTCAATTAAATGAATGGTTGCGCCTACTGAAATGGGAGTTTGGGGGTCCCTGGAGCATGCAAGCCATGGTATGGGGATTTGCCCCAGTAAAAGTAGGTCTGTTCTCAATGCATTTCTTTTTTGGTGAGCCAGATTACCTCTTTGGAGAGCTGAGGTACTCCTGCTGATATAGTCCCATGGCATCATATAGATGAGGTCAGGAATTGTTTCCGGGAGGCGCAACAGTTAACTGTGGAAAGGACTGTGCTAATGTGTTGAATAAACTCAGTGAAGTGTCATCCTGTCAATAATGGTCAAAAACCATGAAATGTCTGGAAGTATTCAAGTCTCTAAGTACACATATGAATAATAGTGCTTTTCTCAATAGAGTGTAGTCTGCAATAAAGAAATGCAAATGATTTTTCTTGCTCCTGTATCCATTGGTCCTTGTGGATTTTGTTTTTGTTCATGGGATTTGGGCGAATTAAGTCAACATTTATCTCTCACCCCTAATTGCCATTGAGAAGGTGGTGGTGATTTGCTTTCTTAAACCATTCAGTCTTTAGGGATATGCAGAACCAGGGAGGGATTTCTAGGATCACAATCTACTGACAGGAAAGGAACAGGGATTTTCAAGTGCCTTGCAAAAGAAGCAATTGCAAGATCTGGAAAATGTGTTTCATACAGTTAATTGAATTCAAGTGTTGTTGATTCATCTAGGGTACATAGTTGGCATAGGAGAGACGGGTCATGAGTCAGAGTAGGCATTAAGTTGGCAGAGGTAATGTGGATTAGCTTACATGGTTTTGCATTGCTGGTAAATGAGTTTATGAGGGCTGGAGAAGTGTTTAATATGTAATATTTTTGTATCTTTTGAATCTGATCCCAGGCACCTTTTTGGTGTAGGTAATGTACCCTTTGGGAACATGAAATGGCCTGCTTGTGTTTAAAGAATACATAAACCATTGGAATGTGCAAATTTATCAATAATCTGTCAAAATAAATTGTGGAGATTTTTAAAAGTGCTAGGCATTTCAGAGTGCTTAGTTATATAAAATCACTACAGAATTTGTGATGCATGGCTAACTTTGCAAACTATAATTTCCGCAATGGGGTGCCTATTGATTGACAGCTCCACCTGTCTATTGAATGGAGCTGTTCAATTTAAAGTACTAATTACTTGAAGGTTTGACAGAAGGTGTTTATCATTTTAGTGAAATGTTGTTTTTCATAAGGAATTAGTTGAAGCAGTTTCACAGTTTTGGTTGCCTACTTGCATTTTTTTAATAGTGACTGGCAAAATAGACTTGTAACTTTATTCTCTCTCATGATACTTCCTGATTCATACCCATCTGGGGTAATAGGCACATTGACAGAGAGAGAGAATAGAAAATGTGCTAGGTGGGAGGTGAGTGTTGACACTGCGTAGGAACAGGGACTCTGAAGGCCATGGGATGATTAGGGGCATGTTGGGGCTTATGGAAGCCTTGCAAGATGGGCTTTTGAGGGCCATGGCATAGGTTGACATAGAGGGCACGGAGGCCATAGGGATGGAGGATGAACATAGGACAGCACATAATATGCAGGACAGTGAGAGTGATTGCACAGGCAGATGTTGGAGTTGTTGGGGCAAAGAGTGAGGAAGGTGACAGCAGGATGAATGTTTTGTTTTAATCTTTGTTTTTAAAATTCTGAATAATATTGGAGTCTCCATGCAGACTTTCTGTCTAGACCACCTCAGGGACCAGGCAGCCTCTCATGCTCTTCCTAGGTCACCCAGACTGATCTCCAGCATCTGCAGTCCTCACTTTCCCCACCCAGACTGATTCCCAACCCAGCCTGCCTCACCATTCCAAAATGCAGAAGCGCATGCAACGATTTTTAAACTAAACATCACAGAGTGGAATTTCTTCCAACTCTGCACCATTGATACAAGAACAAAAACAAAATTGTGCTCAAAGAGTTCTGGTAACACTACTCAGTCTGTTGATGATGAAGGACCTGATGGAGCAGCGCTCCGAAAGCTAGTGCTTCCAAATAAATCTGCTGGACTATAACCTGGTGTTGTGTGATTTTTAACCCAGTCTGTTGATGCATGCATTTTTTAAAAATCATACATTAATTACAAGGATGATAATTTATTTGTCCCAATTGTCGATTGTTGTAAAAACTTCACTCATGTCCTTTTCAGGGAAGGACTGATCTGGCCTACAGATGAAGACTCGCCATCTGAGGTAGTTTGGGCTGAGGTTAGGAATAGGAAAGGTGAGGTCACCCTGTTAGAGTTTTTTACAGGTCTTCTAATAGTCCGAGAAACGTAGAAGAAAGGATTGCAAGGATGATTCAGGAGAAGAGTGAAAGTAATAGGGTGGTTGTTATGGGGGACTTTAACTTTCCTGATATTGATTGGGAAAGCTATAGCTCGAGTTCGTTAGATGGGTCGGTGTTTGTCCAATGTGTGCAGGAGGGTTTCCTGACACAATATGTAGATAGGCCAACAAGAGGTGAGGCCATACTGGATTTGGTTCTGGGTAACGAACCAGGCCAGGCGTTAGAATTAGAGGTAGGTGAGCACTTTGGGGACAGTGACCACAATTCAGTGACCTTTACTCTAGTGATGGAGAGGGATAAGTATGCACTGCAGGGCAAGAGTTATAGCTGGGGACAGGGAAATTATGATGCGGTGAGGCATGACTTAGGATGCGTGGCTTGGAAAAATACGCTTCAAGGCAAGGGCGCAATTGATATGTGGAGCTTGTTCAAGAAGCAACTATTGAGT